>NC_133782.1:23764980-23906771 GCF_003597395.2 Chelonoidis abingdonii | reverse complement strand
GCCCGGAGGCCAATAACGTCGATTTCTGTCCACACGAACCCTAATCCGAGTTATCACTATCGAATTTAGCGCTACTCCTCTCGTTTGGGAGGAGTTTCGAAATCGATTTAAGGAGGCGGTTAACTTGATAATAATGACGACGTCGTGTGAACGGATACAGCGTTAAATCGGTATATCGGCCATTAAACCGATTTAAAGTCGCAGTGTAGACCTGGCCTTAAACTCATTCACATATATGCATTGCTTAAGCAGTTCAGCAGAAAAAGGACAGCCTCCTGCAAGATCCTCTGGGATAGGGAGAACTTGTTATCTCAGTCACAGAAAAAACACACTAAGATGTAATATTGACCAATACTACTTATTGTTTCCTTGCGTCACCCATCTGTCTGCATCTACCTGTTGTCTTCTACTTGGATTGTAAGCTCCTTGGGGCAAGGGCCCTCTTTTTGTTTTGTCTTTGTACAGTGCCTAGCATAATGGAGTCCTGGGCAGTACTGCAACACAAACACACCGTGACGTTGCACCCCATAATGCTTTATAGAAATATGCTTATGAGTGTAAATATGATATAACTGGAATATGTTTTATGCTAGATATACCACGTAACATGTCTTTGCAAAGGTTAGGATGAACACACTCAGTATATCAGATTTGTATAAATGTATCATTCTTGTATCTGAAACTAGACATATGAAATATAACTCTGAGGTCCTATTGTAATAATGCAAATTGTGGGCCGTTAATGGTTTGGAATTTTGATGACTCCCGTTAACCAGGACAAGTGACTGCAGATGGCTGTTTTACTTGTAAGGTCTTCATTACCCACTTGCCAGCACACTGGTATACAGGAAGTCTTACAGTGGCATGTGATCATGTCACCTGAACTGGAATCCATCTTTAACCTGATGCTTTTCCATTTAGAAGAAGGGGTGGGAACCCAGAGTGGGACAAAGGATTCCTGCCTTGTGCAAAAGATATATAAGGGGGTAGAACAGAATAAAGAGGGCTGCAGTCATGAGAAATCTCTTAGCTACCATCTGAGCTGGAACAAGGACTGTACCAGGGGAAAGGATTGAGTCCAGGCTAGGAAGGAGACTAGTCTGTCAAAGAAGCTTATTGGAACATCTCTGAGGGTGAGATTTACCTGCATTTAGCTTCCTACTGTATTAGGCTTAAACTTGCGTGTTTTTGTTTTATTTTGCTTTGTAATTTACTTTGTTCTGTCTGTTATTACTTGGAACCACTTAAATCCTACTTTTTGTATTACTAAAATCATTTTTTACTTATTGATTCACCCAGAGTATGCATTAATACCTGGGGGTGGGGAGAGACAAACTGCTGTGTATCTCTCTCTATCAGTGTTATTGAGGGTGAACAATTTATGAGTTTACCCTGTATAAGTTTTATACAGATTTATTTGGGGCTTGGACCCCATTGGGATTGGGTATCTGAGTGCTGGAGACAGGAGCACTTCTTAAGCTGTTTTCAGTTAAGCCTGCAACTTGTGGAGAACGTGGTTCAGACTTGGATCTGTGTTTGCAGCAGGCTAGCATGTCTGGATCAAACAAGTCAAGGTACTGGAGTCCCAAGCTGGCAGGGAAAACAGGCTCAGAGGTAGTCCCCGCACATAAGGTGGCAGTCCCAAGGGGGTTTCTGTGATCCAACCCGTCACACACACCACCACTCCCACAATATTCTACCAGGCAGGGTTTCTCACCCAGATGCGAAGCCCTGGGTTTGGGCAACAGTCTTCTTCCTGGCAGTCTCCCTTTTCCCATTCCCAGAATAGCTGAGTACATTTTATCACCAAAATCTGGAACACCTGCATGAGCCTGAGATCCCAGTAACATCTTGTAAGACCTCTCTGCTCCTTGACACACATTTCAGACTATACACACATACACAGCTGTACTAAACATTCAACTCAACCCTTGACAGCACTTGCATTTATGGATCAGCAGTGGCTGGTTAGGATTTTGTGAGTCTGTCTGCAAAATATCGGTCTATTGTTTTGCAATTATTTTTAACTGTTTGGGTATTCACCAGCTTTCTAAAGCCAATATGAGAGCTATATATTCAGTTCAATCCTGTTAAGTATTGGGATTCTATTTGGCTTTTCAGAGTATAAAATGATGCACTTAATCTATATCAGCCATTCTCAAACTTAAGCGAGCTGAAGACCCCCATTTTGATTTAAAATTTTTCAGACCTCAAAGCCCCCCAGCTCAGCCCAAAGCCCTGCCCCTACTCCACCCCTTCCCACAAGACCCCAACCTCACCTGCCTCTTCCTGCCCCTACACTACCCCTCCCCCTACCCCTCCCCCTCCTCTTCCCTTCCCCCATGGCCCCAACCCCACCCACCTCTTCCTGCCCCTGCGCCACCCCTCCCGCTCCCCCTCCTCTTCCTCTTCCCACCCCTTCCCCCCAAGTGTGCCCCATCCTCGTTCCTCCTCTCCCTCCCTGCACCTCCTGCACACTGCTGAACCACTGTTCCCCAGCATGCAGGAGGCATTGGGAGGAATTGATCAGCAGGGACGGCAGCCCTGGACATGATTCTGCCTCCTTGCCTTAGCACACCCCATCACCACTCTTCCCTCTCCCTCCTAGTGCCAGACATGGGAGGGAGGAGGAGAAGTTGAGGGAGGCAGGGGGTTGATCAGCAGGCTCCCAGGAACCCCCTGGAGTACCTTCGCAGACCCCAGTTTGAGAAATGCTGGTCTAGATTAAAATTTATGGTCTGGCAACAGTCATCTTAAGTCAGTTTCTCTGTTAAAAGAAATCCACTGAACAGTTCATCACTGAGCAGCAGCTGGTGTATCTTGTTTTATTTGAGAGTTTATTACAGCTGCACACTTCACCATAGTGAAAAGAACACTGATGTCAGCACCGGAAGAGCAGGAAATGTATTAAAAAAGAAGGGACGGTGTTGTGTAAAGTCAATTTTTTCATTTCTTATAGGATGTGGTAGGTGAATCCAATCTGTGCCAATAGGTTGCTTGCATTTCCAAAGTCTTCTAGAACCTGGAGCATGAGAGAGTATCCCGTCAAAGAAAGTTCCCAGCAGAGACCGTGATCCCACAGTGAATGAATCCCCACTCACACCCATGAGACTCCATTCAGGTGCAGGGATCTGCTCATGCAGAGTTCATTACAGGGTCAGACTCATAGTCAGAACAGTAATATTGGAAGGAAATAAAGTAGAACTGCTTGTAGCAGTGTTCAAAGAAAAGTCATTTAGGTTGAGCTGATCAGATCACAAGGGAGGCAGGGGAGGGATTGTCAAAAATAGGTGACTACTGGAGTATCACTAAGTGCAGAATTTAGATTAACTGTTCAGCCTTAATATTGCATTTTCTAAATGTTTGATTTCTCATATTTAATGTGGTGTTAAAGCTGTTTTTTCATTAAATAGATAAACACAATTATGTTCGTACTGATCCAGAAGCATTAAAAAAAAGTTTTCTATATTCAAAATACACTAGGCTAAGACGGATTTGTGATGATCAGGAAGCCTGTAAAAAAATGAAAATGCAGGAATAATGGAAGAAATCTGAAGTGTGGGTTTATAGTAAGAACATACTAGAAGACACAGTATAGTAAAGGCATTGTGGGTTGATAGGAGAAATTTACCAACATAGAAAGAGTGTAAAAGGGCTGATAGTCTAGTTCAGTGCTTCTCAAACTTTTTTACTGGTGACCCCTTTCACATAGCAAGCCTCTGAGTGTGCTCATGGTCATCTTTGATTTCTGACACACATCCTCTAACTTGTAAAAAAAAATCCATAAAGTTATCAAACAATGTTGTGGTTTACCCTCTAAGACAGCCATGTAAAATTTGCGGAAACAAAACCAAGCCATTAAAAACTTAGCAGAAGAGGATGGAGAAGTATAATCAGTTGGGGTTCACTAACAGCCCAAGCCATCAAAGACTGATGTCTTTTTTTCAGCTTCACATTTATGGGAATCATCCTAGTGTATTAAGACAGCCTTGGAGTGCGAATACTCTCAAAAGCTTAGAAGACTCATTCTGCTCATCTCGCCTACGCAAGTAGCCCCAGGAATGCACATGGAACTACTCGCTGGGAGCAAGTTGAACAGTAAATCAGACCCCATGTTAACTGGATTTTTATAGCATCTTCTTGAAAATAACCCCTTGTGTAATGACTTGATTCAAAAATTCCACTCAAGTCAGCATGAAGATTCCCACTAACTTCAACGGGAATTGGATTGGGCCCCAACTACGCAATCTTCATTCTCCTGCCATTAGCAGCTCGGTTCCCTAGCTTCTGCCTCCTACTTCTTGGTCTGCATTTTCACAGCCTGAATAAGTCACCTTCTTCCTACTTTCAAAGCACTCATAGAGATTGGCTGACTGGAGGCCTATGGAAGAGGATGTTCATGTTTATTGTGTTGCTGATATTTTTAATGTTCTGCAACTTCATTCTAGAAACAATTTTGGAAAGGATTTTTTTTGAGGGAATGTAAAGTTACAAACTGCACCTTAACAGGTCAGCTTACACCACTGGACATCATTGAAAGGATTGCAGCTTCATAAAGGATATGATCGGAGTCGTATCTACCTCTACCTCTGTTACTATAGGGACAGATCCACTCAAGCACAGGTGGTCTAGCTACATGCAGTTTTCAGTGCAGGATCAGGGCCTTAGTCTTTCTACTCAAGACAGTGGAAGCAACAGAAGCTGGACGAACACAAGGATTGCCTAGAGCAGAGGACTGTCAGACTTCTCCATAGCACATTCAAATAAGATATTGTCTCATTGACCCTTCTCCAGCTCCTGATTGTGAAGGCTACCTCGTCACATTCCTCTGGCAGCTTGCAGCCATTGCATACATAGAATCTATTGATGATATGTAGGTATTTATATGGCTCCCATTACCTTAGTACCCGGGTGCCTTACACTATATATTTATTGTTACAACACCCCTTGAGGGGCAGAGGAAGCGCTATTATGCTCGTTTTACAGATGGGGGACTGGGGTAAAGAGAGAATAAGGACCAAATTTAAAGGTATTCAGGTGTCTAAAGATGCATTTAAGCACTAGTGGGATTTTCAGAAGCACCTAGGCACCTAACTCCCAATGGGCACTTTGGCTGTGAATAGAATTTAGACTCGAGTGCTTAAATCCATTTTGAAAATTAGATTTAAGCTCCTAAATTTGCTAGTTATTGCAACACTGAGCAGAGCAAAGCTTAAATACCTTTCAAAATCTGGGCCTGACTTCCCCAAGACAACACAGGAAACCAGGAATTGAACCCCAGTCAGCTAGTCCAATACTGGACCAGAAAGACAGTGTTAGCAAAGTGTTCAGCGGATTTTTCACTATTAGTTAATGTAGTTTAGCAGATGAAAATAAGAAGAGAGATCATGCCATGTGAACAGACTGCTCTTCATTGACCAAACTTTGAGAACGAGCAGTCTAGGTTTCACTACTCAAAAAAGTTCTGTCTTACGATCAACTCTTTGTATTTGTGTGCCTATTCTGTGGTATAATATTGGATACATAAGGAATAACAGTGACCTTTTAAGAATGTAATAAGAAGAATAATGAAGTTCAGAATGAACCGTCTGTATAAGGAATCTGTGCCAGGTATTGATTTCAGATAGAGGAAGAACATTGTAGAATTGGTTGCCTATATGATGGATTGAGAAACGGATACTATGGCTTTGAATAAAGTGAACCACTATAAAAACAAGGGGCTTAAATTTCCTTTCTCCACATACCCAGAGACCTTCAGGCTGGGATTTTCAAAGTGCTCATCACTGGCCTGACTCTCTTCTCAGTAAGACCAATGGGAGTTTTATCCCTGATTTCAGTAGGACAGCATTAGGTGCTTTTGAAAATCCTACCCCTGGTTGCTATTTCCATTCGGTGCACAGGAAGGGCTGTTGAAAGGCATACTATAACTATTCTCCAGACATTCAATTTTCACTCTGTGTTCTTTTCCTAGTTTCCACTCTATTTTAGAGTTTTCAGTAGCACTCATCACTGTCACATTTAAGTCTTAAACTCAGTCAACAGGGAGATAAAGATTTTAAAAAGAAGTTTCTTTTGTTCCTTAAGATTACTAACAAACAAGCATTCGTTCTTTCATATCTGTAATATGATCTAACCTCTAGGCCACATGAAAATTTTCTTTTCCAGAAAAGACCTCATCCTTTTAGTTCCCAGAGAAGTCAACTGTGTCGTTACAAGGATAGTACCAGGAAGACTGACAACTGAAATAGCAACAGCAGCATCTGCTCCTGAAGTATTTTAAAAGGAGCCAATCTTCCTGTTGCTTCTGACAATAACAACGACAAAATAAATAAAATCTGATGGGGTGTGTGCCCTTTGAAAGAGGAAATTACATCGTTCTGTGAACTACCTGAGATCATACTGGCAAAGTTCTTTATCAGAAAAAGAACACCACCTCTCTGTTTCCATTATATGTGCCAATCAAGTCAGTAACACCTACGCATAAGCAGTTTGATTCCTTTTTCTGCCTCCTATGGGCAAGCAGATTAAGGATGTTGATTTGACTGACAGGTGAAATATAAATAGAGATGATAGCTTCAACACAACTTCAACTTAAACACATTATGGGCTGATATCCAACAAAGAGAAGTGCTTTCAAATGTTTGAAAAATATACTTCCGCTTCATATAGTATCAAGAAGGATTTAAAGTAGGAATGGTCCAGAATATTTCCCGAAAAGGCCAGTAACATAAGATACACAGCTGTCACTCATACACAAAATACAGAGAGATTCTGTTTCATGCACAAAGAAAATGACAGACAGAGGCAGGTAATGACCATTACTGAGTTTGTCTGTGACATTGAGGGAACCTCCCTGTGGCTCCCAATTATTTTAGTGGGACAGTGAGAAGCCCATCTCAGGGGATGTCAGATACGACAAGATACTAGCACAATACAATGTTGACGTATACAGAGTATATACAAACTGCAACTATTCAATGGACTGGGTGATTTTACTTACTATTCCTCCAATCCTGTCCCCAGTAAAGTTTGTGGCAAACCCCCAATGACTTCAGTGGGGCAGGATATGGTGACAGAGTCACATGAAACAAAATAAGCCCAACTGCTCTATACCCTGTGGGTATTTTCCTGCACCAACTCCATCCCTCTAAAATATTCTCTATACCAGTGTTTCACAAAATGGGAGGCACGTCCACTCCCAGAAGGGGTGGCAAAAACAGACCTCTCAAATTCTCTCCAGAATCTCAACTCTCATTTTTTTTAAAAAAAGAAGAAGATTCTAGCTGTGATGGTTGCAGAAAAAAAATCTTGAAAATATGGCCCAAGTATGACCAATGCAATATTGACTGCTTGAGTCTGCGAAGAGCCTGAAACAATAGCTCTGAACTGTGAACCGCTCCATCCATTACAGTAGTATTTCACTATCTCACACTTTCTTTATCCTACAAACACCTCTGTGAGGTAAGGAAGTACTATTATCCCTATTTACAAATGAGAAACTGAAGCACAGAAAAGCCAAGGGTCATATTTTTACAGGGAGCTAGTTGTCTAAAGATACAGATGGCACCTAGTGGGATTTTCAAAAGAATCTAGGTTTCTAACTCCCATTGAAATCAATGGCCCCTTCTGGCCTTAAGTTCTGTGAATCTCTATACAATCTACTCTAGAGACTACTCACTTCAGGTTAGCCTTTAAGGGTATGTCTACACTGCACATAAATTCTGGGCTCTAAATCAGATTTGAGCCAAAGCCTCTCTTCCATTCACACACAAATAAGCCTGACTCAAGTAGGCATCACTCAGGGTCCAGATCCTACAACCCTGCTAGGGGAGTGGATCAAAGCTTGAGTTCTGCTGTGATCCTGATCCAAAGTGCTGTCATTTGGCAGTGTAGATCCATGTCAACCTGCAGACCTGAGTCAGAAGATCTGGGTAGTGCAGTATGGACTTGTTAGCACAGCTGTGAGACCTGAGTCCCACAATTGTGAGCCCAGGATTACAATGAAATGTGGACACACAAGGACAGGCTTGGAAACACAGTCCAGAAACCCATGCCCTGCAGACCCGGGTTTACAATTCATTGTAGGTATACCCTAGTAGCATATGGCAGGATTGTGGAGGGACCCCGTCAGGTTTCTCTTCACTGCAGTGTTTGCTCAAGGTACAACATGCGTTGCCCCTAACCTGACTCCTGTCCAGACACACGTCAAATTAATCCAACATGCATCCGACGAAGTGGGTATTCACCCACGAAAGCTCATGTTCGAATACGTTTGTTTGTCTATAAGGTGCCACAGAACTCTTTGCCGCTTTTACAGATCCAGACTAACATGGCTACCCCTCTGATAGAAGTCAAATTCAGTAATGCTTTCAACTTAACCATTGTCAGGGGGTGGGAGGTGAAGCGTGACAGCTGCTGAAACTGAAGCTGGTAATGCAATGGGGACATAGCTATTCTGGCCTGCTTATACAAATGCTCTGCAGCTTGAATATTGTTTTGCAGTTTGGCCGCTTTCACTCGAGGTAGGCTCTCTCTAGAGGGGCGTAGATAACTTGAGCTAACACTCGCTGTGAAGACAACCCCGTAGCTTTGCTTTCATGAATCGGAGGCTCAGCTTTCAAAGGTTTGGGGAAACATTACCCTCTCCTATCTCTTCCTCAAGATATTATTTGTATTACAGCAGGATGCAAATGCCCCTGCTATGGCCCCTATACCTTAGTCAGTGTTCAACCATGCAGGTAGGCATAGAACTTGCCTTTTCTTTCTAGGCTATAGCTACACTGCAAAGGCATGTATGGGTAGCACGCGATGGCATACCTGAGCTAGCATTAAACAAACAAGCATGAGTACAAATAGCATTGAAGCCACAGCAGCACAGGCTTCAGAATGGGCTGTGCAGACGCACTTGGGACCTCAGGAATTTACTCAGATGGCTAGTTTGTGCTGATGTCCATGTTGCTGCAGCTTTTCCACCATTGGTACCCAAGGTAGCCTGATTAAAGCTAGCTTGGGTCTGCTGCAATCACACCTCCTGACTGCAGCATAGATGTTCTCTTCAATAATTATGATGATATGAATCAATTTATTTCGCCACCCATGAATAAGGTGCTCATTGTACTTTGTGAAAATAAAAACAAAACATCACTCTGTAACATATTACATACACATACACTCTCACTCTGTTCAGCCCTGTCTTTCTGCCCAGCACTGCTGTCTAAACTGATTGAAATATTTTCCCCCAATATTTCAATTAAAAAAAATTGGACTAATTTTTTGCACCACTTTTCACTCATCTGGTCTGCTGACTCATCTCCCCCAGAACTTGGCTCAGGGTGCTCTTTTCTCCAGCTTGCCAGGTCCCCTGCGACTTCTGATGCTGCTTACAAAAAAGAATACAAGAGTTGTGAACACTTCACTGCCTTCCTTCAGCACTAACAGGCTTTCCTCAGTAGCTCTGCTGGGCATTTCCCAGCCCCACCATAAGGAAAAAAGGATAAGTGAATAATTTTGCAAAAATCCCCTTGACTGCCTCCAAATTTTGGTAGTCATATGAAGAGCAACCTGTCCCTCAAACTGCACACGAGAAAAAAAAACTGCACATGAATTTAAAAAGTAGTACAAACGTGTTTGAAATGAACAACTTTGTTATCACAGAAGTTTTTCCAGTATTTTACTAGCTTTAGTGTCTAACACAATTAATGCACAATCCAAAGGATCCCCCAAAGCCACTCAACTGCAGATTTTGCATTTATTAAGTCAATAATTCTGTAACGAGCTTTTCAATTAACATTCCATCAGTGCTCAATTATGTCCCTCCATTCTCGGACCCACAGGTGCACATAGCGTTTGCCTGAGTCTAGTGCTACTTCTCCAATCGCTTTTTCCAGGCCATAGCACAGAATGATCGCCTGACGCTGAGTCAGTCAGTCAGAATGGAAAAGGCAGTGAAAGGTGCAACAACCAACATCAGTATATTTATACACATACACAACTGGATGCTTGGGCAAAGAAAGAGAAGGGGAACGATAATAAGTGTTTATTCTTATTTTCTAAAGCATAGTAAGACTGCTATCTACTGGGATACCAAAATATCCATGTTATAAAAAACCCCATCGTCATGCAACTCATCAACTCTGGTACAAAAATGGGGTATGCGTTACATACACACTCTCTCACTGTGTGCTTGTAAGATCTTGGCAACCTGGTCCACAGATGTTAAATGCTATTACAACACCTCAGGGAAAGCTCATGAAACACTATTCTGTCAAGTCCACAGCTGCTGCTCACTGGAATGTCAGACAATTTCAAATTAGAAGTAAAGCACAATTTTATTTTATTTTTTAACCATGAGGGTGATTACTGCAACAAACTACCAAGGGAAGCGGTGGATTCTCCATTTTTTGATATCTTCACATCAGAACAGGATGCCTTTCTGAAAGATAGGCTTTAGCCAAACCCAGATTATGTTTTAGTCAAACACATTTTTGGGCTCAGTGAAGGGGTAAACTGGGTGAAAACAAGATTTCTGTGAAGTACATGTAAGTAGGACCAAGGCCTGTGATGTGCAGGAGGTCTGGTTAGATCTAATCATCTCTTCTTGCCTTAAACTATGAATTCATAGTGACTATTCTGGTGCCCAAATCCATTTGTCAACTTATAAACATTTTGGGCATTAAAAAAAAAGAGAGGACAATCTGCTGAGCACAATGCCTTGTGTGAATCCACCTGAAATCATAAAACAAAATATTGAGATTTAAAAACAACAAGCTTGGGAAAGACATAAATCCATTTTCTTGATAGAAATATTAGGAAAGCCACAGGAACTTGGAAAGACAGTTTCAATGGCCATCAGTGCAAATATTCAGAGTTTGATAAAACCTAGAAAATAAGAAATTTGTTGGAGTCTTGAACAGGTAGAGAGAAGGGCAAGGGGAGTTTTAAAAACCTGAGACAAAGGTTCATAGCTAACAGAAATGATGGGTAAGTAGAATGGTACTACTGGGGAGAGGGATAGCTCAGTGGTTTGAGCATTGGCCTGCTAAACCCAGGGTTGTGAGTTCAATCCTTGAGGGGCCACTTAGGGATCAGGGCAAAAAAATTGGTCCTACTAGTGAAGGCAGGGGACTGGACTTGATGACCTTTCAAGGTCCCTTCCAGTTCTAGGAGATTGATATATCTCCAATTATTATAGGGAAGAGGAAAAAGAAATAAGTGATTCCTTGGGAGTAGAGTATTAGTGAGAAAACTTGGGAGGAGAAAGACAGCCATTTGAAAATAAGGTGACCAGACAGCAAATGTTAAAAATCAGGATGGGAGTGGAGGAGTAATAGAAGCCTATATACAAAAGAGACCCAAAAATTGGGACTGTCCCTATAAAATCAGGACATCTGATCAACCTGTTTGGAAAGAAAAAGTTAATGAAGCAATAACTGGGGTTGACTGACTGACTGGAGTGACACTGGGAACATATTGACGAGGAATAACTCTGCTAATATTGTTGTGTGCAGTGTTGCTGTAGACATGTTGGTAACAGGATATTAGAGAGACAAGGTGGGTGAGGTCATATCTTTTATTGGACCAACTTCTGTTGAAGTTGGAGAAATGGTCTGAAGCAAATAGGGTGACATTCAAAAGGGCAAATGCAAAATACTCCACTCGGGAAGGAACAATCAGTTGCACACCTACAAATGGGAAATGACTGCCTAGGAAGGAGTACTGCAGAAAGGGATGGGGGTGGGGGAGAGGAGAGGGGCATAGCAGATCACAAGCTAAAGGAAAGTCAACAGTGCTACACTGTTGCCAAAAAAATATATGCAAAAATCATTCTGGGATGTATTCGCAGGAGTGTTGTAAGCAAGACATGAGAAGTAATTCTTCTGCTCTATTCTGCGTTCATATGGTCACAGTTAGAGTACTGTGTCCAGTCCTGGGTGCCACATTTCAGGAAAGATGTGGATAAATTGGAGAAAGTCCAGAGGAGAGCAGCATATATGATTAAAGGTCTATGAGGGAAGATTGAAAAAACTGGGTTTGTTTAGTCTGGAGACAAGAAGATTGAGAGGGGACATGATAATAGTTTTCAAGTACGTAAAAGGTTGCTACAAAGAGGAGAGAGAAAAATTGCTCTTCTTAACCTCTGAGGATAGGACAAGAAGCAATGGGCTTAAATTGCAGCAAGGGCAGTTTAGGCTGGACATTAGGAAAAACTTCTTGTTAGTGTAGTTAAGCACTGGAATAAATTGCCTAGAGAGACTGTGGAATCTCCAATAATGGAGATTTTTAAGAGCAGGTTAGACAAACACCTGTCAGGGATGGTTTAGATAATACTCAGTCCTGCCATGAGTGCAGGGGACTGGCCTAGATGACCTCTCAAGGGCCTTTCAGTCTTACGATTCTGTGACTGTCTCATGAAAAAATTAAATCACTTCAGTCTCACGCCTCTCGACTTCCCCTCCGTCCAGGCAACATTCTCATCTCCAGTGCAGCCTGCTCAGGGTTTGATAATCCCCGATAAGGTGAACTCATGAGCAGAAATACTGCTCCGATGACAGCGTTTAGGAAGCCTGGCCACCTTAAGGGACATCCTTAGTTTAAAGCTGCAAGATGTGAACCAAGCAAACTGGATCAGGATGGTTGGGGACTAAAACTTTCAAAATAAGAGTTTTGCATAAATATATATAAGTAGGTCCAAGGCAAAGAGTGATTCTTAAGATAACGAGGGGGGGGAGTTGTCATCAGTAAAATGGGTTCTCTCAAATATCTGGTTCTGAAATTACTGTCCTACTTTGCCAGAAAAGCCCGGGCAGAACCGCTGTTAAAAGTGTTTCTTAATTGAGCAGTTCTTACCTTCTTTAGCTGAGGGAGGATATGGAGGGTCTATCATTGTTTCAGAAGCAAACTGTGTTCAGCATTACAGCCTACTCATCTGAGCGACTGAATGGCCAATGATCCCATAAGAACCATAGGAATCATTTTCCATGAACTTTCTTTTCTCTTTCACAATATTCGGTGAATATATCATCAGAAACCACTCATGTGAGAATGTAGCATCAAAGCCTTAGAGTTCAATCAACAGCGGCAGGAGTCCACCCCCGGCCTGCAAACACTTATTCACACACTCTTAACATTAAGCATGTAAGTAAACTTATCGAAGGCAATGGGGTTACTCGCATGTTTAAAGTTAAGTTATAAGTGTTTGTAGGACTGGGACATTAGATTGTAAGTAAGTGTTGCAGTTCATGGAAACTGCACCTGAATTATCTTCTGTGGTCCCACAAGGACACCCACTCTAGAGTCCCGGCTCCCCAGCCATCACCTCTCTTCGGCAGAGACCCACAGATCTCTCCCTCCTGATCAGGGATTTTTCAGGCTGCACAGCTCTCTGCCTACACTGATATATCCCCAGCAAGCCAGACTGCATCTGCCCTTTGCTTTCGCTGCAGAGGTTACAAACCCATAATGGCCTGCAGCTACAAGTTACCATGCAGCTCTTTATGAGCAAGCACATTTATCTTTAAGGTGAACGCATTACAGGGGAAATCTATTAAAAACCAAAAAAAGAACCTACATACACACTAAAGAGCTTGCTCAAAGTCACCCTAACTCTAGCCTCAGGCTCTGGTGAGTGTCAACCCTACAAAACCCATAACTGGGTTTTCCTCATGGTTATAAGTTCATAACTAACTTAGATGCAGAACTAGAACCACCATGAATAATTCACTATTTCCTTTATACACCTTGAGTCACTGGTCACTGATCAGCACACAATGGCTCACCCCTCAGGGACTAGCTTCGAGAGGCTGAGTTTTTGTATGATCAGAGATGGGGAATTTACCTTTCGATGTTGTATTTTGTTTTCCATATTTAGGCCCTGATCCTAAAGCTGCAACATGTGGGTAGCCCACAGGGCCCTATTGCAGTCAGTGGGTCTCAATGCAGGCACAGAAGGTCTGCCTCTGCAGAGTGGCTTGTAGGATTAGGGTCTCAGTGATGACTCCAGTGAAGAAATTGGCAATTATTTTCCTGTAGCAAAAAATAAATCACTTTAAAAGAAAATCTGTTAAGGGACATAACTAGAAATATTGGTCTCAAGGTGCACCACTTGTGCCCACATTCTTCATTCACATGAACAGACATTGCATTGAAATTTACAACAATTCGAGTATTTCAGGAATCCCTAGGGAGCAGGATTCATTGTAAATGTATTTGTTCAGAGTAACAAAGTGGACAGGGTGAGCAAAAAAACCCAACCACCATTTCCTAGATGGCAGGACATCTGCAATTAGAGAAACAAATTTCATGCCACTTAGGGTTTAACTAGTGCATGGCTTATTTTACAACAAGTCAATTATTTGTATTCACTCTTTGTCTTTAAAACTATGAAGTTATGATCAGAACCCTGCATGCAAGTTATCCTCACTTTCAAAGCAGGCCAAATGTTTGCTTTACCAATCTTGAGAGAGCATCCATTAATGCAAAAACTTGGAAGCCTTAATGCTGAGCAGATGCACTTCAAATAAACTAGTACTGTTTTTTTCCCCATTCCTAATGATTTATTAAATCAGAATATGAACAAAGACTGAATACTGCCATTGATTCTAAACAGGATTAGATGATACTTACATGGATAATGAGAAAATCCATAGTTCCTTTAGATAGGATTTTTAAGAAGTTTCAAAGATATATACACACAGATGCTTCAGGACAATCATTAACCAATCTCTAACTTACAAGGGGCAGGCAGAAACCTCCCCTATTGGCAGATTCATTTTATAACTGCCCACTTCAGAGTTTCTTACGTGTTCCTCTGATGAATCTGACACTGGTCAATCTCAGTGACGGGATACTGCACTAGAACTACCGGTCTGCAATTCATATATTCTTATGAATTATTTTCTATTGTCTAAATGCACCAGCTGCCATACTTGATTGCTAGAAAAATTACACATTATGTATGAACATGTATCTATATATAGATATACATACACAACTGTTTTCTGAAAGCATATTACAAAATAAACATAGATGCTTATTAGTATGCTGGCATAATAATATTGTCTGTGAAGATGCTAGGCTTGTTTTACAGGTTTGTTCCTTACCTCTGCTAGCTAAATTGAAATGCAGCTGAGAGATAAATCAGGAAATGCATGAAATTATGGGATACAGGAGCTGTCTTGTCAAAGCTGTTAGGGGAATGTGCAATTTTATACATCTGAGACATTCAGTGAGAAGGAACAAGAACTCTCTCCTACCACTGGCTGAGAGTTATTTTTTAATGTACAGAATTCTGTCCAGTAACAGGCTTAGTGTTTTTGACGACTCATAGAAGTGAATTCCAAAGGGCACAGAAGTTCATATAAGCATCTAGAAGTTTCAAAGCCAGATTTCTCCTCTGCTGCAAATCAAAACAGCTCCAATGACATTAATGGAGGAACATCAGCTTATTCCAGGTCAGGATGTGGCCCTAAGGACTTATCCAAACCTTTCTTGAGCTGGAGTATAAGTAGCTCCCTGCTCCTCACTCTTCACAATGCCATGGCTCTCCTGTCACTGTCCTCCCAAATTCTCCATGAAGATCTCATTTCAAGGGCAAGCAATGCCAATAGTCCCTCTACTGGGTCCTACCACTGTAGAGTTAACATTTACAATGTTCTTTGGTTAAACCCCATGATTTGGCTTTCATACTCGGATTGGTCATGAAGAGGAGAGAGAGAGAGAGAGAGAGAAAACCTACTGAAGGGTCAGCAGCAGAGAGTGCTACAAGTTTGTTAGAAAGACACAGAGCGGGTAGAGAGTCTATTAGTAGGTCATGGGTGGTGATGCAGCTGGGGAACTATTGACTGGAATAACAACCATGCTGGAAGGCATGCATGGAAAGGAAGGAATCGAGACGGTGCCTATTTGGTCTGGTTCCAGTGAAATTAACTGTTCCGATTCTGCTGTTCATTCAATATCAGCTGACCTGGTTAGGGGAGTCTCCTAGATGCTACACTCCCCAGATACAGAAGTCTACCACAAATATTGGCTATATCAGAGAATGCAAGGCTGTTTACTGAGTGGCTCAACCTTACAGAGCTGTCTCCTGACCAATCCTGTGGAAACTAGCAATGGCATGGACTGTCTTTCCAGCCAAGAATAAAATGCAATACTAGGGCCTCCACATCTCTAGCAAAGAGGAGACAGAACATGGGAAACTAACCATAAGTCTAAAAGCCAGAATTACTAAAGCCATACACACATCTGATATGGAAGAAGTTCTGCAGGTCAACGTGTGAGCCAGTGTCAAAAACAAATGGTTCTTCCTTGAAGCTATGGCTTGGGAGCCCAGATGGTTATAGGGAGTAAAAAAATGAATTCAGAGCCTCACACCTTTCAATCAGGAGTTCAAATCAGCCTGGATCAATAGTTAGGGTGACCATATTTCCCAAAGGGAAAACTGCACACCGCACGGGGCTGGCCCGAGCCACTTCCCACCCCTTCCGCAGGGCTGGCGCCAGCTGCTCATCCGAGACCCCACTCTTGAGGCTGTCACTTGAACCCTGCCTGCCCTCATGTCCTGGAACCCTGGCATTTCTGCTAAACCCGTCCCCCCCCCCCACATTCCTGCGCACTCCCTCTTTTTTATTTTTATTAAAAGTGGGCATTTGTCCCATTTGCTCTTCCCTACTGATCATGTGGGCAAGAGCAAACAGGACAAATGACCACTTTTGTCAAAAGTCATGACAGCCAGTACAGGGCTTAAAAAAAGGGATTGTCTGGGCCAAAATGGGACGTATGGTCACCTATCAACAGATATGGCTTTTGGTCACTATCTGGAGGTGGTGCCTATCTGAAAAGAGCCAGTAATCTCAGTCCCACTCCTAGCAGGCATATACTCAACTTCACAGCTGGCAGCATAAGAGAGAAATCAAAGACTGAAGAGTTATTTCATGGTGATTTACTTAGCAGGCCTGGTCTGAGGCACATCATCAGGGCAGCTCCCAGACTCAGTGCTCCAGCTGCCTAAGCTGTTCATTTTCTAAGGATAAATATTGGACTGCAGTCTCCAGGATTGTTTAATCTGCCACTTGTCAGGAACGCTCAACTCACTGAAAATTAAACAGAAAAATAACTACGGATTATCGGTCTATAATGCTTACCTGAGTCTGCATCCAGACACTGGCTGTGGCTAAAGGTGTTTGCTGAAAGACAACCTCTGGGATCAGAATGTAATTAGAAAAGGCTGCTACGTTTTTGGCCAGGGTAACTGAGGTTGGTAATGAATACCTACAACTGTCAGAGTTTAGTGGAAGATTCAACAACCGTGGGACTTTTCCAAGGCTAGCTTCACTTTCCATATTGAAAAGGTTTCATTCCCCTATCATTAAAACCTGCCAAAGGCCTTACCTGGAGACCAAAAAGCTTCCTCCTCCTTTGGGATTCCAAGACCAAGAAATATCTCTGCACAGTGAAATCGGAAATCCCACCTGCTAAAATGGTATTAAACATTCCCACGATGCCATAATGAAGCCCAGGAGCTTGGAGAAAGGTTGGGGGCGGGGGAAGTGAGGTGGGTATTAAGCATTTTTTAGTTATTTATTTTTCCATGATAATGACCAGAATTTACACAATACTCAAAAATCTGGCATGCACATTCAAACATCACTGTAATCCGTGTTTACAAA
Source organism: Chelonoidis abingdonii (assembly GCF_003597395.2). Lineage (NCBI taxonomy): Eukaryota > Metazoa > Chordata > Testudines > Testudinidae > Chelonoidis > Chelonoidis abingdonii. The sequence goes on along the minus strand of NC_133782.1, from coordinate 23,889,108 downwards.
GCACACAGAGAAATTAAAGCAGGCTTAACTAAGCAGTGTTTGTGAATATTAATGAGCCTAAATTCCAAGTCTGGGCTTTAAAAATTTAAAAAAGGGTAAAAGAGGATTGTGTTCAGACTAATTTGTATTTAAACAGGATGCTTTGCATCCAAAATGCAAGAAACGTAATAACATTGACATTGGCCTGGAAGAGCATTAAAATGAGTGTAACAAACAAAGTGAGAGCTTCAGAAACTTGTGAGTATATTCAGATATTAAGCTCATTTATTGAAGCATGCTGGATCCCGTATGGACACTGGCTCACTTCAAATCTCAATTTCAAATTATGCTTCCTTCTTGCGTCAGTAAAATATTACATTACAATTGTGGTACACGCTGATAATGCTTTTCACCTGAAAGGATCCCAGAGTGCTTTATAAAATGATCTATTAACAGTCCACAGCAGCTTAGGATAAGAAGTGAAGAAGATTGTCATATCAACAGCGGGAATATTAAGCTTGATCCTGTGAAGTGCTGAGCAGTCCCTGCAAAAAGATGAGTGCTTTGAATCCCATTGACTTCAGTGAGTATTGAGGGCATTTAAGAATCAGGCACCTCAGGGATCAGGACCCTACAGTAGCAAAAATCTATTTACTCACACTGAAATTTGGCCAAAGAATTAAATCCATCAAATCAGTTATCATGAAAACTGTCACTGTTCTTTAAAGACCAGCTGTTATAAACCAGCATAGGTCCATCGACTTCAATGAAACCATGTCAATTGGTAGAAGTTGTAGTCAGAGAGCCTCGATTTTATATCCATCCAAACTCCAGCCTCTTCCACTAGACAGTGCCTCCTTGCACCACACTTAGGCTTCAGCTAAGCAGGGTAGTGAGAGTGGCTGATACCAGCAGAGAGAGTTTTTGAGAGACTGAAAGCAAAATGGAGATGTCTGCTGACCCACAAGAGTTGTTCAGTGACTAATACTAATACAGTATTTACCTGGTTAATTTTATGTACTATACATGAAAGCAAAAGTGAGATGATAAGACTTGAGGTGACTTATCTACAGGCTGACAGACAAGCTATTGCACCTAAAGCTTAAAGTTTTGTTAGTGCAGCTTGCAGTTCTTTGTCTGCCCAAATTAGAAATGTTCTGATCAGAGTGAAGATGGGGAATGGATCAATGAGATGAATGTTACCATGAATAAGAGGTAAAACATCCCTTTCCATGGCTGGTTTTTATTTAGATACTTTACAGCAACCTCAGCTTTGCAAATAAAACAATAATAAGGTCCCACAGATGCTGGAGCATGGGTCAGAGAATTTATTCCCAGTTTTCCTCAACTCTAAATAAAGAATAAGACATAAGAAACCAGAATTATTTGCCCCAGTAGTAAGTAACCCAGCTACACAAACATGTCTTCTTCCTCAGTCTCTCTCCCCAACACTCCTCCTCCTCAAGAAAGCCACAAGCCCAACTGCCTTCCCTTCTCACATAATCAGAGCAGCGGGAGGGAAGCAGCTGAGTCTAATTAACCTCTGCAGGTGGCTTCTTTCCCCCTCCCCATCTTTGGGGATAGGGTCATCAGAGACAGTGAAGGGGTTTCTGGACCAGGAGAGTTCTCCACTTGGGTTTCCAAAGGGCTTGCGCATCCTGTTGCAATTCTCTAATTGGGAAGTAGACATGTGATTAAACATCCATCCATAGGAATCAGAAGCTAAATCTTTGCCTTGATTAAATTGAAAGATTTAGTGCCAGTGACTTAAAAAAAAATTGAGAGCACTCCAAGTGCACAGTAGACTTGCATATCAATGACTGCATTGTCCATAAGGAAGACTTTTGCACATGTTTACACATCATCCATAAGTCCTTAAGGCCAATCCTTTGTAGTGGGGTGCTGCTCTAGAACCACAGCCATGTTGAGATCCCCAGCAATGACAGAGTAAAGCATGGTACACTGGATGCCCGTGCTGTTAGGTACTCTAACTCTGCTAATAAACAGTATTAAGTTTGTACCGGAGTTCAGCTTCCTCTAGACAGGATACCCCATGCACCTGTTCCACAACACGCACTTTCGAGGCAGAGAACAGACACCACGCTGCTGATAGTCAAAATGGAATATTTGCAGCTCCCCAGTTTGGAGGCTGCACTTCAAACCTCCTGTCTCCATGTATCCTTGCTTTTTTTAAAGTGTATTTCCCCCTACATCCACCCACCAGCTATAGCAGTAAGTTCTTTTGTTAGTTGTAAAAGGGCTCACCCATGGCCCATCTGCTTTTATTTCTCCCCACCTAGATAAATGTGGTAACTCTGGATGACAATAAAAAAATAGCAGGATTGGAAAAATAAAATAAAAACCAACATCACAAGAGCTACATATGAAGCACTGACGTGGAGCAGCTGTTAGACTAGCAGAGGAAATTTCCTCCTCTTTCCATGTCCCATTCTCCCTCCAGTGCCCACAGCCCCAGCACTGTTCCAGACAACAGCTCAGGGTGAAGAGAGGTATTAACAGACTGGAATATAAAAACTATCAGTCACACTCTTGTACATAAACCCATCAGTCTCACAAGCCTTCTGCTGACAAGCTAGGCCTGTTCATTTCTATAAGTTTAACTTCTCCAGTTCCCCACCCAATCTGTGCTGATTACAGGAACACAGACAGCTGTGGCTTGCATTATTCAGCTTAAACGGAGATAGTTGGTTACTGGAGCTTAAATCGTTCATTAACTTGTCAGGCCTGAACTCTGGAGATGGGAACCCAGTGTGTCGAGCAGGAGAAATATACAGAGACAGCAAAAATAACATTAATAGGCCATGAGGTGAGCAGAGCAAGGACTTTTCCAAAACTTTAGAGGAAATTCCCTTCCTCCCCCTCCAAATACTAAGCTTTTATTATTCCAATGCTGGGGTAGAGAAAAAGGACTATAACCGTGTCCTGAAGGTTTAAAATTGGAGATTTCTTCCTGAGTTCATGCATAGATGAGCTCATTGGTCACGTAGGAGTCAGAATCACAGATGTGTACACCTTAAAACACAACTTCAGGTGCCTGCCTGGACTTGCAAACAGGCATTATTATATCTTCCTGCCAAAGTACCTTCTTCACATCTCAGAAGCACTCAGCTGGTGTTATGCAGCTCCTGTATGGTACACTGCAACTCGGCTATTAAACTCTATTTAATTCTTATTGAAACAAACTCTTTCCTCTCTCAAATCCTTGCAGCCAATTCTGCCATTTCCTCCTGATGTAATTCACAGCATCAAGCCTATGACACAAAGCCCAGATGTTGCCCATTACTTACATGCACTCCTAGTTACGGAGAAAAGAGCTCTTATTTCAGAGCTGCTAAAAGCAGTGACATTTGCCAAAGTTTCAATTTAATTCATCTTGTGTTTCAAAGCCCCATTTCCCAGAGGTAAATATTGCTGTCTAATGAGGGAGAGTCATGCACAATTACACTGTGAGGCAGCAAATGGCTAAGGAGCCTGCAAAAACTGATTTGTTAGATTAATTCCTGGAGATAAGAACTTGGCCAAGCATCGACTCCAAATGTGAACTCAAAAACTCCCAGAGGTCAGTCCAGGACAGCACTACTTTGTATGTGTATAGGGATCTAGACGTTTCTGTTCACATTCCTTGTGATAAAGAAGATAAAAATGTAAGATACAGCCACACAGGAACTGGGTGACACAGTGGCCTAAACCTGATAGCTATTATACCTTGGGATACCTAGGTTCACGTCTTCATTACAGCTGGTCACAAGTAAAAAATGAATATTTGCGGAGAGAAGCAGCAGCAACCTCACTGACTTCCCACTTCCCTACTGCAAGGTTGTGCCTGGCTCACACCCAGCTTTTGTAAAATTCTCCCATTCTTGTTGTTATACCAGTGGTAGCACTACCACAGAAAGGGCACATTCACTTCTACCACAGTGCGGTCAAGACTGCCTCTAAGCTGGGTTAAATGACACAGTGATAAGAACACCAACACTTCAGCTGAACTGACATTTATCCTAATATACAACTACTTTAAGAAATCTATTTCTAAGATGTAACTAGTGAAACTCTCTTCAAGGTTAAGAAAAAAAAGCATTATTATGGGACCACTCTCCCTGTAAAATAAGTCAAATTTTTGGCCTATCCACCCTTGGCTATGTCCTTCCTAAGTAGGATTCCTTTGCTGAGTATAATTGCAGAATCTTCAGAGATGGCTTCCAGTAAGTTCACTCAATTAGCGCTTTCATTTTGACAACTGAATTTGTTCCACAATCTCTGACGCGCACAAGTTCAGATGCTGTGATTTTCCATCAGAAGAGAGCATAGGAACAGATAGTTGGATCTACACACTGCGGTAAGAACAGATATGTTAATTGTGTCCACTTCAATGCATCCAATTCTGTATCTTATTGTGTGAAAAAGAAACCTCCTTTATTTGAAACACAGTGCCTTAAAGAGATACACCACATCCAGGTCAGTAGTCCTGGAACCAGGCCTTCCTTTAGGACATTCTGTTAAAAGTTTTCAGCCTGCAACTTAGAGTCCTTTCCCCTTCCCGCCTCCTCAATAGCAAGTGAAAAATAGTGACAACGAGCTATGTTCACTCTCACTTTAGATGCTAAATCCCGAAATCAGGCCCCACAAGGCTTCAGCTGCTACTGAAATGTGTAGGAGCCAAAACTCACTTGGTGCCTATATTTCTGTCTCCATGCATGCACACTGCAGCCCCAGGCCACGAATCCAGATGCCCAAGACCCAGAGTGTTGCACAAACCGGGAAAAGTATGTGTCCTCCACCTAACTAACCTGTGGGACCTGATCCAGTTAAGCATGCTCAGAGCTTGCCTATCAGGTCAATCCCCTATAGACAAACTAAAACAAAGTGGTTGTGTGGGAACAAGGTGGGGGTAGAGAAGCTCCCTCAGCAGTTAGCCAAGAGGATAGAGTATGCACCTTGGATGTGGGAGGTGACTGGTTCCTGTCCCCACTCCATCTGAAGGAGAGAAGGGATTGTAAGAGGGATCTGCCACCTCTCAGGGGAGTGCTCCAACTACTGGGCTATTCCAATGTGGGCTTCTTCAATCTCTCCTGTTGAAACTGTTGCCCTGTGGATAAATGTTTTTCAAAAATTATGGGAGGAGGGGGACCAGCTCCTGGGTGTCCCACCTCCTAGGTGAGTGCTCCAACCACCAGGCTGCAGAGTGATTCTCGTACTCATTCATTCTGGCCCAGTGATTCTTTCATTATTTGTTCACAGTGGAGTTGCTTCAAAAGGAGAGGCCAAGGGAACCCCAGGTCAGAATATGCCATAGCCCAGTGGTTACAACATTCAACTGAGATGGAGCAGATCCCTGTCCAAATGGCTTCTCCCACTGAGGTGCAGAAAGGACTTGAACCAGGGGTTTCCCACATGAGCACTCTAATCACTGGGCCAAAAGCTATGAGGGAACAAGAGCTGCTGCTGCTAGAATAGCATAGGCGCCCAACCCCGAGAGAGGATTTAGAGCTGGGTATCCCAAGCAAAGGGAGATACCTCCCTGGAGCCTCGACTCAGGATAGGCAGCTTGACAGACAGTGCACCCTGGCATCCCATTGTCTAGCTCAGGCAAAGAGCTGGTTCATATGCTGGCTTTTGGGATTCCCATTCAGGGGTACCTGTCTCACTCCCCCTTCTCTGGATAGGAAGCCTAAGCACCAAACTCAGGCTTTGTGAATCAGTTTGATTTTCTAGGTGCCTAAAAATGAGGCACGGTGATCCTGAGCATCACCAGGCATCAGATCTTTTGTGTCTCTAGCCCAAATTTATCAAGCCCAAATCAAACTCAAAGATGAAAGAGGGGGAGCAATCTGATGGATGCACCCCAACTTGAATCAAATCAAAGTCAAACTCTCAAAGTGCAGGCAGAGAGGGTACAATGACTTGCCCAGAGTCACCTGCCAGAGCTGAGATTACAACTCTGGCCTCCTGACTGCCAGAACCCTGAGCTAGGAGGAACAGTTAAAAAACTGGGCATGTTCATTCTTGAGAAAAAATGACTAAGGGGCGGACCTGACAACAGTTTTCAAGTACATAAAAGGTTGTTACAAGGAAGAAGGTGCAAAATTGTTCTCATTAACCTCTGAGAACAGGACAAGAAGCAATGGACTTAAATTGCAGCAAGGGCGGTTTAGGCTGGACATTAGGAAAAACTTCCTGTCAGGGTAGTTCAGCACTGGAACAAATTGCCTCGGGAGGCTGTGGAATCTCTGTCATTGGAGGTTTTTAAGAACAGATTAGACAAACACCTGAGGAATGGTCTAGTTATTACTTAGTCCTGCCTAAGTTCAGGGGACTGGACTAGATGACCTACTGAGGTCCCTTCCAGTCCTACACTTCTATGAGTCTATGGTAAGGGCTGTTACAAGAGAGGATAGTGATCAATTGTTCTCCATGTCCACTGAAGGTAGGACAAGTAGCAATGGCCTTAATCTGCAACAAGGAAGATTTAGGTTAGAGATTAGAAAAAAACTGAGTTATAAAGGTAGTTAAGCTCTGGAATAGGCTTCCAAGGGAGGTTCTGGAATACCAGTCACTTGAAGTTTAAAAAAACAAAACAAAACAAAACAAAAAAAAAACAGTTGGACCAACATCTGTCAAGGATAGTAGTGTAGGTTAATTTGATCCTGCCTCAGCACAGGGGGCTGGAGTTGCTGACTTCTCAAGGTCCCTTCCAGCCCCATGTTTCTCTGATTTGCCAGGTTTTGCTATCAGCCTAGAGGCTTGTTGGGACAGCACTATGGGAGTTTAGGGAGTGTTGTGTGGATGTAACTTTTCAGTGCAAATTTAAATCTCCCCCCTCTAGAGATCTTCAGTAGGATTTGAATTAGGTGTGTTTGATGATTTAAAAAAAAAATCACAATTAATTGTGAAATAAAAAATAGTTGTGATCAACAACAGTGTAATAAACATGGCAAAACAATAGAAAAGCAATTTAATTTATTTATTTCAAATATATTGATTTCAATTACAATACAGAATACAAAGTATACCATGCTCACTTTATATTATTTTTATTATAAATATTTGCACTGTAATAAAGAAAAGAAATAGTATTTTTCATTCACCTCAAATAAGCACTGTAGTGAAATCTCTATTGTGAAAATACAACTTACAAATGTGGAATTTATTTATTTATTTTTTATGGAACTGCACTCAAAAACAAAAGAAGGTAAAACTTTAGAGTCAACGAGTCCACTCAGTCCTACTTTTTCAGCCAAATCGGTAAAATAAACAAGTTTGTTTACATTTACGAGAGATAATGCTGCCCGCTTCTTATTTACAACATCACCTGAAAGTGAGAACAGGCATTTGCATGGCATGTAATGTAAAAAGTGAGCATTGTACACTTTGTATGCTGTGTTGTAATTAAAATCAATATATTTGAAAATGTAGAAAAACATCCCAAAATGTTTATAATAAAATTTAAATTGGTATTATATGAACAGTGAGATTAAAACTGTGATTAATTGTGACTTTTTTTTAATCTAGTTAATTCATTTTGTGCTACTTGCTTGAGTTAACTACAATTAATTGACAGCCCTAATTTAAATACAGGACCTGCAGTATGGTAGAACAGACCTCTACTATTTGTGCTAGAAGAGTAAATCTATTCAGAGGCATCTGTAGCAGGCTATAATTCTCTGTGTAGATCAGCCTCTAGAGGAGAACACAACACACACTTTACATTAGTGTTACAAGGCACAAGCTGTAAAGTTAAGACCAACACGTATCACTATTGAGCATCATCATTTTGACTGAAAAAGCAACTAAAATCAAGGACTGTGCATTTGAGGTCAAGAGTGTGGGGGGTATTACGAGGCCAATGAGCCATTCACACTCTGATTCCCTTTCTGTTTTCCCCAAGGCCTCTAATCCATGTATCCTCCACATCAAAACACCAAGGATTATATCAGTTCCCTAGCTGTCCTTCCAGCCAGATTAATCACACCATTTCCCAGTAATTCCATAATCCCCCATCTTGTGACTGGTTGGGAAAGTGCACACGCGAGAGAGAAGCATTTCAGAAAACTGTTAGAGGAGCCCCATTCTGTAGTCTTACTGTCAGGGTCTGACACTTCAAAACAAGGTACATGCCAGGAAATCACACTAAGCACCTATCCATCAATTCTCGCTGAGCCATGCTTGCTCCTTCTAGTGAATTATTATGAAGCTAGCGTGTAGTCCACTGAGTGTTTTAATGGCTACTAGCCTATTATTATAGCCGTAAAAAAGGAATGGTGTTATTACTGACACCTGCAGCACAGCCTTTGAAATAACAGAGCAAGAGCAGCCACCTGCAAACAAATGGCCAAGGCACATCAATACAGCAATCAGTTCCCCCAGATGAATTTCCATTTACCCCAAGAGATGACCAACAGCAAGTGGTTCTCAACACGGCATGTGAACAAATAGCCATTTTGTTGCAGAACAATGATTTGACATTTCTTTTTTTTACCATTCTCTCTCTTCTCTGCTTTGCCCTCAATGTTTCCTCCTTTGTCTCCACCTACCAAGAGTAGCCATGGGGGGGTGAAAACCTATATTACATCCAGGAGGCCTTGAGTGGATTATTTAATCCACCTCCCCGCTCTTCCTTCATCATTTTATTCCTCCTGGTTGTTTGGGACAATTCCCCTCCCAAACCACTGCTGGTATTTGAAAACATACAAGACGACACAATCCACTAGTGTAAGATTAAAGTTGTTTTTCCAGCCACAAAACTGTACAGGGACAGTCACAGTTAGGAACTCTAACAAAATGTATCAGGAAAGAACATTAGAAGTACAGCAATTGACTACAGCAAAGACAGCCAAGAATATGCTGGCAAGTAAGTAAAGCAAAGAGTGTGAAATCAAATGAAATCATGATACTTCTCAACAAGTCATATCTGCAGAAGCATGTATAGCCTTGATTGCCCAGCTGAAAAATGATTAGCAAGGAGTGAAAAATCTCAGAAACAAGTCTTTTCATGGGAGATTTCTGACCCAGTTTAGTGTGGCCAAGGGACCGTTAGAGCCAAGTTTGCCCAACTTTTTCCAGGTGTGCAGGGGTGAAGAGACAAGTTTATGAAATCTTCCTGTCCTGTCGCCCAGCACACAGGTACAATTACAGTCCCTGAGCTCTCCTGAGAGCATGATTGCTCCCTGCTTGGGGCCTTGCAGAGACACAAGCCATGCCAATGTGGCTATAGTCTGGATTCCCATTCTACTCCAGCCAGTAGAGATGGGCATTCACCCTCCAAGTGCTGACAAAGCATGTCCACTTTCTGCTCTCTGGGGAGCAACTGCATGTCCCTGATGCAAATGTCTCCTGCATATCTCCATAGGGCAGCGTGAAGGCCCCTCAACACCAGCTCGTGCCTCGAAGGAACCATCCAGCCCTTAAACAATAATCTTCCAAATGTCTGATTGTCATTTGAATGAAAGTGGGCCTCAAAGCCTTTTCAGCTACACTCACAGTGCCAGACATTTCAGTTCAAGCACATCTCAATGATGAAAAAAGAAGAAAAGAAAACCCTCTCAGCTAATCCAGTGGCAGATGAGTCTGTAATTGATCCAGGAGGGAGATGAATCCCTAATTAATCTAGGAGGAAGACAGGGATCTTTAATTAATTAATTAATTTATGGGTACCTGTTTATGTTCACATTACAAACAAGCAAAAGCTAATTACTTTGTAGTGCCAGTAAAATTCAGCCTGGGAATATGATGCTCTTATCTGCAGTGGGACTAGGCCGCTTTGAATTATACCCAAGATCAAAGAGCGTCTATGCATGGAATTATCATATTTCCTCCTCTCTCCCACCCACCTTCCTTTCAACCTCTTCATTCCACATGCCCGGTTTCCAATTCAGCTCACTCTGTTAGTAATTAAGAAGAGTAACAAAATCTATCAGACATTCGTGCTACCCACATTCGTCCCTACAAATCACAACAACATGAGACTCGCTATATCCATTGCAGGTTAGAAGAGCCCTAAATGTGACAATCCCCCCATTTTACCCCTCCACCTCACCAAAACAGCTGCTGCCAGGTAGTTCATCTGTCAATACCAGGACCAGCAACAACCATACACTCAGCAATTTTCTACTTGCTACTGCTAATAAAGGGTATGTTAGGTACTGAGCAGCATTAATTAGTTATAAATTGAAAGTCATTACCATAATAATGAAACTGTGTGTGAATATGAAATTTCTTCTTTTACAGTGGTATTTACTAAAGAAAGATTAATGAGTTAATTTGTATTTTGTTTTGTTTTTTTACTAAACAAACCTATGAGGAATTCAGCATATGTTGCATTTGGAAAAACAAGAGACTTTTCAATTCCTTTCTGGATCATGAGCATTTGAACACCTTAAGTAGGCTGAGAGGAATGACCCCGATAGCCAAAAGCAGCAAAACAGGGTGTATTGGTAATAACAGTGTGTAGTATTGGTGCTGTCAGGTTCACAGGCCATGGATTTAAAGCTGCATGTCCTGACCCTCCTTGATTCACTTTTAAACATGGCCACCTTTAGTTGTGAAAAATGGCTCAGGAACTCAGTTGGTGTGAAGCAACATGGCTGACAGCATTCATGAACAGGAGTCATCCACAGGAGGATTTGTTGGCATTAATTTAACTCCTGTGAAATCCTTTGGATTAGATAACACCTTTGGATGGGCACCAGGTAAAAAGTGATAAGGAATTGGCTAAAAATATAGCGTTCCTGCTCTTAAAAGTTTGCACAGGTGGCAAGATCCCTTGATATCAGTTAATTAATCTAGTTGGTGTAACACTTTCATTCTCTGTGACTTGCTGTTAACAAAGGTGGTGTGGCCAGAGATGGACAGAGCTTACAGATCCCCACCTTACAGATTTTGCACAGCTTGTGTCTCTCTCCATATCCTCTCTAACCCCTTTGCCTCTTTACATACTACTACATTGGATAGCTCTGGCCATTCTAGAATTCCCAAGACATTGCTAGAAGCTATTTCTGTGAATGACAGAGTGTGTGGGAGGATGAAGGGACAACCAAATTTAGTCTGTGAGGATTAACTTACGAGTGCTGTTAGGGAAAAGCCTATGTTTCTTACTAAATAAGGCCTATTAGTTAAAGTGTTGATAGTGCACTTGATGTGACCCTGCATAGAAGGAATGACGACCAGATACTGTATATATTAATGTATCACAATATTACAAAGTTTTACTAAAATGGATACAGAAGTATGTCATATAAGATATCATGGAAAAGTTGTACCCTGCTAAGTATGATAATCCTGTTTACACGCATATATCACCTTTGAATCTAAAGTTATGAATATTAGCTATATATTTGTATCTCAAACACACTGTCCTGGGTGACACCCCACCCCCTATCCCTCCATCCAAATTTACTTTCAGACTAACCATCACTGGTGGACAGGGCATCCATGTAATGATGGGCCACTGAAAGGAAACCTGCTCTTCAGTCAGCTTTTCCTACAGATGTCTCAGACAATGTGCAGCCAATGGCTACCCCTGTAATTCAGCAAAACATATAAGGACATACGATGATGACATGAGACCTGAAACTCCATCTTGGCCAGTAACTTTCCATGCACGTGAGCTGAACTATAAATTGGAAACTGTGATATCACTGCTTCGCCTCATTACTGCTTTAATCCTCTGGACTGTGGATTTCTAACTAAAAGGAGTATTTTGAACAATGGACTGTGGACCTTCCAATCTTGGGAAGTTTCCAGACAGACTTTTTGAAAGCTAGCAGATTTAACACCACTGCTATGCTCCTGTCCTGAAAACTCAAAAAATCAATTGTAATGTATAAGCTTTCTTAACAGTTTAATAACTCTCTTCTTTTTATATAATTAGATCTTTAGCTTTTAGTTACAAGCGTGATTTTGGGGTAAGATCTGAGTTATACATTGACTTAGGGAAGTGGCTGATCCTTTGGGATTGGAAGAAGTTTACATATGACAACTCTGGTTTTCAATAACCTCTCATCATAAAGACCAAGTGTCTAGGTGGTGAGAAGGACTGGATTGCCTAAGGGAGACTGTGTTGTGACCGCCTGTTAACCAGTGTGGTGACACAAGAGCTCACTCTTGTTACTGCTTTGGTCAATCTAATGTTAGAATAACCACCAGTTTTGGGTGTGTCTGTCCTATCTTTATCAGTCTATTCTGAGTTTGGCATTCTCAGATGTATCATACACAAGGCAACATTACACTTGGTATGGCTCAAAACTCCATGGAAGATAGGTAGGGAAGATTGATGGGGCAGGGACTATTTGCCTATAGTGCTTATTAAGCTGCAGTAACAATGTAACCTAGCACCACACATGAACTTAGCCTCCATCCCCCAAACTAAACCCTCTACCCTCAAATTCCGGGTCTGTATCCACAAGAATTAGAAAACTGGCCCACATACGATTCATTGTCAAGGCAGAGAAATTATGATCTATCATAGTGGTGTGCAAGGTAAAAAACACCTGGATGGGTATATTAGCCTTTAGTGCCATGAAGAATTTATAAAACTGCCATTCTGTAAGACAATGAGACCACCTGCAAACAGGAGAGAAGCAAATAAACTAGCTGATGGAGACTATTGGTCATGGAGACCGCTACAAGTACAACCCCTAGATTTAGTCGGCTAGTGATGTCTCCTTGAAACTTGTAACTGTATGCACAGTTCACACAATGTTTTTATGTCATGGGACATGTCTTTGAGAGAGGACTTGATCAGCTCCTTAGCTTGCTTGGCATATGTCAAGGTACAGGACACCAGGACATCATTGGATCAGCATTTATGAACTATTAGGTGGTTGCAAAGTCCAAGACTTCTGTGAGGTGCTTGGCTTTTCAAGGAGGACCTTTATGAGGACACTGGCTCAGCACTTGTTGTTCACTGGAATGAAGTGAACTTCCAGACTTATTCTGAGATCTCTAGCTCAGCCTCTCTCACTTTCTGGGACAATGTCAAGGCAACGGTCTCTGAAGTAACTGATTCATGACAGAGAGTGGTCCAAAAGGAGATTATGTAACTCTCTGCCAGGCCACTGTGATGGATAATCTGTGAGTAATTGAGAAACATCATCTGCCTCGTCCTTTGACATTGAACGTTAAAAATGCAAGCAGCCTCACAATTCTTATCCTTCCTTCAGTAACAAAGGCCTTTGATGGAATGATAAGAATTGAGTTCTGGTTTCTGTTAGTTACAGCTGGCACTCTCCAAAATAGGCACCTGCCCCATCAGATTAAATTTTAGTGGCACTGACAATGAGTTAGCATGTATAGGATGATCAACCAGAAAAGAGCCTGCAAATACTGCAAAAACGAGGTTTGATCCACGGATCTCTGCTTATTTGAAAAGACTTTCCAATAAATTGTCTGTGTGGGACAAACTTATGCTGTCATAAAAGATGCACTGAGTAAATAAGTCTAACTTTCCATCAGCCCACGAAAGGCTTTTTACCCTTGTAAGTAAAAGTTTGTATGTACTTCATTTATTTTCCATCCTTAGTGGCTTTCATATTAATGTTTATACAGGGCTTTGAAGATGTAAAGTGCTATAAGTGCTAAGTACTTTTATAAGATATCAAAGTAGTAGCTGTACCTTCTAGAGAATAAGTGAATCCATCAAGTGAAATAATTGGTTGTGTCTAATACCTTGGCTGGGTTGGATAATGTTATGGCTATCAAATTTTATAGTTCTATATACTGAGAAAAGTCTATTCATGGTTTTGGGAAGAAAGTGATCACTGAAGGGTTACGGAAGAATTATTTTGCACAATTGACTTCTAGTGTATTAGAAATATTATACCAAATACTATGTTTCTGCTTTGGGTCTATTTTTCCTACAGCTAGATGCTACTGATGTTGCTGTTCTTGGCTCCTGGAACTTGGAGGTTAATTTCCCAAAGGTTCCCAAATGTTTTCCCCTGAGGCCCACCTGTGCAGCAGCAATGGGCTCTCCAGCCCACTATTAACTGCTCCAGCCCACTATTTCCACTGCTTTCCGGGAGGGGAGACTGAGGATAAGAGAGGGGGGTCTGCCTAGGAGGAAGGGGGACATAACTCAAGTTGTTTGGGGCGGAGGCAGCCAAACCTCTAAAAAGTGTATAGTTTCATAGTGCCCCCTCCCACCTTGCCCACCAGGCAGGTGAGCTATCGTCCCCCTCAGGCTGATGAAATGGGAAAATCAGGCAAGTTGCTGCCAAACTGCCACCTATCTGTCAGGGCAATACGGGCATGAATGACTCCTCACCTCAGCAGGGATCAGGGACAGCAAGAGGGCGAACAGCCAGCCCCCACTGACACCCTTCACCTCAGCAGCCCACTGAGTGCCTTGAGCTCTTCACCTGGCGGCCCTGCCCCAATCACCCACCCATCATCCAAGCACACCCTGCCCAGGAACGAGGGAAGGGCTCAGGGGCCACACAGTCCTAGGCAGAGGTGGTCCTGATCATGGCATTGTCCAGGCAGAAACAGAGCAACACCAGTGAGCACCAGTTCCTGGGGGAATGGGGGAGGGTCATCACAGGGCCTAACAGCCATGAATTGTGGGGTGCAGCCACTTGAAGCAGGAACAGTTATGAACCTTCCAGCCACCCTGGGAGCCACCACCTTCTAACTCACCACCCACCCAGTGGCTCTGCTTCACCCTCTGGCACCTTCCAGGGGCGCTGGGCTCCTCCGACCCTGTGCAGGGCTATTGCCGGCTGACACTACATTGCTGTATGTTTTGCAATGCCCCCCCTCCCCAAGCCACCCATGACTGTGCTGTTGGACTGCTTGGGACTGTTTCACAGCCCACTTTTGGGCCATGGCCCACAGTTTGGGAATCTCTAGGTTAAGATACAATTGACAATAAAACAGCAACTTCTTGATCAGTGAAGTAGCATAACATACATGGCCATAGTTTAAAGGGTCTCTGTTTTTTGCAAGCACCGAACAGGTCTGCATTTATCCAGTGGGAATAACCAACATTTGTGCATGACAACAAGCATTTGTTAGTTAGAGTAAACTGGATGCTCTGGTGTTACTTAACTGCACATGCCGCTGCCCATTTCCACACTCAAATGCTAGCTTTGAGCATGCAAGTTGTACATGCAAACAAAAAGAGAAACTCTTAGAATGTTCCTGGCTCAGTTCTGAAGGTGACAAACACTTTGCCTGTTCTGTGCCATCATGCGAATCACTAGACAGAACAGTCAACTAAACACAATTACAGCAGGTCAGCCGTGGATGACCCAGGTCAGGGTGGATGTAACACTGGTCCAATGGGGAAGAACACTGCTTCTGTCCCTGCTGTACCTGTTATGCAGACAAACAGAGCCTTCAGTCTGTCTGTCTGCAGGGCTTCAATCTACCACATTTAATGAGCACTAAATTCATCTGAAAAATTGACAGGCCTGGGAGGGGTCAAGAGAGGACAACTCAGCAGAGGAAATTTAAACTTTAGGACCATACCAGAAATTAATATGAAAAAAGTCACAATGTATTAAAAGGAGGTTCTGTTATGGACTACTTTTGATGAAGAGCAAGATGCTGCATATGTACTGTACAGTATGTACGGCACTGTAGAAGAAAACAGGTTGCAGGGTTCCTTAAAAATAAACATGAATTACATTTGGGTATTTTCCCCTTAATAGTAAACTTCTCGCATTTCCAGCACTTATTCAATAACTCATCTAACATATTCCTCTTTATTCTGATTAGGCTTATTTTGTATTTTTCCTTCATTTTCTTTTTCTCTTTTTGCCCTCAAGAACTGTACAGATAATGCCTTGGGAATAAGTGCTCCTCAGTTGATGACAGCTCATAAAGGTTACGAAGATAATATATTAAAATCTCTTAGCAATGTCACAGCTCTGCAACACTCTGGGTTTATTTATGCAGTACTTTTAGAGATGAGAAAGAGCTTTTACTTTTGTTTTGAATATTTTAAACAGATTTAATCTATTTATAGAACTCCTGAGAAAGCTTCCGGGGAAGATTTTCCTGAACTTGGAAGACTGTTTTTCCACTATCAGAGGGGTAGCCGTGTTAGTCTGGATCTGTAAAAGCAGCAAAAAGTCCTATGGCACCTCATAGACTAACAGACATATTGGAGTATGAGCTTTCATGGATGAATACCCACTTTGTACATGCATCCGACGAAGTGGGTATTCATCCACAAAGGCTCATGCTCCAATACGTCTGTTAGTCTATAAGGTGCCACAGGAGTCTTTGCTGTTTTTCACTAGTTCTGTTGAGTTCCTCACCCTACCCTCTTTCCAAAAGCAAAAATATGGAGTAAAACTAACTAATGACACTGATCATTTATAGTATTTTGAAAATCGTGAGGTAGGTGTCTGTGGAACGAACATCCATGCTAACTTTTAACATGACTATGACCTTGAGACACATTCATTTAACAACTTAGTGTGTCAGTTACAGTTGTTCATATTCCTTTGCCCCCACTTATCACTGTATTACTTTTAAAGCCATCTTACACAGTTACCTCAGGATTTGGCCCATTGTCTTTATTTTGTATTAAGGACTTCATCATGACATTCTGTCATGTGCTACCAATGAAATGAGCATCTGTACTTCAGGCCTCTCAGAAATGTTGAATGAGATTTACTGCACACTCAGGGCTCAGATATTTAGGTTTATTAATTTAAACCTTTATTAGAACTAAAAATATGGCCTTGTAGTTACTATTACTATAAAAGCAATGAATGGCTGATATATGCAGAGATAGTGATCAATTACCGTCTCCTGATGCATAGGCAGGTCACAACAGGTTTCTCCTACAAGGGTCTAACTATCCCCTTACACTCTGACATACACGCACTTTCCACATTATATAACCATCCAATCAACATTCGGCATTAAGTTTTACCTAATCCATATATTATGCACATGCTTCAGTTTACTTAACTTTTGCTGCCCACTCTATTTGCATGTTCCATCTTTTTCATAACTGGTTTATAATGACTGCGCAGGCCTTTCGTCCCTTACTCAATGCAGGGGCTTTCCTGTTTTTTCCAAAGAGACTTTTTGGCCATATCTTTTGTGTGTCCGTTGTAATGATAAAAGGAAGTTATCTACGTAATAGCCTTCAACTCAGTACATTCCATGAACAACTCTTCACCTTGGTCCTAGACAACAGCTGTAAACGTTATTAAGCACGTTCACATAAGGAGAAGTCAGCAAGGTAACACCCATGATGAGCAAAGACAAGGCTGAAACCAGCCAGTTTAGCATAAGTATCATCCTGGCCTGTCCAAATTTATTCACTATACATGACCCACACTTACGATGCATCCAACAGGCAAACACACAAAACTATATCAGGCTATTTTTGCTCAAGGTGAATTAGTGCTGATGGAAGGTGCTCACTGACAAACCTAAGCACTAACGTCCTCTACTTACATGCTGAAAAGGCATGAAATGTAAAGGGCAGTACAAGCTCCTCCATGGAGCTTCACCAATGTGTCTCAACTGTGACCTGCAGCTGGGGTTAAACTTACATTGGAGTTCACTCTCTCTGGTCTTTTCAGTCTATGACATCTCCCTTGACACTGCCAATTAGTGCCAGTTGATATGATATGGCCAGTTGTCTGTGTTCGGTTACCACACGCAAGGAACAAAGCTTACTTTCAATATAAAATGACACATTTCAGATGAAAGGAGAAGCAACAAAAATAAATGAAGTAAATTCTTCATAAGAGAGTCACCATCATGGATGAAACACCAGGACTTGAATTGGAGATGTCCAGAGCTAAGAGAACGGACTGCTACAACTGGAGCTAAAGAACCACAGCTCCCTAGTTAGCACTGTAACAAACTCACATCCTCTGCTGATTGGGCACAGCAAGAGACCTGCAATGCACATTGTCCAGTGGGTTACAAGAGCACCAGTACTTCTCTCTCCCCCTTGTAATACGATGCAGATACTCTGCCTCTCAAAATTGTTGCTTGTTTCCACAAACAGCAGAGTTCTTAGCAATTTAAAGGTGCAATATGCACAAAAGCAAAGAATTCACAGTTACATGGTTAAATGCACCACAGGTCACTTCGAACAGAATGCAAACCAAAACAGAGCATTGAACAGGTGCACTTTTTAAAATAAAAATAAATGAGTCAATAAATAACTCTTGCACAGGACACCAGAGAGCTGTCAGAGTGTAATGACTTTCAGATGTTACCAAGCCAGTCTAGAGTCAAGACAGAAACTTTGAATTTAAAGACACAAGTCTCCATATCTCATCCCCAGCTGCAATACAGCCAAGTCTCATCTTAAGCGCATTTAACATGCATGAATTCAGCTTTGCGCAGTCAGCAAAAACAAGAGAAAAATAACAATTTAATACTGTACCTGTAGTGCGGGCAATTCCACCCGTCATTACACTCAATGTAATTTTGACTATACGCGATTTTCATTTTATGCACTAACAGTAGAACATAACCCCAGCATAAGATGAGACTCGCCTGTAATCAAGAGAGATGGCAATGGGCTCTTAATTTACATCCTATGCCATCTGCATCATTCATTTCAGGGAGGCGGGAGGGGGAATCTAATCAGAACTCTTCCTGGCCTTGTGGCAAAGGCTTTGGCCATTCCCCAAGCAACTGGGTGTGTGACAAGGTGTGGAGCAGGGAGCATGGCAATATTAGTCATATCTGTCTCTTCACAGATCCCATCGCCATGCTTAAACCTGACAGAGGTGATGTGTCAGACACGTTGCTATTGACTCACCGACTGTGAAGAGAGACTGGGTCAGCTTTCTACCTTTATGTTAATTTCAGGAGATGTGACTTTGCGATCAGTGCAATGAATGTTAAAACCATTCCCAATATGCCCAGACAGCATTTTCCTGACCCAGTCTGACCCATCTGTGTTGTTGATGTCTAAGCCAACTCAATAACTTAAAGGGACGTTGTCAATTATTCCTTACCCTCTAGTGTGTGAAATACTCTTAGAAACCTGAGATGAAAATGGTTTTCCCTTCCACTTGTCTTATTTGTTAAAGATTACATTTTATTGTGTATCTAACAGACATTAGGGGTGGGATTTTTTTTAAAAAGCTCAAAATACACTGAATTCCAGTCTCATTGAAGTCAATGGGAGTTTTGCTATCTTCTTAAAGTGAAACAGAAATAAGCCACTGCTAAATCTTTTTTAAAATCCCACCCGAAACAAATACACTGCACTAGCATTCCTTCTGCTTCAACAGCATCTCCTTTTGCAGATCTCAAAGCACCATTAGCATTCCTCTGAGGTAAGTACTATCATCTCATTTCATAGAGGAGGGAAATGAAGAAGTAGCATGACCCAAGTCAAACAGCATACACTAGCAGAGCTGGTAACAGAACCCACTTCTTGTGCCTCTCAATCTGGTGCCTTCTCCTCATATTACTCCTGATAATAAAAGGGGAAGTTAGTAACCTCTGAAAAAAATGCAGATGAATGTTCAGACATTTCCCCAACAAACAATCTGATTTTCCCCAACAAACAATTTGATTGAGCAAAAACTGCATTTTCCACCAGAAAACATTCTGACAGAAAATCCCTGACCAGCTCTAGTATAACAATTGCAAAGTAACTTGGGTGACGCTGTTTGACTAAAAATGACACCATGGTTATACAATTACTGTAAATCTTGTAAAAAGTGTATCATATAAGGTGTCAATAGAAAAGTTACAATCTATCAAGTATGATTATCCTGGTTAAATCCATGTATCATCTTTGTATCTGAAGTTATGAATATTGGCTATTTACTTATATCTTAAACCTGTGTTGTATCCCTGAGTGACACCCACCAGAGACAATTTTCATTAGGGCTAGACAGCTATATGCTGATGGCCTATCAGTCACATTCCACTCTCACAATGGACTCTTGCAGAAACTCATTCCTCCCAGTAGGTCTCCTGCAGATGCCTCAGACAGCAAGGAGCCAATAGCCATCCCCTGTGATTCGACAAAAGACATAGGGGCATATGATATACTCATGTGACCCTGGATTCTCTGTTGGCCAGTAACTTTCCACAGACAGGGGCTGTGGGCTTTATTTGGGATAGTACATTTCTATGTATACGGCAGAAAATGTAAAAAGACACCTGAAACATCTCCATTTTGCCTCTTTTCCTGCTCTGGACTGTGGATTTACAACTAAAAGGAGCATCTTGAACTATGGACTGAAGACCTTCCAATCTTTTGAAAGTTACCAGAGAGACTTCACAAGCCAGCAGTCTATTCCATCACTGCTACAAACCTGATACAAGGACTTTACAATCATTTGTAGGTATATGATCTATTAGCCATTTATAACTCTCTTCTTTTCTTTCATTAATAAATCTTTCATGAGTTATTAAGGATTGGCTGACAGCGTAATATTTGGGTAAGATCTGAGATTCATAGTGACCTGGGGATATGTTCCTGATCCTTTGGGATTAGAAAGAACCTCACATATGGTGAAATGGATTTTCAATAACCTCTTGCTATATTAGATTGGGTTACCTGGATGGAAGCCTAGGGCTGGAATGCCTAAAGGGGACTGTGTTTGGCTTCTGGTTCACCAGCGTGGTATAGCAGAAACTTGTTACCGGTGTGGTGAATCTAATTATAGAATAAAACACCAGATCTGGGGATTGTCTGCTCAACTTCTTGTGGTCTGCCCTGAGTTTTGGCATTATCAGTGTGGTTTATCCCAGGCACTCAGTCACTACTTGTATTTTGGAAGCTGCTTTTGAATGACCATGGCCTTTCTGGTGATTATATTGGTTCATGTTTTGGTTGATGTGCACCAAGCAGGACAACATGAAGCCTTTCATTGTCTTCTTTGCCCTCCCTTCCAAAAACTGTCAGTGCTGAAGCAGACAGTGAGAACATCTGATGAATCTGTAAATACCAATAAGTGATTCCAAAACAAAGCAAAGAGACAAGGATTGAATATTCAACAAGTGCAGTTTCTCTCAAGGTTGGGCAGGTGCATCCTGTTTCTCCTTCCTGTTACAGAAGGATAAAAGAGCTCTCTCATTTCAGAGCTGTCAAGGTTTTTTCCCCATTCTGAACTTTAGGGTACAAATGTGGGGACCTGCATGGACCCTTCTAAGCTTAATTACTAGCTTAGATCTGGTAACACTGCCACCACCCAGAATTACAGTGTCCGGGGCACTTTTTGTCCCCTCAAAACTTTCCCCTCCCTGGGTTGCCTTGAGAGGCTTCACCACTTCCCTGGTGAACACAGATCCAAACCCCTTGGATCTTAAAACAAGGAGGAATTAACCATTCCCCCCTCCTTTCCCCCCCATCAATCCCTGGTGAGTCCAGATCCAATCCCCTTGGATCTTAAAACATGGGAAAAAAATCAAATCAGATTGTTAAAAGAGAAAGAAGAAAGATAAAAATCATCTCTGTAAATCAGGATGGAAAATGCTTTGGACAGGGTACTTCAGATTCCGTATAGACAGAAGCGGTACCCCCCTACCACTAAAGCCCTACGGTTCAAAGTATACAGCAAACAGAGTAAATCCTTTCTCCAGACAAAAAGAAACATTTACAAGTTGAGAAAACAAACATAAGCTAACATACCTTGCTGGCTAATTACTACAAGTTTGAACTGAGAGACTGATCAGAAAAAGATTGGAGAGCCTGGATATGATGTCCCACCCTCCTCAGTCCGCAAGAGGCGAACAACAACTTCCCTCCACCAAGATTTGAAAGTATCTTGTCCCCCTATTGGTCCTCTGGTCAGGTGTCATCCAGGTTTACTGAGCTTCTTAACCCTTTACAGATAAAAGAGACATTACCCTTAACTATCTGTTTATGACAAGAGCATTGAAAATTCTTGATCCAGAAAGCCTCCAGAGTAAGTATATTGTTTAACCATTGCAGTTTTCAAAGTTATTACTGTACACAGTGATGTATTATGGGGAATAATGGAAGCTGAAAGGAAATGAGGACAGGAGATATACAACACTGCAGGCTTATAATTCCCATGGAATCCAGGGAACAGGATCGTAAAAATTATGGATGTAAGGGACCTAGTCTAGCCCCCTCCACTGATGCAGGACCAAATATACTTAGACCATCCCTGACAAGTATTTATGTAGCCTGTTCTTAAAACTTCTAAAGAGATGGATTCCACAACATCCCTTGGAAGTTTATTCCAGTGCTTAACTATCATTATGATTAGACAGTTTTTCCCCAGTCTCTAATATGAATCTCTTTTGGTGAAGATTAAACCTATTATTTCTTGTCCCACCTTCAGTGGATATGGAGAACAATTGATCACCATCCTCTTTATAACAGCTCTTAGCATATTTTAATATTATCAGGTCCCTCTTCAGTAATCTTTTCTCACAACTAAACTTGCCCAGAGTTGGGTTGTGTTTTTTTTTGTTTTGTTTTGTTTTAAAAAAAAAACCTTTCCTCATAGGTCAGTTTTCCTAAACCTTTTATATTTTTGTTGCTCTCCTCTGGACTCTCTCAAATTTGTCCACATATTTCTTAAAGTCTGCTGCCCAGAATTGGACACAATACTCCAGCTGAGGCCTCATTAGTGCTGAGTAGTGGGGGACAATTACCTCTTATGTCTTATACACAACACTCCTAAAACAGCATTAGTCTTTTTCATAACAGCATCACATGGTTGACACATTCAAGTGGTGATCCACTTTAACCTTCAACTCCTTTCCAGCAGTACTACTGCCTAGCCAGTTATTCCCCATTTTGTAGGTGTGCATTTGATTTTTCCTTCTTAAGTGTAGTTTTGCACCTACCTTATAGTAATTTCATCCGGACCACATTTCCCATGGTTGCTTATGAGAATGTCACTAGCCTTATAAAAATCAAGATATATTACTTCTACAGCTTCCCCCAATCCCTAAGGCCAGTAACCCTGTCAAAGAAGAAAATTAAGTTGATGTGACATGACTTGCTCTTGACAAATCCACATTGGCTATTACTTACCACCCGATTATCCTCAAGGTGCCTACAAACTGATTATTTAATCATTTGTTCCACTATCTTTCCAGGATTGAAGTTAAGCTGACTAGTTTACAACTCCCCAGGTTCTCTTCGTTCCCTTTTTTTAAAGATAGGAACTATGGTTAGCCCTTTTCCAGTCTTCTGGAACCTCACGAATCCTTCATAAATTCTCAAAGATAATTGCTCATGGTTTTAAGATTGCTTCCACACCTTTAAATGAATTTTATCAGACCATGACAACTTGAATACATTTAACTTATCAAAATATTCTTTTACCCATTCTCCCTATTTTGGCTTGCCGTTGGCCTTCTTCCTTGTTGTTAACCTTAACTGAGCTAAGTATGTGGTCACAATGTACCTTTTTTAGTGAAGACAAGCAAAATAGGCATTAAACACATCTGCCTTCTAGATGTCTGTTACGATCTCTTTTCCTCTGTAAATAAAGAACCTCTACACTTTCCTTCATCATTCTGTTGCTCCCAATTTACAGTAAAAGCTGTGTTATCCAGCCCTGTACCAACCAGAAAGCTATAAATCAGCTTTTCTAATCTTCATAGGAAGTCCGGTTTATAGTTCAGTTGGTGCAGAGCTGGCAGGCTCCCTACCTGGCTCCGCTTGGCTCCCTGGAAGCAACGGCATGTCCCTGCTGCTTCTAGGCGGAGGAACAGCCATGAGGGGTTCCAAGTGCAGGAGGGGGGGGTGTGGGGCACAGTGTCTGGGAGGGAGTTTGGGTGCAGGAGTTGGTTTGGGGTGCCAGATCTAGGGGGCACTCATCTCAGGCAACTCCCCACAAGTGGCAACCTGTCCCTTCTGCTCCTAGACAGAGGCGCAGCAGGCAGCTCTGTGTGCTGCCTCCACCCACAGGTGCTGCCGCCGCAGCTCCCATTGGCCATGATTCCCAGTCAATGGGAGCTGTGGAGCCAGTGCTCGGGACAGGGTTGAGGCAGCGCACAGAGCTGAGTGCTGCGTGTCCACTTAGGAGCAGCAGGGACAAGTCACGACTTGCGGGGAGCCACGTGAGGTGAATGCCCCCTGGATCCGGCATTCCAAAACCCCTCCCATGCCTCAACCCCCTGCCTCGAGCCCCTTCCCACCCCAAACTCCCTCCCAGAGTCTGCTCCCCACACCCCCTCCCACGCCCCAACCCTGCACCCTCTCCCATACCCACATTCCCTCCCTCTTAATTAACCGGAATTTTTCCACTTACCAGCACCCTCCATTCCCCCAACATGCCAGATTATAAAAAGTTTTTATTGTACTTATAGAACCTTGTCTTTCATGTCCCTTGCTATGTGTAACTCATTTTGTGCCTTAGCCTTTCTGATTTTTTCCCCATACACGCATGTACTATTTGTTTGTACTTGTCTTTAGCAATTCACCCACATTTACACTTTTGTAAGATTAATTTTTATTTTCAGGTCAATAAAGAGCTCTTGATGGAACCATATTGGCCTCTTACTATTCTTATATTTCCTTTGCATTCAAATAGTTTGCAGTTGCACCTTTAATATTGTGTCCTTGAGAAACTGCAAGTTCTCCTGAAAAAATTTTTCCCTTAGATTTTTCTTCCCAAGGACCTTATCTACCAGCTATTGGAGTTTGTTAAGAAGTTTGTTTTTCTGAAGCAGACATCCTACTTTAAAAAGAGGGGAGATCCAAAAGGCACAACTACCCCTTCCTTGCCCAGTAGTATCTCATGCATCCCAAATTAAGCTAAAAGCCCAAGAAACTCTGAGTGGTGTCTATCAAAGGAGACTGTGCCATATCCTCCAGTTAAATACCAGAGACATCATTTAGGGCATGATGATTATAAGAGGAGTCAGGACAACATATACCAAGCACATACAATATTATACAACTCACTAATTTTTACTGAGATTTGTATGCCTCTCTTCATATCCTCAAATATTGGTCACACTCTGTCAAGATACTGGACTGGAGAAAGCAATGGTTTAATCTGGCATGGGAGACCTTATGTTCCTTTCCTAAACTTATGTGCCCACAAATGAGCAGAGATCACTTTGGGAGAGGTCCATCTTCTGTTATGAGGCACCAGCACTGAAATGAAGCAGGATGGTTAGAGCTCCAGCTTTGGGGTAAGGAGTAGGTGGCGATACTTGCATTAATA
This sequence comes from Chelonoidis abingdonii, assembly GCF_003597395.2. Classification (NCBI taxonomy): domain Eukaryota; kingdom Metazoa; phylum Chordata; order Testudines; family Testudinidae; genus Chelonoidis; species Chelonoidis abingdonii. The sequence continues at coordinate 23,864,005 of NC_133782.1, read as the reverse complement.
TTTGGGGTGTGGACGGAAATGAAAGGGAATATGACTCTTTCCATCTCCACTGGCCTCGTTGCTTAGTATTAACTATCCTGATTCAAATTGGAGAACCTTCTTTTTTCTACCCATCTTCCTCCACTTCATATAGATCTTTCCAGTGTGAAAAAAAGAAGCTTCACAGCAGAGAAATACATGAGTCAGATATGCACTTATACCAGCTGAATGCCACTGACATGAGTTATTCCTCATTTACTCCATCATAAGCAAGAAGAGGATCAGACCCAGGATAAACAAGGGCTTCAGAAAAATGCTTTCTGGTTTTTTAGTACATTGCGACCCAAAGTGAAGCCAATATTCCTCATGCAGAGCAGGTGGCACAAGAAATCGTGGGCATAGTAACATCCAACCTAGATAGATAAGGTAGTGATGTGTGCATGGCTGCTAACATGGATGCCTTGCCATTGTTGGTAGGAAAATGATATGGAAAGGAAAATATGCTGCCTGTTGGCCAATATGTACAGTGTGACAAAGCCATTCACCCTTTGATCAGTCTAGGAGTCTGCAAAGTTATAGCAACTGCCTGTAGAAGGAATGGGGATCAGTGTTAAAGAGTAAGTGATGATCCAATCTTTACAATGACCCAATTTTTAATCACAGGAATAGCGAGAGGAAGACTGGAAGCAAATAGCTCGATAAATAATTTCAAATGTGATTCAGGACAAAAATTTTCCCCCTCCCTCCCATCTCATGCCACAGCTCATATGTGAGTTTCCATTCTCATTATGGATCTGAAAAGAAATGATACACAATATCTCTGGCAAGTCTGGGGGACATATCCCCACACACACTTGTATTAGCAGCTGTATGCAAATAAGAGTGTTCCTGGAAAAGAGGGATGGGAATGGAAAACCAATCCTCAGATGTGGGTGTTGTTCACCACCATAACAAAATACTGCAAACAAGTTAGGGTTAATTGTTCTTTGAGAAGGGGGAATCAGACCCATTCTGTTCTTTTTTTTAAACACCTACAGACCCATTCTGTGCTCAGTTACATCAATGCTACTGCCTGAGAGTTGATGGGAGCAACACCTGTGTACTTTAAGTGCAGAATTGGTCTCTTGGGCTAAGGTGTAACAGCTAGGGAACACTAATGCACAGACTTATCAAACCACATGACCAAGGATGAAGATAATGGTGATGAAGAGGGTGATCAACCAAAAAACAAAAAAATCACCAACAAAGCCATTGCACTGAAGCTAGGTTTGGATTTCTTTGTAGCTTTCCAAATCTGAACTCCCCACACACTCCACATTTCTTCCTTAATTACTACAAGTAATTTTATGAAAATACAGTGCAGCAGCATTAACTATTACTTTAGGCTTAACGTTAAAAATGATGAGGCAATATCATCTTAATGATATTAATTAATACCATCAAAGTTTCACAGTCCCACACAAGCCTGGCCAGCAAAGCATTAAAGGCATTCTCAACTGCACCTCTGACGATATTTAGAAGCAGAAATGTGGCGGGGGGGAGGGAGGAGGAATGGTTGGAGGGAAAGAGAAATTGCAAAATAAAGGAAATACAGGTCCTTGTTTGTGGACCATCGCAGTTTGTCCAATTCTCTTTCAGGCCCTGTCAGTGAAGACGACAGCACAGAGAAATATAAACCACTGAAAAGACAGGAGCAAGGTTTTTTCCTCCTCTTCCCAAGATCTAAGAACAGTAGTAATCAGCAAGCTCCTCACACTAGCTGCCTCTTGCTGTCACTTTGACAGACAAAGATGTAGTGTGACCACTGACTGGACAGAGAGATGGTAAAGGCTCATGCTTTGACATCTGGAAAACCGGATGTCTGCTGCATTCAAAATAGAATGGCAGGAGGGAGGAAGAGAGGGGAGAAATTATTTGTGCCTCCGGTGACATGTTCAGAATTTAATCCAGGCAGCACGCCGTTTCAGAGCAGCAAGGCTAGACTCTAAGTCCTCACAGTAAATTATTTATCAGAACGGTTGAATTTATGAGTCATGACTAAACTGTCAAAAAACCTGGCACCAAAGGCCCAAGTTGGAGATTTGTGTTCTCTGCTTCTCTCCCCATCTGATGGAGCAGGGGATTGCAAAAGGGGCTTTGCTCTAATCCCGGCTTCCTGAATTCAGCCCCTCCTCAGTGAGGAGGGAAAATATATATACACCTGTTTATTAAATTCTAGATCCTGCAGGCTTAATTTTCAGAGGTTGAGTCCTCACAACTCCAGTTGCAGTCCCAGGATATCCTGATAACAACACGTCTAAAAAAATAAATAAATAAATAAATAAATCAGTCTCTGCAACAATAAGTACAGCAGGCAGCTAGCTCAACAAGTGTTATTAATGTACTGTACGCCAAAGACAGATATATTTACTCTGCAGTGATATTGTGATTACCATGCAAGTATCCTGCCTTCACACAGTAAATACTATATGCAGTAATTAATTGTTAAAGGTTTAATATAGATGTTTGGTAGTTTGTTATAATACATGACCCACCAGGATCTGAAACCCACTTGCTGCCTATATAAACAAAAGACATTCACAGTCACTCTGGAACACCAAACAAAAAAAAAAAAAAAAAAAAAAAAAAAAAAACACAACCCACAATTTAGTTAAGCCTACTAGGTTAAGCCTACTAAATTTAAGGCTAAATTCTCCTCTCCACACATCTCTTGTGAACAAATTTTCCAAAAGTAGCTGCTAATTTTAAGTGCCCAGTTTTTAGACTGCATCCCTGATTTTCCAAGGACCCGATACTCCCTCTGACTTCAGCTGGAGTTGAAAGCGCTCAGTCTTTCTAAAAATCTCAAGCAGGGTGCCTGAAAAGTGAGGTACTCGGAGTCAGTGGCCCTGTTGGAAAATGTTGGCCTTCGTGTCTGTTCTGTGCTCCCTATAGGCCTGATTCTGCAAGATGCCGAGTACTTCTGCAAGATGCCGAGTACTTCAGGCCACTTAGCATCTCATGGGAATGCTTTACCTATATAAATTAGGGGAATATCTGCAACTGCAGAGATATCCAGAGACACATCATGAGAGTCAGCCTGCAGAATGAAAAAAAATCAGCCCCTTGTGAAGAGGCAGTTTCTTGGTTCTCCAATGACTGGACATTTATCAACAGCTAAGGGCTGAGTATCATCACCTGGAAGTCACTGAGAACTGAGGATGCTCCACGCCTTGAAGGGAGCACTTAGAACCATGCAAGATCAGGAACTAGGGATCTACTCAATTTAAGAAATAATATATCTATCCAGGAATTAACATAGGCTTGTGCTTCTGACTAGATCTTACATCAGTCTTCATTTACTTCCTGTCCCCTTTCTTCCCTCCCCTCCCCCGCCCCCCTTAGGGACTCTATCCCTGCATTTCACACTGTTCTTATCCATTATTTCAGCTTATAATTAATTCATCAATAGCTGGTGTGGGTGACAATGAATCAGCCATGAGGATTTTTCAAGAATTCGAATGAATCCTCATCTCCCAGAGTTACAACTCAAAACAGAAGATTAAGCAATAATGAATGAGTTGTGAACCTGAAATAATGCACAGTAGGGTTACATCTGAAGGCCAACACAGGCTTAGTGCCTTAAACTGATCCTTCCTTCAGTTCTCAGAATGCAAAACAGTTTCCTTGTACTCGAGTTTCTTAGCAGGCTCTCTGGGAGCTGAAGGGATCTCTCGATAGCAAGGACCTCATTCTGTGCTCACTTACCCCAGTTTAACCACACTGATTCCAGTAGAGTTACTGGCATGAGCAAGTGGAATCAAGCCCCAGTATTCTATTCTTCTCTTCCTTCTTTCATTTCGCCCCTCTCAGGTTCAGTATTGTATTTTCTGTTGCTTGAAAAATCTAAACAACCCAGGATTCCAAATACCCATGATCATCTGTGGCTAAGCCTGCTGGGCCCCTTCATGCATCCCGTTACTCAGAGATTGATCCTGCTACCCTGCTGAAGTCAGTGGAAGTTTTGCCTCAGTAAGAACTGTGAGATGAGAACCTATGGGATTTGCCATGCCACCATAGGGGCTTTTATCTGATCTGGGGAAAAAAAGAGTCTGTTTTACTCCTAAACAAAGCAGAAAGAGAGATGTAACTTTCTCTTCTGACAACCTGCAGCCTAATTGAAAATATGGAATAAATTAGGACAAAAGAAGCCCAGGGATATTTCAGGCAAAGATAGTCTTTAGTAGCTTTGCATATTTAAGTAGGAAGAAGAAATAAATTAACTGATAATCTTCAGTGCTAAGTTTATACAGAATGCAAGTTATTTTAAAGAAAGTGCTGTACGGTGGTCTTATTATTTAAAAAAAGATTGTTTTGCAACAAATTTCATGCAATACCCCTAATTATTATCCACTTGAGTGCAAAGAATAATGTGACTATCACCATTATTTGTGTGTGTTACATTAGCATCTAAAAACCCCAACCAAGATTGGAGCCCCATTATGCTAGGCGCTGTACAAAAACATAGTAAAATACTGCCTTCATCCTGAAGAGCTTATAATATAATGTGTTAATTGTTGATAACTGTTGATTTTTTTAAAAATGGTAACCACTGTAAACAAAGGTGTTTACAAAACATTGTGGGATGATAGCTATTAGAGATGGGAAAGTAGTATTAGATGATTTAATCCATTCCTCTGATAGATATTAAAATCCAGTTTGCCAGTCCTACAGCCCCATAGCCCATAACACTAAAAGATCATAAAACTATTCTAAAATGAGGTTTTCCCCCTTTTCCACAACCACCACCAAAGAGAGAATACATGAACTGCCATACTAAACCAGACAAATAGTCCATCTAGCCCAGCAACCTGTCTCCTACAGTGGCCAGTACTAGAGTTTCAGGGAGAGGGTATACAACAGGGCACCTGGAGTGATTCATCTTTAGGATCACCTCAAGCACAGTGTTATATCCCTGACCATCCTGGCTAATAGCCATTAATGGACCTATCCTCCATGAATTTATCCAGTTCTTTTCTGAACCCAGTTATACTTTTAGCCATCACCAAATCCCATGTAAATAAGTTACACTGGTTAATTGTGCATTGTGAGAAAAAGTATTTGCTCTTGTTTGTATTAAACCTGCTGCCAATTAATTTCATTGGAAGATCCCTGTTTTTTGTATTACGGTGAAAGCTAAGTAATACGGATCTATTAGTCTTTTCCACACCATTAATGATTTTATAGACTTTACCACATCCACCCCTTAGTCGTCTCTTTTCTAAGCTGATCAGCCCTAGTTTTAGTCTCTCCTCATACGGAAGCCATTCCATACACTTGATCATCTTTGTTGCCCTTCTCTGAACCTTTTCCAATTCCAATATACCCTTTTTTGAGAGGGGGGCATCCAGAACTGGACACAGTATTCAAGGTGTTCCTGATAGTTCCTAACACTGTTGAATCACTCCCTGTAAAAAAGCATTGGCAGACTAGCTTCCAATATGCACAGAGAGAACATTTCCCAGGTGTGCAGCCATTATGAGACCATCCAAAAAACTGCTTATTCAAAACAGATTTCTTCTTTACAGTCCCCTGACATAGGCCTTCTGATAAACTGTGTCTACTAGCGATTTCCACAATCTGAAAAAGCCAGCACTAGTTCTTTAAGCTGATATCATTGACACCAAGGGTTTTATGTCTTTATACGTTGCCAAGTTGCTTTCATACCATGCAGTGCCATTTCTCTGTGTCAGACAGGAAGATCACAATTCTTTTGCTGTGGCTGTCTAAATGCTTCAATAACTCACTGCCTGGCTGTCATGTCTGCTTGGGTAAAATATTTTTTCAGCTCCTCTTTAAAAACCAACCAGCTCCCAGTCAACCAGGAAATCTCACAGCTCTAATGAAGACAAGACAAGACACCACTTTGGAAGAATGACTGGATTTATTTTGCCAGATTTGATTGTGTTTGTGGGTATCACACCCACACTTACTTTAGTACCATAATTAGCAATCTACCTGATGCAGGTATACTATGTGGGCTCTTTTGCTCAACCTAGCCCCATGTAAAGGCTGATCCTACCATGCTCTCTCTCTCACTCTGTTCTGGGCAATGTCATTTTTCCATTCTCACCGGTGAGCCCTCACCTTTCTCAGTGATGGCAAATACTCTGTGGGTCATCTTGCGCAAAAGCATGTTCAAGAGTTCATTGTTAATGGTCACTTGGATTGCAAGCTGCTCTGGGCAGCAGCATGTCTTTTTCTGTCTATAAGGTGCTATGCACAGCTACAGCACTATAATGAGAATGTTATTCTCTATGTTAAGTGTATGCTAATTAGAGAGGGTGTTAAAAAAAGCCAATAGGAAGAGAGACTGAAAAAGAGGCTAGTAAGGAATACAGTGAACCACCATAGGGCAGGCAAGCTTGCTTGGAGTGAAGGTAAAGGTCATGCTATGCTTATATGTTATTAGATGCCATCTATTTGAAAACACTGTGCTCTTGGGAATGTCTTTCAATTACATTGGCTCCTTGTCTTTGTTAACAATATCGTGTGGCCTCAGGGTTAATGTCCTGTCTTATGAAAGTCACAAGCATCAGCTAGGCAAGCTGCTTCACCCTGTAGTAAGAGAAATGAGACTGCAAATATCCAAGTCCTCAACTCATACAGTGCAGCCAGCTCCGCTGGCCTGTGTACTATTCCTATCCCTTCCCTTGGTGGTGGGAGAGAACAATGGGCTCAGCACCAGGCTCCTAGGAAAGAAAACCCTTGAATCCAGCATTCCCCCCTCTAGAGACTTTTGTTCCAATCCTCATTACAATGCTTCCTAAATTTCTGTAGCGGGTGGAGGATTGAAGGCTTTATGGATATTTTCAGCTTCAATGAAGTCTTGCTCTCAAAACTATTTAAACCGATCCCTCTTCAGTGCTTGAATATAGATAGCCCCTTTTCTAACTATCATGTCTTATAATCAGAGTTACCAGTCTTCCAAGCACCATTCTTGGGATGGCTGTATCTTGGCTGACAAAGCAATTGAACTGATAGAAGCCTAAGTCTCTACAGCTTGAGCTCAACTGACAGGCCCAGTAGCTGCTTGCTACAGAATAAGTTAGGATGGGTAGAGATGCCACACATCCTGTGCACTCTAGATGCAGTCTGCAGTTTCCTGGGACACACTTACTGCTGGGGGAAAACCAAGGAAGCCCAGGACAGAACAGTCACAGGCTGCAGTTATATGGAGCAGTAGGAAGTGTTATTACTATATTTCTGCACATAGTTTCTGTTCATAATAGGAGTATTTGTCATGATACTGATCTGATCACTACCAGAATCTTATATGGTACCAGGTTTCTTCTTTTGTCTGACTCTGTCAAACAGGATAGAGTCAGATTTCAGGCAAGGCTCTTTAGTTGTGCATTTCTACTTTGCTGAAGTTGTCTGGCTGATGCTGGAATTGCTGTCTACACAAAGTCACTGTAGACCTTGATTTCTCTCTCTCTCAAAGGATAATGAAAAGTTCAGTCAGGGCTCTGGATCCAATGCCTGCTGCTGCTATAAGGGCCTTTCCTGGGATGTGTTTGACTTTGAAAGAAAATTGCAACTGACAATTAGAACATGTGTCTCTCAGGAGGGAGTGGCAGTGGGAAAGGCCACCATTTGCTGGATATGAATCCAAGAGGGCCATCACTATATGCTTATGGTCTGTTTCTATTTTAAAAGAAGCCTAAACTAAATGTCTTTAGCCATTCACAGACCCAACTCACTGCTACAACTTCCTCTGGGCCATAGATCTGTTCTGCAAGTCTACTTGCTATAAAAGCAACAGGTGTCTGGTTTCCTACTGGTTGCTTCTGTAGAAACAAGCTCCTAAGACAAAATGAAGACCCACCAGTTGCCACTCTTGTTGGAGAGTGTACTGAGTCAAAACAGGCGGAGACAACAGTTCTTTCTTCTCAAAGATTTTCTTTGTAGACTCCATAGGATGCACTTATTATGACCATTTAAAAGATCTCAATGCTTTTAACTTTGTTAAAAGAATGGTGTTCAACTGGAAATGTCCTGGTGCCCAAGTATAGCAAGCAGCCCCTTCAGCTCATCTGGATCAGCCTGAATCTGCTGTTGGTAAGTCTATTCCTTACAAATATTATCAGCTCCTTCCCAATTTTTTTTCCTCTCATTTCAGGGTGAAGTCAGCTTGGAGGCATCTCAGAACCACACATAGTAATTCATCATGTTCAATCTTCTTTTCTCCACCTTCCATCTGCATGGCAAGGACTCCAGACAAACCAGATACAATAAAATATATCTTCTTTTGAAAGCACTCTGGATTTGAAGATATGCCAAATAAGAGCAGATTAAAGCAATGCCCTATAACCAGGGTGAAGAGCATAGTCAGTCATACAGTTTTTTTTTTTTCAGAAGAAACTTGCTAGAAACCTGTTTTGGAATCTAACTTTTAGAATATTTTGGCCTCCAAATTGTAAAACTAACATGTTGTCAACTGCAGGAAGCATGCGTCTTTCTCCATGTGTTCTTTTTAATTAAGTTGTGTGCAGTTCATACCAAAATGAGAATTTTGCTACTGGACTTGGGTATCACAACCATTACTTCATACCAGTCAGAAATAATCCCCGCATCTTCTATTCTTCTTTGACTTTCCCCACCAAGGGTATCAGGGCACATGATGGAGCTGGGAATGCAAAGGGAGTTGTGGATGTTAACAGTCTTATTTTGTAACTCCCCTATAAACTTCTGAACCCTGTGAAGCTTCTTGGATTCATCTCTCATATTTTGTTTGTTTTTACCATCAGTGAAATCTTTCTTGATTTTCAAAACTCCCACTAACTTACCTCTCCTCACAGTCTGATGGGGTGGTTTTTGTTTTGTTTTTTTAAAATTTTCTGTACTCACATGTTGCAGAAAGGGATCTGAAGCACTTCTATTATGATGTTGGGAGGCAGAGAACAATAGACAGACTCCAGACTTATAGAAAGAGCCCCTAAACTTGGAACTTCATTAAAGTGCATCTTGCTACACGTATTGGTCCTCCAATTCCTACAGAGGGCCACAAACTTCATGGTGTTAATGCCACACACTGAATCAGGTCTGATCAATGAGATTGTCAACGGCTATAGGCAAACAAAGACAGCATCATAAACTTTAAAACTACCAGCAACTAATGGAGAGTCTCCTTTAGTTCACATTGCAGAGGCCTGTATTTCTAAATCAGGAGGTCTCACGTTATGTTCCTGTATGTGGATTAGGTGATTAACGGTTGCGTCTGTGTAGGTATACGGCCACCTGTATACGGCCACCTACATTGTATGTTCTGACTGTATGTACAGTAAACAACACAGCTTATCTGCGGGAATATTATGGTCACATTTTTATGCTACTGCAAAACGTAAGTGCTGTAGTGCATACTGTAAGTACAAATATTTTTAAAGGATTTTTTCCCCTTGTAATTAACCCAATCCTTGCAAGATTAAAGTAAATTCTGTACACTAAATACACCCATTTCCAACCTCACAGTAGCTTTTGCATTGTAGTTGTCTCATTCTGGTTGTACATCCAAAGAAAGGGAGCGCTTCTTTATATTATAAGAAAGAAGAAAAAATATGATTTGAGCTTCTAGGGAAACAGGAAGGACATGTGTTGAATAAGGACTGAGTTTCTGCCATGAAGCCATACAAGAACGAAGTGTGTAATTATGTCTTATTAACAGGACAGACTCCATGTAAGCAGACTGTATCAACAAAGGTCATTCATAACCTGCTGCAATTGCATACCCAGGCCAGAACATGAAGCACCACCTATAGAACTAATCTCTGTCTGAATGGAACTGAAGACAATTCACTGCAATTTCCTCACAACTACCAGAAGTCAGGAGAGCTTCCAGTGCTACCCTTTAAAATATGGCTTGGAGACAAGCACTGTTTGTTTGCAACAATCTAGCCATTCAGTGGGCAGAAGCTGGAACACAGAGTGACTGTTGAGCATTTCAGTAAAGGAGTATTAGCATTTCTTTCATCTCGCCTTATACTGATGAGACACACAGCACCAGGAACTTAACATTACAGTGCAGCAATTGTGCATTTCTTCACCTTAACGTTTCTGGATTTCTTTCAAGTGCAACCTTAACTCTGAATTTCCAGGGTTTGTAATACATGGTGTCAGAATAATTACATCCTTATAGGGTTTTACCCCTAAGTTACTGATACATGCATTCAACCTGAACTCCATCTTTATGCAGTTTGCCTATTATATAATTATAGGCACACGTCTACAATCTAATTGTTACGATTATTTGAACTTCTGGTGCCTGATTCTTCCCACTCACAAAGTATAATTAACTCTCATTGAAGCCAACGCACGTAGGGTTACCAACCCTCCCAGAATTGGGCTTGATCTCCTGGAGGTGATGGAAGCCAATCTGGGAGGTTTTAGTCTGCTAAAAGTCCAGTGATGCAGCGGTGCTAAGGCAGGCTCCCTACCTGCACTGGTTCCGCACCACTCCCAGAAGCGGCCAGCATGTCTGGCAGTGGGTCCTAGGCAAGGGCAGCACACGCCATGCAGAGCCACCTGGCCACCCCTGCGTCTAGGAGCTGCTGTTAGATATGCTGCTGCTTCCGTGAGCCACCTGAGGTAAGTGCCACCCAGCTGGAGCCTGCACACTGAACCCCTTCCTGCACCCTAACTCTCTGCCCCAGCCCCCTCCTGCACCCAAACTCCCTCCCAGAGCCCACACTCCACACCCCCTCCCACACCCAAACCCCCTGCCCCAGGCTCAGCCTGAAGCCCGCTCCCATACCCAAACCCCCTCCCAGAGCCCGCACTCCCTCCTGCACCCCAATCCCCTGCCCATTGAAAGTGAGTGAGGGTGGGGGAGAGCGAGCGATGGAGGGAGGGGGGCCAGAGTGAGTGGGGCGGGGCAGGGGTGGGGCAAAGGTGTTTAGGTTTGTGCGATTAGACAGTTGGCAACCCTAGATGCAAGGGGAGTGAGGGAGAGATGGGCACCAGAGGATTCCAGAACTCCTATCACAATCAATCAATTTAAAGGCCTAATTTTTCCACATTGCTGATTCAGTTGTAGGCAAAGTCACTGAATTTAAGGCACCTATTCTCTGTTATACTGAGACAGACCCCTATATTCCCAACCCGAAGTGTTCAAACAGCATGAGTGAGCCCACTCCAAAATAATGAGATTATCTTAAACATTAAATTTTAAAATGCATTAACAACAGTTATACTGTGGTAGAACCCAGAGAACTCCATCTGGTCAGGCCCCATGGAGCTGAGCACTGTCCAGAGAGCATAATAATTCCTGCCCCAAAAAAAATTACAGTCTAAAATATTTTATTTAATTTATTTATTTTTAAATGTCTATATGGTCTTCTGTTTTGAAAACCTTTAGGAGTAATGTTTTCAAGCTTTGTTCTCCACAAGCATTAGGTCTAGAAACTTGCATAGAAAAAAAAAAAAAAAAAAAAAACTATAAAAGCAGATATTCTCAAATAAAACCATGGCTCTTGGAGCCATATAATTAAGAAAAATTATGAAATATCATGCAACTTGTGATAAAGCCACATGAGCTGGCCCCACTGTGGGCCTTTTGGATGCTTGTGACAGTCTATACCCTTATGTTCATCCCTTTTTACAAAGACTATGATAAATTTTGTTCAAAGTATGCCTTGTGAGGTTTCATTTGAAAACTCAATTTGCTGATCATTAATTTCCTGGTAAAATGTGTGTGTCAACGCTGCATGTAAAGTTCCAAGATTCTTCTGTATGTTACTACTAAGACATGTTCCAAGTCTGGGGGGAGCAGCCATAAACCAATTCCCCAGAGACAAAAGGTTAGCCAATGCCTCAGCCAGCTGTCAACAAAAATCAAATGACCATCACCTGGTTACGGTGACCATTCTTTGGCAGGAGGGAGGATGTGGGTGAAAATCTACATCTTGACAAAAACATCTGGTTCCCATTCACAAAGCTTTTAATCTCCTGAAGCTCAGCTGGAGAAGATTGTCAAAGAAGAGAAAGAATGATAAGAGGAGAGAGGAGATGCCCCAAATTATTCCTCCTGTCTCTCTACCCAGGGCATCCACAACACCTGAAGAACAAAAGTAACAGCTTTGGACTAGGGGAGGGATCCTGACCGAAAGAAGTTCAGTCAGTAAGATTGCTGAAACGTGGTGAGACCCCTTTGCTTTGGCTTGACTTAGCTTGTTAAATTAGGCATTAGTTGCATTTTACTTTTATTTTCTTGTAACCATTCTGACTTTTATGCCTCATTACTTGTAGTCACTTAAAATCTAACTTTTATCATTAATAAACTGGTTTTATTGTTTTATCTAAACCAATGTGTTTGGACTGAAGTGTTTTGGAAACTTCACTTGGGATCACAGGATTTGTGCATATCATTTTCTATTAATAAAATGACAGTCTTTGTATGAACTTGTATTGTCCAGCAGAGAGCTGGGCAGTACAAGATGTACATTTTTGGGGGGAAGTCAGGGACTGGGATTGTGCTGGTGTTACTCTGCAGTGTAATTCAATGGTGGCTAGCTATATTACTCATACAATATAACTGGGAGTAGCTTGCATGATGGAGGCTGAGTATAAGCAGACCAGGAGTGGTTGCTCTGACAAGGAAGTAGTGTTAGAAGCACCCTAGATTGGAGAATTGAGGGGACACAGCTGTTCATCAGTCCAGATTGTACCCTGGGTAATGTCACAATGCTGAAACACACACTTTGGACCAATAAGAAATTTTCCAGATGCCCAAACTTAACTCTGCCCCTCCTCTGCATTCACACTTTGAATGAAAGTCTCACAATATACGTACACAATATTGCATATAGACATCTAAGGATTTTAAAATGGTACTTACTTTCCCTTATTACAGTATGTTAGTGGTTCAATGACATGTCACATTACCCAGAGTTATATGATCATATATTTTAAAGACTGCATGATGAGAGGAGAAACAAAAATGCATGGAGTAGTTATTTCTTTAAGAGTTCCTCTGAGAGCAGTTTTCTCTCTCTGAATAGCATCATCATAGGATGAAAACTTGCTAATTTTTGCCCAATTGTAAATAAAACAAACAAACAATTAGCACTCATATCCATGTTACATTTTCATGGCACTACAAAGGACTAACAGCTGCTCTCTCAAGGCTGGAAAAGGCCTTAAGACACCCATAGCGTATTTATTGGATAGAATGGAAAGACCCAGGCATTTCATATCATCTGTTACTTCTCAGGAACACAGGAGTTTGGCATCAGTTACATTCACATGAAAAATAAATAAAAATTCAACCTGAACATCAACTTTTTATTTAAAAGTTACAGCTCCAAAAGATAATCAATAGCTCTTCACAAGCTTATCATTTGGGCTTCTCTTCCACAGCCCTGCTATAATGTCAGGGGGGTTTTGTACTTGTGCAGGGACTAAGCAAAGACTCATAAGGATATTTGGGATCTAGGGAATAGGGTATCCATTTCACTTTGAGAGATGGATGAACCAAAAGACATTACACATGCCGGAAACTGAGAATCCATCCCTGTACACACTCAGGGTTTTCCCTACAGAATATATTGTAGTGTTCTGACCACTTCAGCGGTTAAATGACTCAGGAAATAGGACTTCCCCCACACTTCCCTTGGAAGACTAGTCCACCACTTCTAGGTCTCAACACAGACAGCTCTTCCCTTAATATTCAGCCTTAACGTTCCTTTGCTCTATTTTGTGGCACCTTATAGACTAACAGACGTTTTGGAGCATGAGCTTTCTCATGGGGAATACCCACTTTGGGTCCTGATGAAGTGGGTATTCAACCCAGAAAAGCTCACGCGCCAAAACGTCTGTTAGTCTATAAGGTGCCACAGGATTCTCTGCTGCTTTTACAGATCCAGACTAACACGGCTACCCCTCTGATACTTGCTCTATTTTATTTCACTGTACCTAATTAAACCCCTAGGGCAGGATGCAGTGACACTATCTGGTTCCTGGTGAATGAGTTAAGTCAAGTCCAACACAACTTTGTCCTCAGCTGCTATGGGGAAGGACTATATGAGTAGCTGCATAGGAGAGGAAGGATAATGCCTTTAGGAAGGTCAGGCTCCAATGCCCAGGTCGTAGCATTAAGCTGATCCCCGAGCTATGGAGTTTTTCCCTGCTGATTTTCAGATTGTTAGTCTATCACAAAACTGCCCACAAATCTTCATCTCAATATGCAACCTGCTCCAGACAAGGCGTTACTTGCAATTTGAGACGTGCATACCAAAAGGCTACTCCCTTGCACCTCTCTACAGAGCACTCATAATCTCCTATAGCAGCTATGTCACATCTAATCTGAGGAGTAACCCAGCAATGCAGCTAGAGAAAAATGTGGCAACATTAATCAAAGGCCTCACTTGTGACCCAGACCAGATCATAATCTAAAGTCTCTAGAAGTGAAAAACTGGAGACCCTCTTTCCCATTTGGAATGGGAACAAAGGGACTTGCAAAACATACCACAAAGCTTCTAGCACTAGGATTACTAGGCACCGGTGAATAGCTGCCATGTTACATCCCAGGGTGACTTCATGTCACTGATGGGTAAAGTGGTGACAAACTTTCAAATCTGGTATCTCAGGCCCTTTCAGAGCTAGAATGAAGTGCGGTGTTCTGTTAGGAAGCTAGGACTGCCCTTGTGCTGTTTCTAGCTCTACAGCATCCTAAAATGTGGATATCAAATCTGGGTAACATCATCATCTCTACCAAAGCTGTCATTGGCCCAAGATTGAATCTTGCCTGTCCCAGGCTAGGTGTAATTCAAGGGAGATTCCATATTTGGGGGGACTGAAGGAGGAGGAATTTTGTTGTTGTTGTTAAATGGCAGCTACCTGGAGCTGCTCATGGATTTGGAATATTAGAATAGGCCCCCGGGAGTAGGTCACATAACTTGTGATGAATTGCACTGCTATGAGCCACATTGCCCAGGCACATGTGAAATGCAGGGCCGGCGGGGGGGGGAGGGGGAAGGGGCACGCAAGTGGGGCAATTTGCCCCAGCCCCTGGCCCCACAAGCTCTGGCCAAGAATCCCTTTCCTCCCCTGGCAGCGGTCCAGGTCTTTGGCAGCATTTCGGTGGCAAGGGGCCCTTCAGTCACTCCGGGTCTTCGGTGGCAGGTCCTTCAGCTCTGCCCATGATACAGAGCGAGTGAAGGACCTGCCGCCACGCCGCTGACTCGGAGTGCCACCCAGTGAGTACATGTCCACTCTCCCGCTTTGTCCCAGATCCCCTGAATCCTCTGGGCAGCCCTGGTTAAATGTATCTCATGGCTATCATCTGCATAGATATGGGGTATATTTTTATATGATAGATATGTGTGCTCATGCGTGCACTAAATCAGTGCTGATGCAAACAGGTCTATCTCAGCAGAAACTGAAAGAGTTGCACCAGCTGACACTGGAAATGAAGTTCACCCACAGATAGTGAACGGGCATACCCAGTTCTTGGATACAAGGCAGTTAATAAACGCAAGTCATTATCAAAAGAGAGAAGTCCTAGAATCAGAGTACTGAAATCATGTTTAGTCTCAACAGAATTAACAGTAAATCACAAGACGCATACTGAGTATATACTTTAGATTTACAACATATTGGCCTAATTCTGATCTCCATTGCAACTGGCGTAAACCAGAAGCAGCAACACCATTGAAATCAAAGGAGTAGCAGTGCTTGAAACCAGTATAAACACAGTGTGAATCAGGTCCTATTGCTTTTCCTTTCCCAAGATCTTGTTTTGAACAGCTCGGTTTCTTGACCATTCTTCAAGAAAAAGCAGCACCACACAGTGTGGGGAAAGAACAAAGTGTTCCCTTTTATCTGTGCCAAGTCAAATACTGCAGCCCTGTTCACCATGGGAAGTACCTTTCATCTTTGCTTAAAGGCAATACGTGAGAGCTGGTGCAATGCTGGGTGCCCGTGAACATGTTCCATTATGGGGCCCAGAGTCAGGAGGAGGGCTTCATACTCTTTGGAGGATAACAAATGTTGCTGGAAAGCACAGTATGATACTCCATCTTCAGCTTCTGCACTTATTTGTTAGGAGGCCCTGGGTTCTGTAAGCTATTCTGTAAATTGATTCTGTAAGCTGATTACCAGACTCACCTTCCAGCCCCAAGTTCAAGTCTACTTCAAAGGGATCCTACCTCCATAAAACACCAGTGCCACTCAGAAGGCTCCCCCATCACCTGTGCTTGTCATATTGGCGTTGTTCAGTGAAATCAGACCAGCTGAGGTTTCCAGCTGCTGAGAGTAGCAAGTTAAAGATGATCAGTGTGTCAATTTATATCATTTTCTAGAGAAAAACCCCATAGGATTTATATCCTCCTCCGAGAGGTTTAGCTATAGGTTACAAATGTACTCCATATGCAGCACCATATTATGGCACTGTACAGAAATATAATTTGTATGGAATGGATGCACCAATACAGTAACCAGATAGTCTGGCTTTTACCAAGGTGGACACAGATTTTCCAGAGTCTGGGGGATTTAATCAAACATACTGTTCCTTGTGGAAATTTAAAGGTGCAAAAAATCATCATCTTTACAGTTACCCAAATAACATACCCACTTTAGGTGAAAAAACAATGTTTGCACCTGGGATGCTCTGCAAAATGGCATCTCAAGCCAGGAATGGGATAGTCAGAAGGTGGCAAAATACTTATTTTCACAGAGCTTCACTTTGTCTCTTGTGCAGTATGATCTTGGAATGGGAAAGCCTATACCCCTGCCCACTAGCACAGATCATCTCCTGTTGTATGGACCAAAGTTTACATGTCAGACTTCTCTTGTTTGAGTTCCTTCTTTGTGAGCATTCCACAGGGGAGGGGAAGGGGGGACAAGGGGAAGAGAGGTTATCACAAAGAATGCTATTTTCAAAATATATTATTAAGGTATTTACTAGATCTGTGTGTGCATGTAATACAGCTGGCTGCAACCTGGGTGCCCCCTCATGGCCAGAGGTCACTCTACAGTACTTCCTGCTCTTTTCATATGGGCATCACCTGATCCCACTCAGGTGGGGGTCATCCCGTAACTGGGACCGGCTTAGCCCCAGGCTCTCCAGTCCATAAGTAAGCCTCCCTATTACAGTGCACATCACGGGAGATAGAGGTATACGGCCAAATTAAGCCCTGAAGTCCACTCCACAAAAATCAGCTGAGTTACATCAATGGATATTTTGACTCAAAATATTTTAATATATATTATTGGATCTCTTTCCTCAGAAGGATTAATAGTTTTTAGGGTGCTCACTCCTCTTCAAAGTTCATTCTTCCAAGACGAGATCTCTGTATCTTCCCTCACCACACTCCTTGGTCTCAGGTTTTCATTTAAAGGTTTGATGGTTTTACTCCTGTGATCAGGACTGTTAATCTCATCCCTGGGGCTAAGAAAAAGCTTCACGAACAAGACTCAGTCCTGCACACTGCTTGGCTTGATTATACTTTTGTGATAGAACAGTTTCATGAGACTCTTCAATGTGCAATGGCCAAAATGTGAGAGAAAAGGTAAATACTGTAGGAAGCTTAAAAATGCACCTGTTGCTCATTCATTTTGTACAAATAGGATTCATTTATAAACCTCAGTGTGCTAGTTCTGTGTTGCTTTATGATGCATTCTATTGTTTGTACAGTGCCTTTAATCGAAAGTGCTTTATTATTAACAGGCGTAATACTGAATATATTAGCACAAGGTCAATTACCATTCCAATAGCATACAAGCCAGTACATTACACAAACTTAACAAGAGAACCCACTGAGTGTGGTGTCTTTTTCTTACCTAATGTCCACCACATTATGGAATATGTACATTACAAGGATCTTGCCTCATATATTTTGCAAAGAGCACTGAAGGTGCTCTAATAATGTAAAAGCACGCAGATAACGCGAGGGAAAGCACACAGAGAATTCTAATCTAAGGGAAGGCATCTAAGTGAATGTATATGAAATTTAGATATGGTTCTCTGATTCTTGGCAAGTTGCCCACATGGAAGGAAAAGTGTGCACACACCTGCCCCAAAGCACAGGGCAGATAGTACTACACAACAGAGCTGCCAGGACTATCCTGAATTTATATTAGAGGTCAAGTCCAGAACCCAGTACCCCAACCCACATAACTAGGATGGGGACTGGGAAGATATGTAAGAGGTATGAAAAGTTGGTGGGGGAAACCCACCCATATTCCAGGTAGCAGAGTGACTATGAGGCAACTCTAAGGAGACTACTTTAACCTCATGACACGAGTAGCATTTGGAGGGTCTTCTATGCTTCTCCAGTGTCTGAGAGGGAAAGGTAACAGGGGGGCAGGAATAGTACAGCAGCTGATGGTCCTGCCCCACCCCTTCTGCAGCCAACCCATATACGGCCACTCTCCAGCTTGTATGACATGTTGCCACGCATGGGGTACATACCCATCATCTATTTGATTTAGCTCTTCTACTGGCCTATCACCAGTGGCCCTGCACACTAAACCCACCACCCCACACTTGTATCCCAACAGATCCCCTGCAAAGGACCCTCCCACAACCACGGAAAGGAGGGCAGAGCTGGCAGAGTCCCAGGGCTGCAAATCTCAGCTCAGTTCCCAAGGTGTCTGCTGAGTCCAGAGAGTTTCTTTTCCCCCTTCCCCAGTCAGGCCCATCTCCATAAAAATGAATAAGAAAAAAGAAAACTCCCCAGGCTGTGACTTTGAACTGTGAACGCCCGCCTTCACTAAACCACTTTCAAATTATCCATGCAGAAAATTGCCCAAACTTTTCTCCCCCACATAAAAATGCATTTGTTTCCAATTTAAAACAAACAAAGTTCAGCTCCCAATTTTTTTTTTTTTAAAGCTTTTATCTTTAGGAAATATGGAGGCTTCAAAGTTCTATAATTTGCACTTCATTTGAAGACTAATGAAAAGAAATGTTCCTCCATTTCAAACTGTTTCCTCAGTCAATTAGACAAATCCTCTAAGTGGAGTTTGTGAAGTGATTCGTGTCCAGGAACTTAATTAGTACTTAATTCTGGATCTCGCATCCATGCTCACCCACACTATGCAGTAAGCATAGGCCACCCAGCTAACACAACTGCATAGATGTGCAGCCTATGGGAATGAGGGCCTCGGGACAGAAGGGAATATGGAAGGGCACATTTAGCCAACACAATGGCAGGGGCAGGCAGTTTGAAAGCAGATTGCAAAAGGCAGTCATAAGGGAACACATAATTAAAACGACCGAACCATCATACTTCAGATGAGTGGCAAGGCAGGGGTCCTAATCACTTGAAGCCATTAAAATATCCTCTATTTCTCCTTTTGGGAAAGTAGTGAAGTTAGCCACAATGTCAGTACTTGCTGAACTCATTTGAATATTATATACAATGAGGGCTGACACTTTTCTAATTGTTAGTAACCGGACCCTTGAGGCCCCTGCCCTGGCCCTGCCTCTTTGCCCCAAGGCCCTGCCCCACCTTTCCCCCCCAAGACCACACCCCTATTAATCACTCCTCTCCTTCTCTCCTCTGTCACTCAATGGATCATCTCAAGGAGCCTGCCTGCAGGTCGGAAGCAGCCCTGACTGAGCAGGAGTTGGCACAAGTTAATGACCTGGTGCCTCCCTCTGCCCTGAGGTATCCAGACTTTTGGTTTGTTAGGGTTGCCAGGTGCCATTTTTTACTGGACTTTTCAGTTGAAAACTGGACCCCTGGCCACACTTAATGGCACCCTGACACACAAGCCAAAAGTCGCACTGACCGGGTTAAACCCAGATAGTGCCAACCCTACATACAACCCCCTCAAATCCCTCCGCCCCCCATGGTTTCAGTTATGCTATCATGTTCATATCTGCTTGTCCTTGTTAGCTGGGTAGTGCTGCTCTAGGCAACCAAAACAGAAGCTATGTTTCACTCAGAGATAGCTCCTACTTCAGTGATGCTTGGAGAAGTGAGCTTCACAAATATATGCAGCAGTTTGTAAAGTTTTTGGCGATTCTCTAGATGAAAGGTGCTTAAAATAAGATTCGTAGAGAGTCTTAGCTAGCAGATGGTGGGTGTTCCTGGGGGCAAATGCAGGTAATCTCTCACTGCTAGAGGAATTCATGAGGGCCAGAGAGAGCTGGGCATAATTTAGAGCTGCCCCAAGGCTGCTCTACTTTACATCAGTTGCTAGGCAGATGGCTTGCAGGCCCCCTAGATCAAGATAACACAAAGGTAATTTAAATTAACCTTGCTCGCTCCATCAGGTGCTTGCCTGGGCCACAGCTGAGGACCTACCAAACATTTCCAAAGTACCAATCACTGTAATATCTAGGCATAGTGTCTAGACTCCAGTGCGAGCCAGTCAGTGACTTCCCCAGTTTGGTAAGTTATAATTCAGTTCTGCCACTTGGCCCTCACCTCAGACAAGTATTGCTGGGCAATCACAACAGCCTGAGCAGAGGCAAGTAAGAGTGTTGGTGGTAAGCGGCAATGTAATGCATACCCACAAGTTGGGGGAGCCCAGTCATAGGTGGGGAATAAATACCTTATGTTATTTTGCATGAGGCCCTGTGAAACTTACAGCCAGCGTGAATTCTGTGTCTTGCTGTTTTCTCAATGAAGGAAAGAATAGTCCAATGTGCTAGAGACCCCTATTGTATCAGTTTTCCAAGACCCTGGAAAAAGGCACTTCCCAGCGTAGCTGCTAGAGCAGTGGAACACCACTCGGATCTGTCTGTCAGTAGTTCTGATGGCTTCTCATAAAGGGGAGGGCTCTCACATTCACTTTATAGTGTAGAATGTGTTTATTTTCTCTCTCGCCTGCACAGGTACAAAAATGCAATTAACCATGACTGTGCCTTTGGGTGCAGGAATATTTTATAAAACCTGAGAAAGTTAACACTGAGGTCTGCCTTAACAAATAAATAGCTTTTCCCTGCCATTGCACTAATTTTATAAATACACTTTTTACTTCAAACACAGTGACACTCCAATAAGAAGTGAGGAGCCTATGTATTTATACACTTATCAACTGCTCATGTCTCTTTCCACTGGCATAGAGTTGCCATTTCAGGCACAGATCTCTGGAGCTGAAGCTTCTAGGCTGGCAACAGCCCAATCTCCAAGAGCATGGTCCTGATCTCAATTATTCTGGTGTACATCACAAGTGAAAGATAACATACTCAGTCCCTCTGAGTCCTGTCCCTCATGGTGCTAGCCAATGCCCCCCACATGGAATACAGCATCTATCCAAGGAACATGCATGGTCCTGCATTACTGTAGTGTCAGAGTGCTTCACAATCTTTACTGTACTTATCTTCACCACACTCCTGCTGAGGTAAGGAAGTGATTTTATAGGTGGGGAAACTCAGGCACAGAAACACGTGCCCAAGGTCTCACAAGGAATCTATGACAGATCAGGGAACTGATCCCAGCTCCCACAAGTCTAAGGCTAGCAACTTACTTATTAGGTCATCCTTCCATATAGAGACGGACAGACAAACCCACACACAGAGAAAATATACAGATTCAGGAAGGAAAAGCCTGGCCCCTCAAAAAAATAAAATAAAATACAACACGAAGGCATTGGCTGTTTAAGGGCTTGGCCCTAGCATATGGTGAGCTCTTTCAATACCCAGTGAAATATCTGGGATTTGAAGGTGCTCGGTACTTTGTTGAATCAGGCCCCAAATTTGTTAATTAAATTGAAGAGCACTTGGCTCTCTCTATCTTAACCCACGTATTTTCTTTAAGGGTTGATCTATTTTCACACACTTCCACAGCTGTAGCGACAGCTCTGAGGAGGTCGCAAAGGAACTGAACAGGTGCATCCAAATTACACAATGCTGCAGCTGAAGAAAAACAAAGAGATTGACCTAAAGAAATGTTTAAGCAGTACCAGTGTCAGGAACATGGCAAAAGAGGGGAAAGCACTGCAAAGAACTATACAGATGAAGCAAGCCCAAAAAGTACTTAATGAAAAAGCCATTATAAGTTGTCACATTTCTATTTTGTTTATTATATAGAAAGTACAACTTATTTCCTCAGCTACAAAATATACAGTACATATAATTTTGCAGTAATAAGGTATGGAAGGGCGAAATAGTCCTTTGGATTTTTCTCAGTTCTGAAGAACACAACAGAACAGTTTGAAAATCTGAAGATTACATTTCCCTCTCTCCACAAGACACATGCACGCACACACACACAGTAAGCTCTGTCCTACTTTTGTCTTGCAAGGGAAATATTACTGATGCTTTGTAACTGCAAGGTTATAAACCTCAAATTTAGTTTACTCTAAGACAGCAATAGATGGAGAAAGATAAGCAGTATTTTTAAAGTAAGTATAATCCTTAATTTATTTATATTTTGGCAGCCAAAATTCCAGATGAAATTTGTTTGCAGTTAAAAAAAAAAAAAAAGGGGGCAAACAAAAGAAGCAGCAACACACTCTCGCATGAGAGAAGACACAGCATCCCCAGCAACTGACTCTATTAGTCTATCTAACTTCCCAGACTTTAGTCTATTTACTACACTACAAATTCTGCTGAAGGACAAAAGCTGTGGCTGACTGGTCTTAAGACCTGGGGATGTCCCAGTGTCCTATAAACATTTACGCACACACTTAATTTTGCTATCATGAGCAGCCCCATTAATTTCATGGGACCACTCTCAGTACTAAAGTGCACAAGTATTTGCAGGATTGGGGCCAATGTGAAATAAATCTGAATACAACAGAATTACACTTTACTGGGGCCTTTTTTAAGTAAAGATATTTTCCATCGAATTGGCTTCTCCGATTGAGACTGTGTGCTCCATAACTGTAGAAGATGACATTACTAATATTTCTTATTACTACCATAGCAAACATCACACTAAAGGTTGATCTTCTACTGAGTAGGCTTCTGAACATCTGCTACAGATAAGGTTGCAAAAGAATTTCAGTTGGAAACCCATTTCCATGTGCTTGAAGTGTCCTAAACATTCATATTTTGGGCTGAAATTGTCCATGTTTGATCACTGCCCTCCCCCCCAAGTATGTAAAGTTTGGCTTAAGGAATGTTTCTTCTTTTCTCTATTAAAAAAAGGGCAGGGGAATGATAGCTCAGTGGTTTGAGCATTGGCCTGCTAAACCCAGGATTTTGAGTTCAATCCTTGAAAGGGCCATTTAGGGATCTGGGGATTGGTCCTGCTTTAAGCAGAGGGTTGGACTAGATGATCACCTGAGGTCCCTTCCAACCTTGGGATTCCATGAAAATAGGGAGTTTCCAGTTGGGCATCCAAATGCAGGAGCAAAAGCCAATCCAAATATGCTGGCCTTAGAGCCTGAGCTTCAGAGGTGCTGAACCCCTACATTGTTAGGTTAAGTCAGCAAAAAACCCTAAAGCCTATCTGAAAACATATAAAAACCTCCAAATTTTAACAAAAAAAGTTTCACATTTTGTCATCTTACATTAGTTCTAGATAAACCTCTGAATCAGGCTACCTGTGACTAAAGTTGAGCATTGAGAAGAGACACTCACATTAAAGGCCACTGCTGAAAATTAGGGCATGAGTGACTTCCCAAAAGGCATGTGGCATGGCAGTGTCAGAACCAGTTATAGAATCTAAACCTTCTGTCTCCCTGCCCCGAGCCTTAATTACAAGACCATCCCTTCCTCCCCTGCACAGTAAAACGTGAGCCAAGTTGATCAAGATGGCTAAAGCACACCAGTCCATCTTGATGAGACTTCTGTTGCTTAAAAGGTTGAACATTTGCCTGAAAAAAATACCTTCCTTACACATGTTCAGTAGCCACAGTGTGGAAGGATCAGTTCTCCCCACAGGAGCCATGACTGATGGGGGAATGGGGCAGAAATGGAAGCTAGCCCTCACTGACTGGGGCAAGGCGAGGCAAAGGATACACATGGTGAAGCTGGAACATTGCTATGGCTGGAAGGAGCAGGACCAAGGTCAGCAGGAATCTGGGGTTAGCAGAGCGGCCCCAGGGCACAGTCTCAGCCAGGCAACAGGAGCATCCTCGATGGAGCAGAGGAGCCCTGACTAGCCCAGTGACAGTTGCCAAATAATGCAGCAGAAACTGATTCCCCTGCCCATAGACTTTAAGGTCAGAAGGGACCATTATGATCATCTAGTCTGACCTCCTGCACGATGCAGGCCACAGAATCTCACCCACCCACTCCTGTAACAAACCCCTAACCTATGTCTGAGTTGTTGAAGTCCTCAGATTGTGGTTTGAAGACCTCAAGCTTCAGAGAATCCTCCAGCAAGTGAACCATGCCCCACACTGCAGAGGAAGGCAAAAAACTTCCAAGGCCTCTGCCAATCTGCCCTGGAGGAAAATTCCTTCCCAACCCCAAATATGGCGATCAGTTAAACCCTGAGCGTGTGGGCAAGACTCACCAGCCAGCACCCTGGAAAGAATTCTCTGTAGTAACTCAGATCCCACTCCATCTAACATCCATCACAGACCACTAGGCGTATACTTACCTGCTGATAATCAAAGATCAATTGCTAAGCTTGCGCCATGCTCAAGCGCCAGGCACCTGGCACGAGGGGCAGAAGCTGGCTTGTTTGGGACTGAGAGACGGGCTGGGGGCTGTTTGGACTAATATTGGTTTAGAGAGTATTCACCTATATGTCTAGATGTCTGGCTCTGGGTGCATTGTGCTATTGCTAGTGGTGGGTAGGAGCGACTCCCCACAGGGCCCCCCTGAATTGCCATCATTACTGATTGAAAGGTTTGTCTCTACTCAGATCATAGTTTTGGTTCATTGCTAAGCACAGCATTTACTTCTGGGTTAGCTCCTTTCTCCTCAAAGGTTACAGGAGAGAACCAAGGGGTCTGGGCCTAGTTATAGGTAAGTTGAGTTTTCTCAGAAATGCAGCTCTGGATTCAAGATCTACTTAGCACCTGTATGCCCCCCTCAGACACACACTCCATAGAACTGAACCTCCCCTGGGAACCCCAAAGCTGCACACACATTTCGCTTTTACTGCTCCCATTATTGGAACAGCGAGGGCTCCAAGCTTGCTTAGGATACCTTCACTGTTCAGTGACATATAAAGGAACTTGGTGTTTTGCAGAACAAGATCACAGCAGGTGGTCTAGTTGCTGCAAGAGATTACCCTTCGGAAACTAGATACAAAGCTGAAACAAGCTTTGCAGCAACCACCCTGAGAAAGTCCATGTGAAAAATAAATAAATCAATCAGCTGTGCTATAACGAGGTGATCAGACCTGCTCTGTGCGGAAATAAATAGTTTCCATAAGACGACACCATTAAGCACTCCCATCACCACCGCCCTGCTGTGAGCTGCCTTATATCAATTGGCCTGTTTGTGCCACTCAGCTGTGTAGTTCCTATTTGTAAAAATGCAGGGAGCCTTGGCTGCACCTGCCTGAATTGCAATGGAGCTACTCCAGATGCAGAGACAAGGTAGTTCAAATCCCTAAATCATCCAATGCTCCAGAAGGAACCAGATGTCTGCGGAGGGCAGAGAGAATGTCAAAGTTTCATCAAACACAGGTTAGCCATCTTGTCAGTGGCACTAAATATGTATAAATGCACATGTTCACTCAGGCATAGACAGCAGTGTGGGGAATTCAGTGTGGGAGAAGAGGGAGGGAGGCAGTTCCCCTTCCAGACGGGATAAATTAGCATCTGTTTTGTTCTCAGCTTTGAACGCCCAAATGCATTTTAAACAAAAAAATCACACAGGAGAAGGGTTGTACGACTGAAGGCATGAGGGTCTGTTACACCAAATGGTAAACATTTTTGAGGATAAATTGAAAAGGGAAAGCCTGTGAAAGGATAAGTAATTCTTTACAAGCATCCTCAATGCCTGGACAAGACCACTTGCTTTGCTATAGCCAACTTTATGCCAGCTTTTCCAATACAGCCCCCCATTTTACAGAAGTTTTATAACTCAGTTATCCAAATTTGCTGTACTGTATCATGCAAGAGCTTGGCTGGGTTTTCTTTCAGAGTGACTTTCTTAAGGAGGAAAAGCACTCCCGCCCACACACACACTAAGGGAGCAAAATAAAACGTATATCAAGCAATTCTCTTATCCATTATCTTAAATTCCAATGTATCCGGGGTTTGGCCCACAATCATTGAGGCTTTGTCACCACTTGGGCACTGCCCCATTCAGAAAAATAAGAACTGAATACAATAGCTCTTCCATGTGAAGCATCCATGTACAGCAGCTGGTCCAGTGGCCCTCATTGCACAGTATAAAATGTTCACCTTCAGTAAGCAACTCCAAAGTAGCAACAGTAGCAGGACTTAATTGAACAGTCTGCCAGCAACCAAGTGCACAAGGTAATGAACATTTGCAAAGTTATAGCGTCCACCTACAGTTTTCACTGAGAGCTGCCACTGTCCATAATGGAGACCATAATGCCTTTTTGATACTGAAGATGTGCTAATGCCAAACATGAATAAAATCATGAACAATTCTTCTATTTGCATGAAATTCACCCTATGCAAAACCTGTGCATCACTACTGTCCCACTTATGCCATGGCTTGAGGTCTTGGGTGGTGCAGATGCTTTGCATTAGCCCTCTGCACAGGGACTAATGTCATCATTTGTGCCTCTATTCGCTCTGTGCCCTGGGCACAGAGAAACCTTACTGGAAGAAGCCTCATAGAGAAGCTGACTTTCCAGTAGATGGTTATGGCTGAGCAACGGATCGAGTGACAATACACCTATGAGGTGGAAACAGATATTTCCTTTTCAGTTAAAAGAACGGAACACAAACCAGAAATTCGCTTGCAGATGTTTAGAAGAAGAAACA
This sequence comes from Chelonoidis abingdonii, assembly GCF_003597395.2. Classification (NCBI taxonomy): domain Eukaryota; kingdom Metazoa; phylum Chordata; order Testudines; family Testudinidae; genus Chelonoidis; species Chelonoidis abingdonii. The sequence continues at coordinate 23,837,230 of NC_133782.1, read as the reverse complement.
GTTGAATTGCCATATTCCTCCTCCCCCCCAAAACAGGAGTGAAAATGACTGGAGTATTTCATTGTAAAATGCGACTTAAAAAAAGTACAAATAGAAATCCCCTCTGCTTCCCGCCCCCCAAGAATTTTTGAGGACTTTTGAACATGCAGGTCTGCTGTTCTATACAGACAGAAAGTAGAAGCCAGACAATAATCCATAAACAAGGAACTCTTTACACATAGGTGTCTCAGACCAAAGATCCATAATTTAGACATCTTGACGAAGGATGGTCCAGTGGTTAGGGCATTAGCCTAGGACTTGAGAGACCTGGGTTCAAGTCCCTGTTCTGCATCAAGCTTCCTGTGAGACCTTGGGCAGGTCACTTAGTTTCTCTGTGGTTTAGTTCAGATGGGGAAAGTAATTCTCACCTCACAGGATGCTGTGAGGATAAATACATTGAAAAGATTGTGAGTTGCTCAGCTACTACAGGGATGGAGCCATGTAAGTACCTTAAATATGCAGATATGGTCAGAAGATTAGCAGTGAATCATAGAATATCAGGGTTAGAAGGGACCTCAGGAGGTTATCTAGTCCAACCCCCTGCTCAAAGCAAGGCCAATCCCCAGGAAGATTTTTAGCCTAGTTTCCTAAAGGCCCCCTCAAGGATTGAACTCTCAACCCTAGGTTTAGCAAGTGAAGGCTCAAACCACTGAGCTATCCCTCCCCCTAGTGGTTTTGCAGCCTTTTATCTCAGGCTCAAATCCAACTCAGGGCATTAGTTACTGCCGTCCAAGGGCTAATGGGTGACCTACATGAAAAGTGTTGATGGTCTCAGCTGAGTTTCTAGTGGACAAGGGTCCACAGCACAAAATCTGCCACACTTGCTGGTAAGCTTCAGAAGGGAGGCCAAGGATTTGATAGACTTAACGCCCCACTCGGCTGTAGAAATGGTTTCTCCAGTTCATGTCTGAGACATATTGGCAAGGCAACGAGAAGTGAACAGGCCATACCTGTTAGTTTGGACAGTGAAGTCTTTGATTATCTGCATGGTACCAATGGGATGCTTTCCCTTTAAAAAAAATCCATACTTTAAAAAAGAGCCTAACTAATAAATATATATTAGACAAAACCAGAAGTGTTTTCAAAGAGTAAACACAGTTTCTTGTGTGCAGGAAGAACAACCATAGCACTTGTTTTTGAAATGCTTATTAAACTGTTGTGACTTATCATCAGGTAAATAATATATAGACTACAATATGCATCTGAAACATCCCAAAGTACGCATACTAAGCAGCTGAATAATTTATCTTTTAAAAATGTTTAAGCTGGTATCTAACCAAACCTAAAAAAGTATTTACTTGAGGCAAAGTGCCTCTCTCCCTCTTCTAAGCCATTTAATTCCCTTTGAAAATTGGGAATTTTTAACTTGTTTTAAATCTTCCACAGGGCTTATCACCCTCCTCGCAACAAAAAAAGATCTTAGAACACATATTATGGAACTGACAGTTTACTTTTGCTTGCATGCCATTCTACAACTTTCACCCTCCATTGCTACCTTCTGGCTCAATCCTGCAAGCACTCACGGACATACTGCTGACAATCATGTCTACTCTAGAATGTTTGGACACTATGTACCATTTTAGTTTGCTTGCACAGTGATAACCAGAAGAGGATAGCAGCTCAGACAGAGGGCATCTTTACTGGCAGCATACTCCTCTTCTAAAACAAAAGCATCATAACTGATGATAAACATTTCCAACATTTAACTGCCTATATAGTTCGTTCGCTAGAACTTGTAATAATGTCAGTAAAAGGGCCATGGGGCAACTTCCAATGTTATTTACTCCTACTGATTCAGTCCTATTTTGCAGTCCTGAGAGATTGGGATAACCTTTGGAAAAGTATCTAAACTTTGAACTTTTGGTTGCTTATCCAAGTTGAAACTCTGATCACTATCATTATCCATTGCTAATTATTATTCTTTACTTTCTTCTATAAACTATTGCTTTAAAAGAAAAAAAAGACATTTGCCATAAATAAAATGTACATTTAAATAGCATCTGCTTTGTGACACAAAATAAACTAGAGAAATCAAAGTTAAAGCGACACTTGATCCCATCCCCTGTAACTCCCCCTGTGATGTGAAGTAAGGACACAACCCTAGTTTAAATTCACTGAGTTTTTCGTCTGTGTATGTGACAACAGTAGCAACAGTTTTAGGTCTTCCTTTTCAACGGTACATTATAAATCCCTGGAGTTGTGAATGGACCTTGACAGTGTGTGAAAAAACTAGTCAGAGACAGAGAGGGCAAAACTTTTACCTAATGACCAAACCATGTTTTGGCTACATTCACAGATATAAAATAGGGTTGCTTTAAAGCATTTCTAAAAAGGGTAAAGCTACTAAATCATCCTGAAGCAAGGCTGGACGGGGAGAAGATATGCCTAGATTTATGTGCAGCTGGAGATACGTGGGCGGAAGAGTCTGCAGAGGGTGCAAATTTCATCTTCCCAGTTATTCATCATCTTAAAAGATGCTTTGCTTTGGGCACAGAGACATATTACAAATTCTTTACCAATTTCTCTTGAAAAGTTGAAATAGCATTTGGAAAATGAAATTCTCCCAAATAAAAGGACTGAAATAGATATTGCATATCTGCACCAACACAAAACGTATATTACGAGCGTGAGCCTGCACACACATCATATAGTTGGTGTCCAATAAATAAAATAAAGCAACCAGCTTTTCAAAAAACAAACAAACACATGCTCTCAGCTTAAATCCGCTCCCTTCCAACAAGTTCCATGGGGTACAGCAGTGATAGAATGGAAACACTAGATGCTACTTTCAAATAGGATACATCAATTTTCCCATTTAAAAAACAGCACATGCTACTAAAGTTATTTACACTTATAGGACGACATTTTCACACACATTTTTTTCAGTTTCTAGCCCTGTTGAAACCCATGGGAGTTTTGCATATGTAGGGATTGATGTATTGCTCTTAGAGCACAGTTTTAACTCTTAATTACAAAATGCAAGAGAAACAAAAAAAACTTTATGAAAATGTGCTATTCTGACTGCAAATGATTTATTTGTGAGGGTTGACACCACGATATTTTGCTTACTTAGGTAATTATCTTGTCCTTTAAGATGCCATAAGGGAAGGTCTCTCTCCGACCCTAAAGTGACAGGCTACTTGGATTGCAGCTCATCAGGCTGCTTCTCCAATGATGAGTCAGTAGTGGGAGACTTCACAGAAGCAGACTGGTCACCCCCTACAGGTATTTTCAAACTTTCCTGCTAATCAGAGTTACTTTACTTGTTAACTTGCCTAGACAGAGTCTAGCTTCCTTCTTCCCTTCAAGGCCTCAGATCAGAAAGTGAAACAGGACAAAGGTCACTTTCATTTCTGCTTAAAACAGCCCCTGGTTTCCTAGGAGGAGAAGGTTGGTTCCCATGGCATGCCAAACACTTCCCAAAAGGATGCTGCATGCTCTCGAGTGCCATGCCAGCCGGGAGCCAATGGACCAGAAATTTCCTGTTACATTTCCTTAGCCACCTGACCCTGGCAGACATCAGAGCAGCAGAGACCTAATCTAACTTCCATCACTGGTGTAAAGACCATTGATCTTATGCCAATGGAAGATCAGTCATAGTAGAACTCCACACCATCATGTACAGCCCACCTCCAGAATACCTGACAAAGCCCTACCCACTCTTGGCACTAGGGCAGGGGGTACAGCAGGCATAGGAAACAGTAGACCCTCTTTCACCAGCTTTCTACCAGCAGAGTTTCCCCACACAAGGGAAATTCTCCAGTGGCTATCTCTGGCCATTTTAAGGCCACCATTTTCCCAGACCCAAGACTCCACCCCTACATGATTTCATTCACAACATTAACACAAACTAATACTTTCAGCTTAAACTCCTTTATATCCCACCCCTGCACCTTGGAATGGGACCATCCAATCAAAAGGATTTATTCTGTTTTGTTTGCAAGTCTCATGGCAATAAGCAAATTGTTTAACTGAAGCCCAGATCTGAATCTTCAAATGATCTTGATCCCCTTACTGTCTCTCTTAAAGCAGTAAGAAATGCATTACCCAGCTCCTTGGTGCTTGCTTTGCCATTGCCTCAAGCACCAATCAGGGATACATTCACTTTTAATTCCAAGCTGCAATCCTCCCTGCTCTTTCCTGCTCTAACTGGACAGTCATACCTGAAGGTGCATCTCAACTCTCTGAACTATTTTCTTTTTCCACCTGTGAAGTAAAACAACAAATTAATGGGTAAAAATGGAGCCACGTTAGAGGGCAATTAGTCCTGTGGATTATCATATCAGGATATAACAGCTCCTCAGGCCACTATGTGGAGGGTGATATGTCAAAGGATTTCAGAGAGTTCAAGGTGTTAAGGACACACTGTGTTTGCAGGGGTGGTTTAAACTATGAGGGACTGAGCACCAGTCTGGAGGAATCTGGATCTTCAAGCCATATTCACCCTCCCTATAACCGTGACCCTGCTGCCATTGAAATCAATGCTGGTTACTAGCCTGTGATGATACTGGATCAAACTGGGATGCAAATCCAGCTAAGATTTCTGATGCAGCTACACTCAAGAGTCCCAAATCAGGGTCACCTCTAATACGGACTGGTTTGTGCTGCAGGCCTCAGACCAGTACAGGAAAGTCCAAAGGCGTGGATGTCCTCCTTTGGAAAGGAAAGTATGAAAACTATATTCCACATCACTGAGCCCTTGCTTCAGGCACTTTTCCAGAGTTTTTTTTTTTTTTTTTTTTTTTTTTTAAATAAGTCAGTCTTGGGAGTTTTAAGCACTTTTGAACTACTCAACTCCAGATCTCAGGAGTCTTTTTTGTAAGTTTCCTTTGTAAATGTTCTGTCTGAGGGGTTTTTGAGTGCCAAGATCTGAAGTTCAAATTGCTGGTCACTAGGGAGCTATGAGGTCACTGGACAAATGGATTCACTCTGGGAGGCAGTAAATCCGTGGCAGAGGAAATCCTGAATAGTGCAGATGACAAAAGCATTTTAAACATATTGTCTCATGTTTATCAGCTGATAGGACTCCAAGAATGAATGGTCCATGGTCTTTCTAGAGATTTCAATGAGGCGTGAGTCGATACAGGGACAGAGCTGCATCTCCTTCTGTTTGGGCATGTCTTTTCTTGTTTTTACTTGAGACTTTTGCATGAAAATAGGATTTTTGTTTCATCGGCCACTGCTTCTTATTCTCCACCTAGACTCCTATTGCTCTTTAAAGATGTTAGGCCTGCAACCCTTCACCAACACTTCTAATTCATCACCACTGAATCGCCTCACTTCTCCCAAAAGCTATAGCCCGTGGAAAGCCAGGGGACAGTGCTCTCAAAAGCAGATCCCAGTGCCATTCTGTATACTGGCCATCAAGAAGAACGCTCAAAATACAGCGATCAAGAACCCTTCTCCCGCCTCAATCAACTTGGAACCCATATATGTGCTATTCTCCAATAGGGCACCCGTAGCCACTCTCTCGGCCCACTTCTACTTATTATTTGTGAAGAGCAACTTTATAACTGATTGGTTGCTCCTGCTATGTAGATGAAACCCATGAAGTACAAGACAGTAGGGCAGTCTACGTTAAGATGACATAAGGGGATTTCCTTTCTCTCAAGGATGACATGAGGTAATAGTTTCTTTATGACCATCATAATGGAGTTTTCACTTGGTTGGGTTCTGTACGTACTGTATTTCTTAGCATCTAGAAAAAATAGGAAGACGAAAGCAGATGATGATTGTATCTGTGATTTCACTAGGGAAAAAAGAGAATTAAAATGGATTTTAAAAACAAATAATATTAATGAATTATACAAAGCACTACTCATCTTTCAACGTGACTGGAAACTAGCTTTGCTAACTACAACCAGAGAAGAAAACGAAGACACTCATGAAATGAAATATCCAGATGTTTCTGGTTCTTCTCCCCCACCCCCCCCCCGCGCCAAAATACTTTGCCCATATGAAAAGACATTTGGCACCAGGCTAGATAGTATATATTCATCTCTGCTATGGAGGAATTAAAAAGTAGTTAAAATGTACTAGTTATTATTAGCTGCCTTAAAAAGTAGATCGTGCAAAACAACCCACAGCTTGGAGTTGGTCAGATCCGGGATTCTGGGATGGAGACATTGAGAAATATTGCAACTCCATGCAGTATCTTCGGGGGCCACTGTATTACATTTATGAATGGTTTAGGTACAACTACTTTGTACTCCATGGGGAAGGGTTACTACAGCTCCTCCAGGAACCAAAAAAAACAAAAGGTGGATGGAGGGAAAAATTAAGGTAACAGATTAAATTCTAGAGAGGTACCACCCCCTGCAGATATTTGCATATACTATTCCCAAACTGGGTTTTCCAAAGATTCAAACAAAGAAAGGGCTTTTGGTATGAAAAGGCTGACTTTAAACTGAGCCTTTGGGAGTTTAACAGTCACAACATCAGAACACATACTAGACTTTTAGTTTATAAAGCAGTAGTAATCCCAACTCTTCTCTGTGGCTGTGAGACTTGTGTGACCTATAGAAAACACCTCAAAAACCTGGAAAGCCAGCACCAGCACTTTCTTCAGAAAATCCTCAACATAAAGTGGGAGGATCATCACACTAATGTCAGTGTCCTCACAGAGGCCAACATCTTCAGTGTTGAGGCCCTGATTATCCAGCAACAGCTGAGGTGGGGCAGGCACTGTATGGGTACCTCTGATTTACGCTTACCAAAACAATTGCTGTATGCCCAACTCACCAAAGGAGAAAGGAAATGGGGAGGCCAAAAGAAATGCTTTAAAGACACGCTCAGGATAAACATCAAGAGATGTGACATTCACAACACACACAAAGATAGAACCCCAAGATAAGGGTAACTGGCAAAGACTCGTCAGAGAGGGAATGTCCACTTTTGAGGAAAATCGCCTTGCCCTGGTCACAAAAAAAAAAAAGAATCAGAAAAGAAAGGAAAGACAATGGTCATGCAACAATTGCGGACCAACCCTGTCTTCCACCACCACCTGCAATGTCTGCCAACCAGCCTGCGGCTCAAGGATTGGACGACTCAGTCACCGAAGGACCCATGAAAAATAAAAACTGTGAAAGAGATTATCCTCGACCTCAAGGGATCGCCGATGATACTATGAGCTGGGTGGCAACTTCTAACTGATGGTAATATACTTTTTCTTGGAGAGAAAGCAAAGGACAGGTGCTCACCTTTTGATAGACGGGCTTGCTGGAGATATCACAGTGTAAGGCAGGGAGCTGTGCAGCCTTAAACCCTGGTCAGCAGGGAGAGGAACAATGGTCCTTACCCAGAGACAGGTGAAAGCTGGAGACTTGACTGGACCATGGAGAGGGGAAAAAGATGAAGTTCCCTGTAACTGTGACACTCATCTCCAGTTAATAGATGTTACATGCATATTAAGATCTCTGCATCACAAAGCAAATGCTCATCTTTTAGGGAGTATGCGTTGGTTGTGTGTCTTGAATAAATCTCATAGCCCATACAATACTGAGAATAAGTCTGATCTATAGTAGGTAGGAAGTGCAATTGTTAACACAACAATCATTCACTTTTGGATACCTAAGCCATTGGTGGCATTTCTTCATGTCACAAGACTATTTCCCACTTCACAATTTGATCAATTTCTCCCTAGAGAAGTCCAGGACTCGATTAGTAGGAACTGCATAGGTTAGGACAGAAGTTCATTTAAAAAGTTATATGGGATATGCTTGCACAGAGCCTCCCCTTGCAGCCTGCTTGACATCAACTAATGCCAGAAGCTTTAGGAGAGGGTCAACTGAGCAAAAATGCCAACCAAGATTTGATGCTTAGTCCAAATCTCAGACCAAATCCCATCCCCATCTTTCTCTTCCCAAATCTCCCATCAGGCACCCCTGAGGGGAGAGGGAGCAGGCAATGAGAGAACCTGTTAGGTAGGAGAGTTGAGACAACAATGTGTTATCTATATTAGAAATATAGGGAAGGGGCACAGCAACTGGTCAAGGAAGGAGAAAGAAGAACTTGCACCAAACAAACAGGATGGGGTTTTGGGAAAGCATCTGTTTTTCAGGAGTTTACCTACCACAAAACTTCCGGATTTTGTAGATGCACACAGCCTTCTTCGGTGTATCACTTTCATAAGTGCTAAATTCACCATCAACAAAAGATGGTGTTAAGGAGCATGCGCTCCCCCATCACTGTGTCCTTGAGGGTTTGGATGAGATGAGGTTATTTTAGTCTCCCTTCACACTGTCCGCTCCTTATGAGTTTTAGTTAAAAACTACTCTCACCCCATGACAAAACGAGTAATATTCCCAATCTAACATCTAATCTGTGATAAACACCATGGCATCTTTTATTTCCAAATGAATTTGCCTTATTAAAAAAGTAATGAGCTATTAATTAACTTTGTACTCATACAAAGCTGTTTAATTCTCAATCCAATTAACAGCAATCTGTTGAAGGATTCTAATGATTATTTTAAATTTGCTAAGAGAAACATCTTTGTACCTTTCATAATAAGTTATTTATAGAATAACTCATGCTGAATCCTGCTTGTGTTTTAATTCAACAACATTTTTATTACACTGCAGCCTGTCTCTACATCATCAATTTTGACAGCTAATCATTTAGATGCAGAGTGAGATCATATAGCACTAAACTCAACTATCTGGGAATGGTTTTTTTCTGCACACTAGTATACACATTCATATCTGTAAATACACCACTGCACATGCTTATATACTGTGGACCAAATCCTCAAGTCTGTACCAGACTTCTACATAGACAAGCCTTCCACTTATTCAAGTTTTGTTGAGTATGTCACAAAAAATTGTTAACGCAAACAAATCTACTCAACTGTCTTTTCCATGGGTGATGATGATAATGAAAATACCTATTTTCTTGCTTTATTTAAAACAACACATTAGCCTTCAGCAAATGGGCAAGTAGAATGTTTTTCCAAGGCTGCAGTATATGGTTGAGTGGGTCATACTATTAGACACACATAGTGCCTGCATAACACACCTACATAACAGTACAGTAACATATATGTATAGAGTTTTTCATTGCAGAGGATAAAGAGCTCTAGAAATATGCCACATACATAAGAATCACTTTGCCCATCACAAAAGCACAGCTGCCTCTGGAGTGGAAACCCGCTGGTTTTGTGCACAGCAACGCTACATGACTATACAGATATGGAAGTAAAAATACCATATTCAAGTCAAGTTGCAGAGGCAGTTTAGGTAGGCATGATGGGATTACCTAGACCCTGTCTCCAAAAAGCCTTCAAAATTAAACTAAACCAAAATAGTAACATTAAAAGTCACAAATGTATACATGGAACTTGATCGTTAACTATCATCAACATCTAACTATAATGGGTGCAGTGGGATAAAGTTATGGCCAAGATCCAATAGTGATCAGTACTGATGCCCAGAGACCTGGGTTTAAATTTTGTTTCCCAAAAAAGGGAAATAAGTAGGTTGGGCTTATTCTAACTCCTCCTGGATGTCAGTCCACACCACAAAATATGCCATGCAGTTTAACTGAGCAGAGGCCCAGAGGATGCTGCAGGTCAAAATTTAGTTGCACTGGCACGAGAGCACAGGACTGTCAGCTCTGGCACAGGCGGTGCCTTAACATCACGTAAGAGCAGGTGCTGTGACTTCTTTCATAAGCATCAACTTCATTCATATTGCCCTTGCCTGCTTTATTTTTAAAGGCAGGTGTTTGGATCCTGTAATATCGGTTTGTTTTGTGAGTCCCTCTGCTTCACATCCCCATTAAGAGTAGACTTTGACATGTTGGTTTGGCTGGGACAAAGCATTTGTGCTCTTTGTGGGACAGGCAAACTAATTTTGATCTAAGATGACTAGAACCAACTGCAAAACTAAACCAAAACACCAAAAATGTTAAGATGTTCACACACAATTTCCGTTAGCTGCATTTGCTTCCTGTCCTCTTCTATCTTGCTCCACTTCCAGCTGGAAATGGAAATGTCACAGTATTGGACCTGATCTTGCTTTTGCTTAAGTCAGCTACAAAATTCTCCGATTTAGTGGCAGGATGATGACAGCCTATGAAAATAGCCTCTCTCATGTAGTATCTCTAGCCTGACAAGAAGCACCATGTACCACAAGCATCAGGAGAAAGCCTCTAATGGAATTTTGCAGACATCAGAGGCCCAAGTAGCCCTGACAAGCATCCAAAATGTAAGGAACTTGTCTGCATTCAACTGCCAATGCTTCTGAGATGGCCCCAGCACTAGTGGGGATGCCCCCCACCCCTGCTCACTGTCATGCTCTGACATTCCTGGTTCCTGTGTGATATCTTCCAAGCCAAGTACACAATGGAGATTGAAGACACTTCATTTCTTTGATTAAGATCACTGGTTTTATTATCTCTTGTGTAGACAGCTTATTTTGCATGACTCCAGTATTCATTTGCATGCTTCACAGCCTCCTTCTTCAGAGGGGATTCATGCCACAGTTTGTTGATTTACTGTTTGCCTCTGATTCGGGCAAAGGACATTTCACGTTACTTTATTATCTAAAGTGCATAAGCAGAGCATCTCTCGACAGCTGTGTCCATATTCTTCTTCTTAAACAAACAATGCTTTGCCTCTGCCTGGATCAGAAGAATTGTCTACAGTTATTGATCTCTTCACATTTCTTGTTCTGTTGATCAGGTTGTCTGTGGCGCAATAAAGTGTCCCTCGGTGCAAAAAGGTGTGCAGATTATGTTAGTTTACCATGTTTAACGTAGAGACTACAATATAAAAAGTCAGAACAATCAGAGCTAGCCTACCTGGATCCCGTTTGTGCCTCAGCTGTATACATACTGTGACAAAGTTCCTCCTCTACCTTGGTGGATCCTGCGCTTATTGGCAGATTTGCTCACCTCAGTGATCTTCCCCACGGTCTGGGTCAACTCCTCCTGTGTCTGATCAGGAGTTGGGGGGTTTGAGGGGAACCCAGGCCCACCCTCTACTCCGGGTTCCAGTCCAGGGCCCTGTGGATTGCAGCTGTCTATAGTGCCTCTTGTAACAGCTACAACTCCCTGGGCTACTTCCCCATGGCCTCCTCCAAACACCTTCTTTATCCTCAACAAGGTACCTTCTCTGGTTTTTACCTTGTACTTGTAAGCCAGATAGGATGAGCTTACACATACATCGCTCGGTAGGTGAATTATGTAATGTGGACGATGCGGAACTGTATGAAATGAATTTTGATACAGCACGCTACCTCTCGAAGCTTGCGAGCTGTAGGTAACTCTTTTGATACGAAATGATCAACTCACGTATGGTGTACCTGTATGAAAGGACATGGGTTTCCAAACCAGTTCGCATTGAAGAGTTGGGAGATTTGTGCTGGTGGTGCAATTCCTTTGGCAGAAAGACCGTTCCCTCTCTTCCACTGGAATCTTTCAGTTTATTTTTATCCCGATTAGAGGGACAATTGCTGAGCTTGGAACTCATTTGGGCTATGGTGCACTAGACTGGGGGCTCCCTACTATGCCTGAAATCAATAGAGCTGAATCAAAAGCTTGAATTACTGCAGTGGGAGCATGAGTCTGTGGCTAACTTAGTGGGGGCCTGAAGCTATACCAGAACAGAGGCAGCGCGAGCGGAGCAGATTTGGGGATGTGTGAGCGACAGGGAAGCTGTGGAGCGGAGCGCTGCGAGGGAGTGAATGTGGCACGGGTTGGAGCACCACAGAGTCGAGCGAGCGGCAGTTGCGGAGTAATGAGCAGCTACGGCGCAAGCTGGTGGCGAGCGGAGCAGTTTATGAGGCGGGCGAGGAGCAGAGTTGGGCGGTGGTAAGGAGGTTTCGTGGGAGGCGAAGCAGAAACCACGGAGAGCACAGCAGTTGCCTGGGACAAAAATCTGTAGGTGCTTCCCAGCTGGGGGAGGACTTACAGATAGATCTTGATTCTGGAGATTGCTTGCAGAGACTTTTGGTTTTTACTTTGGAGTGATTGGACTTAGAACTAAGGGGAAGGACATTGCAAGTCACTGGGGTGGTTATGTTTGTTACTCTGTTGTGCTGTTTCTCCAATGAGGATGCGCTTGTTCTTCTTTATAAAAATTTTAAGTCAGAATGTGCTTGCGAGAGGGGAGTTAGCTCCTAGAGGGCGCCAGGAGGTGTGGTAATGTAGTGTCCAGTCACTGAGTGGCTCGAAGCGGTATATGATGGTGTTATTTGAACGGAACCTGATATGAACCTAGCATTGTTGCTGCAATAGAGAGACGGTTAAGACTCCTTACCTCAGCAGCACCCCTTCACTTCGTTCTTGGCATCTTGATCAGCTCCTCACACGCACTTCTCTTCTTGTCCCCGCTGACTGGGTGAGCTCCTTTTTTAACCCAGGTTCTAATTAGCTGCCTGATTGGCTGCAGGTGATCTAATCAGCCTGTCTGCCTTAATTGGTTCTAGCAGGTTCCTTATTACTCTAGTGCAGCCCCTGCTCTGGTCACTCAGGGAACAGAAAACTACTCAGCCAGCGACCAGTATATTTGCCCTCTACCAGACTCCTGTACCCCACTGGCCTGGGTCTGTCACAATGCATACAGCTGAATCACTTCTAGCACAGCCATCCCTGCCTTACGTTTGGCCAGTGTACAATAGGTTAAAAGATTTCACCAGATGTTACATAGCTACCTTTCAACTCTATCCTATACCTCCCAAGACTATTTAGACTGTAAAATCCAGGATCCTTAGCAGAACATGTGGGAAGGAGGGATGCTTCCTCCTCCTTTCATAAAGCTGTGTCCACCTCCCACTGTCTTACGAACCATCTTCGTCCACAAACCTCACAAAGCCAGGGACACTCAAGCAAAGCTCCTTTCTGAACCCAAATAAGGCCATTCCCCACAGTCTAGAAGAGATCTTTCCACGGGTTTATAAATATAAATATGTAAATACAGTACGTCACCCCTCTCAGCAATTATATTCTATACAGGTTCTTATAATGCCCTGCCTGCATCACCATAGTGTCTGAGTACCCTCCAATAGTGCATTAAGTGATGCGACTCATGTCTTATCCAAGATTTGTTCTCTCTCAGCTTCTCCCCAGGGAGAGAATTGTGCGTACAGCAGTGTGTTCTGTTTTGTTAGGGTTTCATTTGGGGAGATTTTTTTAAGGATCTTTATATTAGAGAAGGTAGGTTGAATAAGCCTGCCTTGCACTTGCAGCAGAAGTTAGTCAGGTCTGTGATGTTCCTCAGTTCCTGTAAGAGTTTGTTCCACAGCTCTATGACCAGCCCCACCCCTCCCCTATCTACCCATGCGAACTCACTCTCTCCACACAGATGAGCTTTACCCAAAAATGCTGCCCTGCTCATTCAAGAAGCAAGACAGCAAGTGAGATTGGAATGCCAGTCTCTGGGTACCAAGGTTCTAGAGGACAGATTGACTTCTCTGATTATATCAAGATCTCACTTTTAAAAAGAAAATGGTGACAAGTACTCTCAGCCCTGTCAATTTTCAGACTGCAGCCTGAGAAAAATCTTGCCTTTTAAAGCAATATGTTTTTACTGGATTTAACTGCAGCCTGATTCCATTAGGTGCTGAGCACCTTCTGGGAAATCTTGGGCACTTCCAAAACTCTCATGGAAGCAAGTCAGTAGAAGTTGAAGGTACACGGCACGCCGAAGGATGGGGCCTTCAGAGAAGTAGTACAATTTTAAGGCTTTTTGAAAAGGTCACCTGATAAAGAAATAAACCCAGAAACATTTTATACAAAAAGGAGGCAGCCACTAGTTCCCACCAAATTGAAATGAAATTAGATAATCACATCACAAACCAGGAGCACTCGTCACACTGTTGCTCTGAAAACTTACAGGAAGCAATTATCACTTACAATACTTCCTGCTATTTCTGCACCCGGGTGAGCCTGGCACACTGAAGATAAGTGTAGAGCCAGTCTTTGCCCCAGCTCAAGGACCTTACAATCTAAGTTGTAAAATATACTTACAGTGCCTCAGAAGGTACAATACAAGAGAGAGTGAACCTCTAAAAGAAGTAGATTTCAGAAGCAGACACAGTTGGGGGCATATCCTCACCTCTTTCATTGTTTTGTAGGAGTCCAGCTGGGACAGAGAGAACATTTTGCTTTTTTCCTATTAAGATAAATCTCTGCGAGATTGCTGGGTATGACCAGGGGGCTGCAAATCTTTTCATGAAAAGGATAAAATCCTTTCACTAAATCTTGCTAATTTTCGTTATTACTGTACCTTCTGTTCACGTTAATGAGGAGAGTGGGGAGCAAAAGGAAGGCAGTCCTTAAGATACTGATATTCTCATAAGTATATATACACATCAGGGAACAGGTGTTCTGCATTTATGCACTGGCCTGCTTCCCATTAAAGTCAGTGGCAAAAGGCTTATTGATTCCAAGGGAAGCAAGAGCAGGCTAATCCTACAATGGCCAAATTATCATGAAGTCAAGATATTAAGTCAAATACAAGCCCTTACTGCAAAAGTGAAGCAAGTCATCTTTCAAATGCTCACATAAAAAGGTGCAGTGTTTAGGCTAATGCTTAAATTAAATTTAAGCTTAATGCCTAATTTGGGAGTTGGGGAGAAATATTACCATTGAATGCATTTTTAAAATCATGGAAAACATTTTTATCAGTATTGTTTTTTACAAAACCTTAAATAAATATATAAATTAAAATTTAGGGCCTTCGCTACGTCATAAAAAAAACATCAAATTTATCAAAAAAGAGTAAACCTATTAAAACCTGAAATTTTGGCGCGGCAGTTACATATTTGAATAGGTCTGTGATGTAATTAGACTAAAAACCGACAGGCAATTTTTAAATAGTTATCTCAAAATATCTCAAAGCATTTTACAAAACATGCCACAATAGAATCAATTCAGCCTCTACTAAAATGCAGCCACATCTAGGGCGGAAAACAGCAGTTAACAATGCACAAAGTATGCTGCACCAATGTAGGACAGTGATTGAGGAGGAATACCGTATCTGATCAAAAACCAGAATGTGTGCAAGCAGAATGTGATTGTACAAACTAGATTTTGGCTGAGATGCCAAGGATATAGGTGCTTAATGGAGTCAGATTGTTAAAGGACTACTTTTTTCTTCTGTGGAGAGCTGGGTTAAAATCTACATTAAAATTTTTTAAGGGTAATGCATCTCTTGCCTTGCACTGCTTGCCTAATGGATGTGTAAAAACTACCCCACATGCTAAAATAAGGCTGGTGATATTGTTTGGAGGACGATCACCAATGTTACGTTACCTTGTGGACTAGTTTTTTCATGTTCATTAGGTAACTAATGCAGGCTAAGAGACGTAGATCTGAACCCAGCTCTCCATGAAACACAGGGCTGCATTATGATGAATAAATAGAGCACTGAGGCAGAAATTTTATCACAGTCTAAGTACACTGCCCTTTTTCACCATCTCCTTGGCTCTATTGAGAGCTCTCAGTCTTTTAAAAAGCACTAAAGTTTCATCTAAAACTACAAAAAGAAAGTTCTCTCGTTTGCTACTGAAAGCAAAATGTGTCTAAACAAGATTTGCTATGTTCTCTAAACAAATTCGGTTTTCTGTAGCAATGGATTCCCTATATTGGGGAGTGAATTAAAAACGCCATCTCAGCAGCAGCCTGAATTCACATTGTTAAAAATAGAGGCCATCATCTGTATTAACATCTCCAACTTTGCCTCTGGGAAGCTGTCTTTTCTGCTTCCAAGGCCCCATTTTCCTATTCCAGCAGAGACTCCTGCATCTCTCCCGTAAACATCTACACATGTTAAACATAAAACAACGGCATGCCTGTTCTTGACTGCTGTGACGTTATCGGATTAAAATATGACCATATACATCACTGCTGCTACCACTGTTATATAACTGCAACAAATCTTGTGCAAAGTATGTCAAGTAAGGTGTCTATGGAGAGGTTATGACTGCTGAATATTATGCTATTTGTATACACGCATCATTCTTGTATCTGAAGTTATGATTATTAACCATGTACCTGTATTTCAAATGTTTGCTCCTGTGGTAACACCAACAAGGTGTTTAGCCAGCACATTGTAAAGGAATTATTCCAGTTGAATGGCCCATCAATAGACAATTTACAATGGAAGATGCCTATATATGCTGAATGGACTTTCCTGTGAACGTTCTAACTAGAGTAGGGTGGGTGGCTTCTACTATGTCTAAGTGAAGCATGCATGGACATGTGACTTGCCATGTGACTCCAAACACCATCTTGTTACCTGTCATTTTCCACAGTGAGAAGAATGGTTTTTCCTTCACTTCACAGAAGTTATAAAAGGCTCTGGAACCATCTCCATTTTGCCTCTTCCCTGCTCAAACCTCTGGACTATGAACTTATACTAATGGGAATATTCTAACCAAAGGACTGAGGACCTTCCAATGATTTGGAAGCAACCAGAGACTTAACAAGCCAGCAATGTATTTCATCACTGATACAAGCCTGATCCAAGAACATTGCCTTGATTGTATGTATCTGATTCCTTAATCTATTTTAACTCTCACCTTTTTTTCTTTTTTAAATAAAACTGTTAGATTTTAGATACTAAAGGTTTGGCAACAGCATGATTACTGGGCAAGACCAGAGTTATATATTGACCTGGATTTGTGGCTAGTCCTTTGGGATCAGAAGAACCTTTTGTTTGATTAAATTGTTTTAAAATAACCACTTCTTAAATCTAGTGTCTGGGTGCTGAATCCAGGACTAGAATACCTAAGGAGGTTGCATTTCCGACTTCTTGTTAGCCAATGAGGGGAGACAGAAGTTTACTTTTGCTGGATCGGTATATCTCATGAGAGAATAACCACCAGCTTTGAGGTGTGTCTGCCCTATTTCCCAGCAGCTTGTCCTGAATTTGGTATTCTCAGTTGCGACCCACAGAGGCACGGTGACAACTGCTCTAAGCAAATAACCGATGCCCAAAAGGAGATGAAATGTGGTACCTTCAGACTACTGGACTCAGTTGTGTTTACACTAGAAAATGGAACCACTGGGATAAACAGCAGTGAAAGTACCAACGGTGCTGTGTCTCCCCTAACTGTGCCATGGTGTTTGAGCTGTAATTTTCATTACACCTATTCTTGTGCTGTATTCCAAGGCAGATATACAGAAATGCTTTTTCCATTCTGAAATCTGGAGAACAATTGTGTCCCTCCAGGCCATGGTCTTGTCCTGGACTGAAAAGCAACTCTTCACTTGGTGATCATCATCCTCAAGAACTACACAGTAGTAGCTACTCCAGAGGCACAAACTGAGAAGTTCACTGTGGGCAAAATAGCTGTGGGGTAGTAGAAGCATCTTGAGCACTTGCACTATTTAAAAAACAAGAAGTCCTGGAACTCACTTGTATCCACTGAGTACTCAAAGATATTTTCCACTGGCTACCGCATGCTTCTTTTAATCTTGGCCCTATTTTCTAAGGGGGAAGACTGATAATCTGCAAATAAGAGAAAAGTTCTGATTTTGTACAGATGCACAGATTGGAAAATCCAGTTGATTCAGGCTCTCAGTGACTTGTGACAGCAAGTGCCCTTCCAAACATGATGTGTCCCTATGCATACCTCCACTGCCCCCTAAACCCAGAAGACGACAACTACAGGTAAAGGGCAACCTGCTGAGGGAGGCAGTGCCTGCTTGGGTCCTGGCTGCTTAGTTCTCATTCCCTTTTGTGGTATTTATATTAAGAACATCTAGAGTTCCTCAGGACAAACATGACCCATAAGCCCCAGAGCAACCCTAAATTTCTCATATTCATTCTAGGGAAATTCTTAACATTAGGAGAAGACTGTTTGTAGCTGCCAAGGTACGGCCTTTCTGTCTGTTATTTCATTGTGATTACGCTTGTCCTGACAGATCTTCCATGTTGGATTCACTCTTTTCCTTTCTGTTACTGGAGCAGCTGCTATTTCTGGGCCTTTGGGCCCAGCATAATTGACATCCTTGGTCATTTGTAAACATTTGTAAAGTGCCCAGAGACACGGTGATGGGCTCCATATAAAGTAGATCCAGCATCCTCAGAATCAGTAAGGTAAGTTATTACCTGACATTAATTCTTTATTTAAATGTGATATATACAAACATGCACAAATAGATACGCACACTAATCAATTGCTGAATCTGTGTTCCTATGGGCTTGTCTACGCTACCGCTTAGGTCGATGTTATTTACGATGCTCAGGGAGTGTGAAAACACACACTCCAGGGTGATGTAAGTTACATCTCTTAAAACACTGTTTACACCATGCTCTCTCACTGACAATCACTCCTCCTCAACAAGAGGTGGAAGCTCTGTCAACGGGAAAGTGGTCTCCTGTCGACATAGCACATCTTCATTAGATACACTACATGTGGCACAGTGGTGAAGACAAGCCCTAACAGTCAATATACAGTAATATTCTATACAGCATGGCCTAGGGTATCTAAATGACACAGGGGACATGTTCTGATAATTCTACTGCAACTTCATCAGTTAATAGACATTGAGAGCCTGGCTGTGCCTTGTAGACACTGGCCTGTATTTGGGGCCAGGCAAAAATATAATACCCCTAGGAAAACCATGAGAAGGGTTGTGCCTCAGAGAGGCAAGAAACCATCATGGAGCTTCCAGACAGACAAGAGGAGTGTTCATGCACCACCCTCCCCTTTAGTAGTATTGGCTCTCTTCTCCATGTTCACAGCTGCTTTGTGGTGATTTATACTTAAGGAAGCACTAGAATAGAGTAGTCCATGTGCTCAGCAGTCCATAGGGTCTGTGATTTTGCCAGACCCTGAGTATTATTGGGGTAACAAATGGAAAGGAAGGCTCCTTTTGTCTCCCTCCCTCTCTCCCTCCCCTCCCCACACGAAGCCCAATACTGGTCCTGAAGGGCTGAAACTGTTTTGGATATGGAGCTTCATGTAACAGAGGTTGGATATACACATACATGCACCTCACCGGTCTGGAATTCAGTCTCTTATCATCACCACCAGCACTAACACCCAGCAATTTGGAGGAGAGAAAGGGTTAAAGATTTTTATCGTGGTCAATTTAGGACTTATTTGTGAGGCGGGTAAATATCATGTTAAGGTTTGGGCAGTCAGAACAATTCACAACTTGTGCAGTGTATTATATATTTTAAAAATGGTAAAATGCTACAGACTTAGATAGGCACTTTAACAGAGCCAAAGAAAGTCATTGAAGCCCACTACAGTCCAAATCTGGCAGGCTGTAGAACACATCTGTTTCATCTAGTTTAGAGTTGAATAGAGTCATAGCTAAGTGGGTGTTTGTAATTGCACACATGGGGATGGAACCAGTGCAGGATAATCAGTTCTTTGCCATAGTAGTTAGCAAGAGATATTGACAGTTTTTCATTTTTGCAATGAATATGAATATAGCCTAAATAGGATTATTGTTGCTGCCAAATAAACCTCAGGCCCTTGAAATACTTAAGCATATGCATAACTTTACAACCAGCAAATGACACATTGACACCCATGAAATTGCTCTTATGGTTAGAGTTAAGCATATACTTAAACCTTTGCAGAATCAGGACCTAAATCAGTATATATTACAGACACGTGGTAGAAACACCTACACTTTAATCCATACCCTCTTGTCAAAATCCAAACACTTAGTAATACATTGGTATTTAATATACAAAAAGTATCAAATGAATTGAAAAGCACAGTTGAATGCATTTAGGGTGCTTGGTTGAAAAAAAACAAACAATCACAGCCACTCTCACAACACACACGTGGAAGAACAAATCTTTTTTCTTAGAAAGCCGATAATCCAACAGATGAAAAATAAAGAATATTGACAGAGCATGAGGAATCACAAATCACACTACAAGGCATCTCTTGCTGGGAGGTGAACTGGGGACCTTTACATTGAGAAGCACATGGGCGACCTGTTCAGCTGTTAATAACAATTCCAGCTGCTGTCTCTAAACAAAGACACCAGCCTCATGATAGAAGACCCTGAAAGAGTGATCGGAAAAAACAAAACAAAAACAAAAAAAGCCTACTAGGACTCATCTATGTTAACCAAAGCCGCAAATGGTGTAGTAGCATCCACACCAATTGTGCTCATGCAAGTCAACAGAAGCTTTGGATCAAACCCTTAAACATCCCAACAACTAAAAAGGTAAGACCTTTAAATGAGTCAAACTGAGACAGGCCAGCGCTTCCTATGAGACTAGCTGACCCTACCCAAAATTCCATTTGGGTTTTATTTTCAAGCAATACCAAAAGGGCAAGACAGGCCCAGGCAGATTTCAGTTTAATTAATCCACTTTAAGTGAATGCTTTAACGAAGTGTCCCAACCTCCTTAAATAATTACCTTGCCCAAAATGACTCCAGTCTATTTCATTAAATTATCATCTCTCCACAGCCTCTCAGGCACTGTAATTTACCTTTAATAATTAATAATAAAAGGAATTCAAAATGCAGTCATTGAGCTTACTTAAGAGGTCTTTAATCAATTAAAAAAAACTCCATTAGAACTAAAATGACCTCTTAAAAACCTCCCAGGGGCTTCAATGCCTTCCCTCCCTTTCACCCCCATTCAACACAACAATCAGTTCTGCATTACACTATGTACACACACAGAATCACAGCATTGCTTTCTCTTTCCTAAATTAAGACAGACAAAGGGGATTTTAAAAAAGCCAAAGAAAATAAATATAGTTGATTCTGGGGATCCTGAACAGTCCAATCATTTTAAAATTTCATTACATTAAAATAAAATGAAAATTTGGTTCAAATCACTTCTGGCTTTTGGGAAAGGAGGGGAATGAGAAAGAGGAAGCACAGAATTGGCTACAGGGTGTTCCTTTTAATTGTGGCCTTGTTTTCTGAGCAGGGGGATCGATATTTTTTATGTAGAAGCTCATTAGTGTGGAATACTATCCTCAAGCAACAAAAAGAAACTAGAAGTTGCTACTTTTGATTTTCTGCACAGAATTTGAAATTTTTTCTTTTTGGGTAAGAGATAAGAATGCAGGGAGTGGGGATGAGCGATGTCTCAGGAAACAACCCAAAATTCACAACCAAATTGTTTTTAAAGCCCAGTTTGTTTCCAGTTCAGTCTGCCCACCCCCAAACCCACTGAGGAATCTGAAAAATAGGGTGTTGTTCTTTATGAATTATTATTATTATGGGGCTATTTCCCCATTCCAAGGGCACGCTTTCAAAAGGTCATTTTATCTGCACCTGCCATACTTACAAATATGTCTGTTTATGCTAAATAGATATATTTGCATAAGCAAAGCAGTTAACTGTAACATCACCCAGTTTAACAATCTGCATGCCCAGTTACCCATTCTCAGGCTTTGGACATGCAGTAGATGCACTTGAAAATGTTGGGGACAAAATTAAGGAATGCTTGTGAAAATTTAGCCCTAGAAATCTAATGCCTTAGCTGCATGTGAAAATTGTACCAATTTAACTCAATTGATGTAGACACTGATATAGTTAAATCAGTGCAAGCCCTTCTGTGGGCATTCTGCTTTGAATTCCTTATCAAGTTAAGCTCACCTGAGATAAGCAGAGCTGTGCAGAGGACAGAAGTTATCTTTTGCAAAGGATTTTGAGATTTCAAAATCTGGCTTTGTTCTATTCGGAACAAAACCCAAAAATTTCAAAATTCCATGCAAAGGGAAATTCTGGAAAAGAAAAATTGTTTTAAGTCAATCAAGCCATTTCATTTTGACAAAATAGTTTCATTTTCATTTTAAACTTTTTATTTTCTATTGCATTATTGTATATAAACATAATACAAAAGTCATTTCAAAGTTAAAGCGCTCAAATTTTGGAACGAGACATTTCAATGAGATGCTTCAAGATTATTGGAATGCCTCTCCTCCCTCCCTCCTCCCATTTTCTTCCAATATGAAATTCCAGTGAAATCAATTTGATTTCACTAAGCTTTGCAATTGACAGAATATGGTTCAGCCAACATTTCTCCAACTGGTTCTAGATATAAGTCACTCCAACTAAAATGATCGCGTGCACACACAAGATTGTTGCAGCAATTTATATCAATTACTAAAGAGATTTAGAGTATGTCTACACTGCCCCTCAGTTCAGACTACTGTTTGAACAGGACTACCCTGTTAGAAGACGATGACGACTAGGAATCTTTTAGTTTGCACCTGCAGCATCCAGAGGGAGGAGTTACAGCGCAGTACTTTGGTGCGCACTTCCATTCATATCCCCGTAGTCTGAACTGCAAGAAATGTACATGAGCCCCTAATTAATATCAGGAAAGGGGCATTACCAGAGGTCATTAAACAAAAGTACTGTATCTCTGGGCTTCTTATTAAAAAGTGGCAAAAATAATTTAAAGCAATTTTACAACTGGAATCTCAGACACACTGACCGATAAGCAAAAAAGATATAGTCCATTATAATCACCTGGTATCACACTGCTACATAATTCTTACAGAATTTGGCTTTCAAGAATGCTGCCATAGTAAGCTGCAACACCTTGTGCGGATAAAACACAAGATAGAGACTTTCCTCTACCTTTTGCAACAACCAGAAGGAGGAAAAAAGACAAAAGAAGAGTCTGTGGTAAATCCTTCTTTTAAAAGCTGGTGAATTAGCTACCGTTATACTTTGGAAAGCTATCCCTTGGAGGTGGTGCTGTACAAAGTACTTTGAGGCCTGGGCTACGCTAGCGGGAGGGTTCGAACTAAGATACACAACTTCTGCTACGCTATTCACATAGCTGAAGTCAAAGTATCTTAGTTTGACTTATCTGGCCATCCTCACGGTGGCGAGGTGACTGCCGTAGCTCCCCCGTCAACTTCGCTTACTCCTCCTGCTGAGGTGGAGTACGGGCATTGATTCGGGAATCGATTTATTGCATCTAGACGAGATGCAATAAAATCGATCCTCGATACATCAAACACTACCCACCAGTCTGGGTCGATAGGGGTAGTATAGACGTACCCTGTTCCTATTGAAGTCTATGGCAAAATTCCTGTTGACCACAATGGGGTCAAAATTTCACCCCAGGTGTATTCTTTGCACTGACACTCTCTCAATTTTAACAGAGTAGAGGTAGACACCTCAAATTTATGTTTAGACTGGATGCAAGACATGCACTATCCTCCTCCTAATATAATGGTAATCACAACTCGTGTCCCTTCCTAGTAACAATCAGAATCACAAAATAAAATGGCAAGACCACAAAAAAATAGCTCTCCAGTTCTCAATTATCCAATCCAGTGCATCCAATACATTTAGTTTCCCTCTGGCTTTTTCCCTTCTCTCTCATTTTTACAACCTTTCCTGTTTCCCTGCTACCTCCTCCCTCTCTACCAGCCACCAGATTTAGGATTCGCTGCAGTGGCTTTACAGATGAATTCAGTCTCAGTCCATTTATCAACGAGGAGGACATCTGCCTCCCACCCAAATACACTGCTCGGACAGGAAGTGCAAAACCGGAGCAGCTTTCAAAACTCATTTAGGGAAAAGTGAGATGCTCAGCACAGCAGTTTTCAACTGAGGAAAACATTTCCTTTAAAGTCTGTACAAGTGCTGCTTGCAGCACCAAATCTTTGAAGGAGGAGGTCTTAAATTAGCTGTGGAGCAGCAAGTCACCAAGCAGCAGTTAACTAATGCTAGTCCCAGCCCTCTTCCAATTTCTTAGGGATATAAAGTCCATTCCTTTCCTGGCCCTTTATGAAAGCACACAGCCCAAAGTGTGCAGCAGTGGTTTCCAACCTTTCGGATGGACTAGTGGGTCAGTGTCTCCCCATCTTATGCTCTACTTCAGCTGCTGCCATCATTATTTTCTTGTTCACTTACTCTCTCCTGTGCTTTTCTACCTCTGCTCAGCTTTTCTCAATTTCCTCTTTCTAATATTTAATTCTTTGTTTTGTGGTTGCCCCATCCATTTTCCCCATGCAGGAAGAAGCTACAAACTACTCACCATTGGTGGCTGCATGGAGAAGCAAACACATGCTCTTCCAGGGGAGCAGAGAGCCATGAAAGAAAACTGAAGCAGCCTGGACCTATGCGTTGCTACCTGATCCTGCAGCCCTGTACAGATGAAATAATGAAGTTGGCCACAGAAGTAAGGGCTTCAACGCAACCAGGAACAGAAGGTGGATAGTGTTTAAAGAGCCACCTCCTGCTTTACCCATGGTCCAAGATCATGTACTTGCACTGAAGAGGGACAGACCCAGGCCCATGCAATGTTCTCTTCTGCTTTGTGCTTCTC
This sequence comes from Chelonoidis abingdonii, assembly GCF_003597395.2. Classification (NCBI taxonomy): domain Eukaryota; kingdom Metazoa; phylum Chordata; order Testudines; family Testudinidae; genus Chelonoidis; species Chelonoidis abingdonii. Next base: position 23,812,959 of record NC_133782.1, on the reverse strand, counting down.
CTAGACTAATCTGGAGCTACCCCAGTTTGGGAAATACTGATAAGATGTTTTCCGATTCTGCGAGTGATAGAAAGGGGAGAGTGTTACAAATAGAGAGCATCCAACATCTGGGCTAGAGCTAGGTGCAAGCTGTGACATAGTGAACGCAAACATTTATTGAAATTTCAAACTCCTGTTGGTTTTGACCATGTCCAGACCTATGTCAACTAGCTGGCCTACAGCAAGTTTTGGCTTCTGTAAGTGTTTTCAGAATGACTATTATTTCTACAAGTATCCATATTCACAGGTGAACAAGGGTACTTGCCCACAAGTAAGAGCTTTGTTTAATAGTTCTTAGTCATCCGATTAGAGAGCAGAAACAATAACATGTGACTAAGGTAACTACAGCACCCCAAAAGGATCAGAGTTAACTGCTTGCAAACAACCCACAGGCTGAAATTTGTTTGCATAAACTCTTTGGCGAACAATTACAAATAGAAATTATTTTGTAAAAAATATTTTTAAAAGTCTGCTTGGAGATGAACAGTGAACAGGAAAAAAAGGCAAAACTCATTGCATAAATTATTGACAGCGACTAGTTTACTTAGCTCTGATTTGGAGATGCTTCAAACTTGGGTGAGGAACGAAGCTTGTAATGTTGTGTTAAATTCTTTGAATACTGGGAGCAGGTTAGCCAAGCTCCTTGATCACATATAGGGAAAAAAGTGACAAACCAAACACCTGAAGAACACTCTCAAATGTGTAGTACGCTCCAGGAATGAAGGAGTAGCACTGTAGCTAGAATATTCCAGGCTGCCCAGAGGATTCAGGGGGCCTGGGGCAAAGCAATTTTGGGGCCCCCTTCCATAAAAAAAGCTGCAATTCTATAGAATACTATGTTCTCGAGGGGACCCCTACAGGGCCTGGGGCAAATTGTCCCCCTTGCCCCCCACTCTGGGAAGCCCTGGAATATTCCATTAACTCCAGTGAGAAAATTTCTGAAGGGTTTCTTGCACCTTGCTCTAGAGCAGTGTTTCTCAATGGCTGGTCCATGTCCCTGACACAGTTTAGGAAGGCAGCAAGGTGGCCTCAGGTATTAAAAAAAAAAAAAAAGGTTGAGAAACACTGCTCTAAAGCATCCAATACTGACCACTTTCACGGGCAGGATTTTGGACTAGATGGGCCGCTGATGTGATATTATATGACAGCTCCTATATATTTAGACCTGCACAGAGGCACCCAGCCCCACTCATCAACAAAAGAGAAGAATCACCGGTACAGATCCCAACGCTTGCCACAGTAGCAGCAGCGAAGCTAGGCCAATGCCTGGCCGGACTTCAAATAGATTTCCTTCCCACTGTTCAATGTGCATAGCAAAAGCATTACCAAATGTGTTCTGTGCAGACCACGGCTCACAGGATTGCAGTTTAGCAAATCAAAATTTAATAAAATAGTATCAAGCAGGGGAAGCAGATGAGAGCTGGAAGATACTGCAGATGTTTCAGAGAATAAAGCTAGTTTCAATTAAAGACAATATGTAATAGAAACAAAGTACTGGGAACCAAAAGTACAAACGAAGTCACGCATGAATAGAACAAGGTGCAGTCAAATGCAACTATATGGAAACTGGATCTGAGATGAGGAGAGATGGTCTTGGATTGACAGCCAATAGGTAATATGGAGTAATTTACACTAAAATTGCCCCTCGTTAATTCTAAATCTGGGACTGAAACAACATGCTCCTTTTCCCCTTTAAAAGATCCTCCACTGTTTCTACGTCATGAGCAAATAAAATAAAAAAGGCAACCCTCAGCAATACTGTAGCAAAACCGTTTTTCTACAATTTTTCCCTTGTATGTAGCAAATAACCTCCTCTGCCTTATAGAAGCACTTGCAATAAGAGTGTGGTGAAGAAGCTGAACGGCAGCCAACACTAAGTAATTCAACATTCCATAGACCAGCTGAGATCGTTGATGAAATTTTTCCATTTGCAGAATTTCCACGTATGTATCCGCAACGTAGTTCCACCAACAAAAGCCACCTGGGCACTAAGTTCTAGATTGGTAAAAGAGTTGAGCATCCATAACTGAGTAAGATTTTCAAAAAAACTCAACTCTTTTGAAAATCTCCCCCAGACTAGGGGTGCTCAGCTCTCTTGAAAATCTGTCCTATGGTCTCTGAACTAACATTGGACTAGAAATGTCAGCATTTCAGTACTAAATGGTTTTTCCTTCCTGTTTATTTCCACCACCACCAAAAAACGGAATGTATTTTTCCTGAGATGTTAACATAATCCCAACAGACACACTGACTATTACCTTTCTGTGCCAAGCGGACGGCATTGAGACAGTAAATCAGTTTGAGATAATAGAATATGCCAACTTGCTCAGCAAAGCCAAATATTTGACAAAACACACTGAAATCTAGCAAGACACGAAACATCTGGGAATTAGTGTCCTGCACATCGACTGTCTCCAACTATAATCCAGGAGAAAAAAATATATATTTTATATCAACTAAATATACATGATCAATTGATCCACAGGAAAAAAAAAAAAGTACTGTGTGTGTATATATGATGTGTGTAGATAAAATATAAATATTCTATTACCAACAACTCTGACAGAAATAGCTATCTTCACAAGTGTTAGTGATCTGGACTTATAGAAAGCACTAGCCAACTTTAATTATAGGCATCTCTATCACGCCACATAAAATACAGATGGAAATATAGAGATAACAGAAGCCACCTAGTTATTTGGGGGAGGAGGGGAAAGGAGACAGCTCAGATGTCAGACTAACACTTCATTTATTCGGAGAGTTGAAGGGGAGTGTCTCTGAATAAAGTGGTAGATGGTGAAGCACATAAATTTCTGTTTATTTTGTGACAAAACAGAGAAGAATAACCTTGGTCCATTATAAGTGCCCCCAATGTCCAGAAGAAATGCATTAACCTTTTTCTCGGTTGCAGCATAGAAGTATGTTAGGCACAAATTAAAGGCATGTCTCACCTTAAAATCCATTCTCAGCCTTTCAAAACTTCCATTTACCAGCATTCGTGTGCTTGCAATCAAAGCGTCCTTCTTAAAAGGACATCTTGGAAACCTATTGAAAGTCAAAATCTGCCCTGCCAACACACATCTGCTGCCTGCTATACATCATCCTTGGGATGAGATGGACTCCAGCACCTACCCAAACTGTGTCCCCAGCATGGACATATATCCATGTTACAAAATCAGCATGAGCCTGTACTCAACTTGTTCCTGCAGGCAGCGGTTGCCATATACAGCCCAGACCCACAGAGCGAATTACAGTTTTACACCAAGGGAGGGGGGGAATGCATCTACACAACACACTCAGTTCAGGGTCCTACGCATAAGAACTCAGTCTAACATTGTTAGAGGAAGTGCAAGAATCCCCTCTTGGGTATGGGAAAGTTTCATTTCCTTCAGTCCCCCTCCTCCACTTTCCCACCCAAAACACTTGTGCTCAACTCTCCCATCCCATAAAGTTCCCTCAGTGAAGCTCCTGTGCTCACCCCCCCCCCAACAGGTTTTCACTGCTCCCCACTCCATGAGGCTTCCTGTGAAGTTGCCACTGCTCCCCCAGTAGCTCCCAATGTGGCTATTGCTGTTTTCCTCCCTTCCGTCTTCTACTTGTCTGTTAGCTCTTGCCTGTCAGACATCGTCACTCTGACCTCAGATGCTTTGGCCTTCTGAGGGCCACAGAGACAAGAGGGAGCCATGTGTGCATTCACTACTGGCATGTTCCTAAAGTAAGCTCTGTAAACACACAGACCACCCTCAAATTCCAGGACGAGCCCCAAACATCCCTCCCAGTTCTCTGTAGTTTTATAGATACGATCTTTGGGGCAGACAACTTCCAGCCCGTGCCAGCACCAAGACAGAGTTACAGGACCTTCATGCTTCAATGTATAAGTTGATCACCAGCTGAGATGAGGAAAAAAACCCACATCACCACAAAATATGGCACGATTAGATGCATTATGTGGGTCTCATGAGCCAAATTTTCTACTAGTGTCAATGGATTCAGCGCTATTGATTTCATTGGATCTGTGCCCGTGGACATCAGCAGAGACCTGTAACTTCTTCTGAAGAACCAGCATTTACCACTGTTGGAGAATAAAAACAAAGTCCCAGCAATGTATACCCTATTTCCAAAAGGCTAAACCAAGGTGCAAAAAGATTTACTTGCTGAAGGTAATGAGACTGGCAGAAACCTGGGCTTCCAATTCTAAACATTGCTTACCTATATGCAGCTGTGGTTTGCTTCACACTGTGTGGAAACTCCTTTAAACAGGAAGTCTTCTCACCCAGTTTGTATATGCCGTGTTCAATAGGCTGCTTTTTCAAAACCTAAAAAAGCAGCTAAAAAAAGACCAGGTTTCATTTTCACCCATGAGATTACAAAACCCAAGCACTATAAGTCAGAGAAATCTTTGATCCTCCTAAGTAAACTGGAAACACAGAGAAGGATGTAATAGACTTAATTCTGAAAGTCTAATTAATGGGAAAGTACTGTAAAGTGAGACATGGGAAAAGCGAGGTGAGGAGGAATCTTGATTCATGTTCATCTGGAATGTATTACTCTTTAATCGTTGTCCCCCATGTAATTACATATATTATAGAAAATGTGCTTGAACTTTATTAGTTGTGATATATAATATTGGTGTAAATGCTACCTTCTTCCCCCAGGATCTCTTTGGAATTAAGGCAATTGGTCTAAAAGAGAGGTGTTCATGGTGCACAATATTTTAATACAGCAGAAGCAAGTCAATATTTATTCTGTTAAAATTAAACATAAAGGTATTCATAATGAGACTAAAGGGGGAGGGTCAAGGTCAAGCACCCTATAAATGCCCCAAATTTCACCTATCCTAACTTGCGTTTCCCCACGCTATTCCATCCCTTTGTCTCTCAAAGGCACAGAGTAAGATTACTAGTACCTCTCAGTCACCACCATTCTCTGTTTCAACCCTGGGCCTCCAGAATGGAAAGACAACCAAGCATATAGGAATGGATGTTGTTGCATTGTCATTGTTCTGATGTGGACAAGTCTCCAGAACACCACACCCTTTATTTCTGTTGGGACCTAAATCATAGTTGAATCCAGATCTGCAGAGGTGAGACTGCATTAACCCACTGCAATTCCTTGAATCCCTTAGTATGCCTACACCACAACACACCTGGCAGCTGGCCTGTGCTAGCTGACCCAGGCTCATGGAGGCTCAGTCTACAAGGCTATAAAATTGCAGTATAGACATTCTGACTCAAGCTGGAGCCTGGGCTCTGGGACACTCCCACATGGAAGCAGTGGTGCAAGTAAACTGGTACCTCAGGTACTCCATACCATTAAGATATTTATTGCCGGTACAGCATACCAGAAAGACACATTTTCAAGAATTGCAAAACCCTGCACAGATACAAAATTTATACCTGCAGATGCGGATATCTGTGGATAGAAATCAGTATCCACTGAACCGCAGGGCTCTCCTGGGAACCCCAGCAGTGAAAGGAACAGAGCGTGGGACCGCTGCTCCCAGGAGCCAGCGCCCCATGCAGGCAGCTCCTCTGACACAGCTGTACCACCACCAGCCCCGCCCCCCAGCCCTTCCACGCAGCTATGTCTCCTGTCTGGAGTCTGTACAGCCCCACCAGAGGACAGAGAACATTTTTTGTGAACATTCCCAGAACATTTTTTTTTTTTTTGAGGCGAGGTGGGGGTGGGGGTGCAGGTGCAGTACTGTACCAGTAAGAGTTAAAAATCTACTTCCACCACTGCCTGGCAGGGTTCCAGAGCCCAGGCTTGTTCCCATGCCTGAACATCTACACCGCAATTTTAAAGCCTCACAGCCTGAGTCAGCTGACACAGGCCAGCTGTAGATGTTTTAGTGCAGTGTAGACATACCCTTAGTGATCTACTCTATTGCAAACATCAGACAAGTTACCAAAATTACTGGCTCACATCTTCACTAGAGAGTTCTCTAACTTGTAACAAAACTTCCCAAAACTCCAAGAAGCAACTGTGGCAGCTAAGGTCCAAAAAGGAGTGGTGAAGCAATGTAAGAGCTGCTACAGCAATTCTACAACATCAGAGGCTCCCCCTACACTGGAATGATCCTCCCATGGCTAGTCATGCCAGCTTTAGTGCCGCTTTGAACTGACAGTGTGGCACAAAGGAGGTACAATACAGTCCAGTATCTGAATAAATACAGTTTTAGTGAAGGAATCACTAGAAATTCTCTTTCCCATGAGCAGTAGATCTTGCTTGGGGAAAAAAAAAAAAAAAAAGTTACAGACAAATGCTTTAATTGTTGAATACGGATCCATTCTACTCTTCCCTCCCCCAACCCCAGCCCCCCTGCTATTGTTGTAGCGAATAGGAGAATTTGAAGGGATAATTAAATAAATTCAACCACCTTTATGACCCTAGGACATGGACTTATTTGCATATTTAGTAGGTACATGTGATTAAGAGTACCAGGCACACCCCACTGCTGCTATAACACAGCTCCTTTCTAGAACATAACATGGTAGCAATCAATGGGCATTACACGAAACACACTGGATGGGGGAGGAAGGGATGGATATTACATATTGGTCGTAAAAAAGAATAAAATAAGAGAACAAAGGAAATAAATTGGGAGCCTGAGGATATAAAAAGAACGAACAAGTTTGGAAAGAACTCATTATTTGCACTCCTTACTGTGGCAATAATTTAAATGCTCAAAACAATAACAAAAGGAATAGAATGAGAGTTAATTTTCTGAAGACCTGAGTCCCCTTGAATTAGCTGATGAAACAACACAATCCATTTTCTTGCTTCTTTTTTGTTCTTTAATGGGATTTGAATAATCAATTGCTCAATTTAATTGCAGTAGCCCTGGTTTCTCCCTACAGCTTTCTACAATTGCAGCGAAGGTGAACAAAACACAGGATGACGTTAATTGCATGCAAGATGTTGGCAAAGGATATAAAATGGTCACACCATGAGATGTCATGCAGAAAATTCTTAGTTAAAATGAACAAACAGGATCTTTCTGTATCACATATTATAAATATATTTATAAATAAATAAAAACAGAAAAAACACTATGTTAAAAGAAAGTTAAAGCTGTAAAGTTGAGCACTCAAAAATTAGGAGATGCCAGAATTAAGATTTTGTATGTCATCTTAATTAAACCACCCCCTTGCCCCATCCCCACCACATGCGTAGGCATTAATATAGTACTTAAATACATGCTCACTTGCTAGTTTTTCCACAGGAGCCCTGCTCATTCAGTGTACAGGATGGACTGTTCTCATTGAAAGAGCAGCTATTCGATATCCTGTTTTATCCTCATTGTTTAATGTTTTATATACTACAAACCATTCAAACCCAGCTCCGAGGACAGAATAATTTGTTTTTTCCTGGGTTTATCTTGGGTGCTTGCTTCACAGGCATTCACTAATTTAATTGCATGACATTCCTCTTAGGAGAGGGGCATTACCATCCCCATTTTACAGACTGGGAACTGAGGCACAAAGAAACAAAAGCCAAAACTGTCCACTAATTTTGGATCTCCAATTTGAGGCCCCTTGGTTTCCTCAGAGGACTTTGCATTATATAGCATTTATATGTTCAAACCCAGCTCCCATTGACTTCAGTTACAGCTGTGAGCACTCAGCACTTCTGCAAATCAGCTCCTAAGGTATCAGACAAGGCACCCAGAAAATGAGGAATGCACAATTAATGACCACTTATGGAAAGTTTAGTTTAAGTGATTTGCCAGGCATCACACAAGGACTCTCCATTCTCTTCCTGCCATCATCGCCGCATTCACTACACAGCTTCCACGTTTTGCAACAAATGAAACGGGTCTTACAGACAATAGCCTCCTTCACTACACAACCCTGATTCATTGCTACAGTACGTCCATCCAATGCACTGAATGAGGCAGGGGACTTGTGGGAAAAAATACTATGTACTCATGTAATTAAGAGGATATTGTAATAATGCATATGCATAAGGGGCCTGAATTAAGGGTGTACATGTTTCCTTCGCATAGTCTGTGTATGTAGGATACATATTGCATGAGTGGATAAACAGAGGAAATTGTTGGCCTGATGCAAAACCTACTGATGTCAAAGAACACACTCCCACTGTCCCCTCTGTGGACTTCAGATCAGGTGAATTAAAACAATTGAAATGACAGCAGGAAGGTGTTGTTCATCATCATATTTGTTATATGCTATTTTGTTTTCTTGCTGTTCCTAATCTCCCTTAATTATAAGAATGACACTGAAGAGTTCTTCATTAAATTTGCCTTCTCTATTCACGGTTCAACCATGCTGGTTTGTTACTGCAGATATTTCAGCCCAATTCCCCAGTAAGTGCAGAATTGTTCCCTGTTTTACGTATTCTACTCTTTCAAACACTCTAAAGTTAAACGTCCCAAGCCATGGGGTTGCCACTACCTCAGCCTTACCCACCTCAGTGTAAAGATTTTCCTGATGCTCAGCCTAAATCTTCCCTTGTTTAATGTTATCCCATTACTCTACATGCCTACTAAATAATTATTCTCTCTCTCTTTGGTGTTCAGATCTTTCAAATATTTGTCAAGTTATTGCCCCTCCATCCCACCCTCAGCTATTACTTAGCCAGGTTAAACATAGTTAGTCCTTTTACTCTTTCCTCAAAAGCGTAGCCCCCTGATCATTTTGACATACTCAGAGCTTCTAATTTGTCAATTTCATTATGGTAACATGGTTCCCAGTGCTGAAGGCAATGTTTTCAGGGGCAGTGACACAACTATCACGTAGCAGAGGATTATTTTTCCCTCTTGGGTATGTAGCTTAAAAATTGTATAGGCTGCTTTTTGCAGCTAAATTGAATTGCATAGTCATGTCTAAATTGCTGTGCACTCTCACATCTAACTTCCAGCACTAACACCTCTCAGGTTCCCACCCACACATTGAATATAAGTGTGTGTTTGTTTCCCATAGATACATTACAGTAGTTTTCATTTCCCCCAGCTGAAGCTAATTTAGTTATTTTCTATCTATGATTCCAACCTCTCTAGACACCTTGTTGTTATTTCTCCATCCTCAGTGTTTGCAACCCTCCCAGTTAGGTATCTGGCAAAATTAATGAAACATGCTGTTTACTTCTTCCAGAGCATTAACAAAGATGATACATAGGACCTGGACCTATGTGTATTCTTTGCAGCATTCCAATAGACAGCTTCACACAATTGAAAATATTGTTATGGGGGAAAGAATCAAATTCTTCACTAAAACCCAAATACAGCTATTGTGCTGCCTCTGTACCTTAAAACAAAAAAAGTAGACAATCAAGCTTGCCTTACAAGATTTATTCAAAACCGACACTGCTTATTGCTAATACTCTCAAGGGGCTCAATCTTGCAAGGCGGCAGGTACCCGAAATTTATATTGAAGTCAGTGAGAGCTGAGGGTACAGTCAGCATCTCATAGCAGAGCTAGGTACCTCACACAATAAAGCACTGAATTTTTTTCCCCCCCCTTTTCAGTATTATTCTGCTAAGGATAGAAGTTAGCTTTATGAGATGTTAATTTTGAGCATCAATCTTCTTTCATTTTTGAAAATTGGTACCATGTTTTCTTTTCTCCAGTCTTTCAGTGCCTCTCATCAGTACAGACAGCATCTGACTTACGTAAACCTCAAAAAGTGGAAGATCTTGTTTAGATGCTGACAAACCTCCAAATAGCATCAATATTGTGTCCCACAGTATTGTTTTTAAGCATGCATCGAAACATTCTGTATATTTGCTAGAACTGCATCACTGAACAAGAACATAACAACAGCCATGCTGGGTCAAACTAATTGTTCATCTAGCCCAGTACCCTTTGTTCACATTTGTAGTTCTACCACCTTTCATGCACAGGAAAAGAGGAGATGTATACCAAATAAGTTATTTGCTATTAATGTTCACTCAGCTCTTGCTGTAAAAGAGGGGGACGATCACATGGTAATGTCATTACTTCACGTTCTAGGACTTCGGTGGGGGGCAGGGGGGAGATACTAGGCTCAGCCTGTCAAGCAGAGCAGGTAGGTCTCATTAGATCCAACCACCGATTTGTATGACTTTCCAAATCAAGAGGCTCATGAATAAGTCAGGAAGGCTTTCCTGCAAAACCTAATAGTAGCCAGTTTAAGGTAATGTTTGTGCTCCATTGTTCTTAAGCAGCAAAATAAAACCCACAGCAAGGAAACTTTTGGGCATTAACTTATTGTGGATGGGGTGCGGATATGCATGTACACATGCTGTGTTGAGAGGAAGGTAGCAACTCCATTTGCTAGATTAGTGCATTCAGATACCATCTAACTACAGAATATATTTTAGGCTTTAGTAATGGTTGTATACCTTGATTCAAAGTAAGAAGCAAGTGATTTTTTTGAACAACAGATGTGTCAGGTGTACATGACTCTCTGTCACAGGGCCTCCAAAACAACTTTGAAAGTAATAATTACTCCTATCAAAGCATTTAATTCACGTCAAACCGTATCAGAAAAACAAAATAAACTCTATGCTGTTACCATGTAAGTGGGTGAATGTTGACAGAAAATCCGTGTCCTGAAGAAATGAAGTGTCATGGAGAACAATTTCCCATCTGGCTAATGGGAACACTCTCTTTGCTCACATAGTGAATGCTGCTGTGATTCCAATCCAACATATGTCTACAAGATGTCAGTTACTTCAATCCCCCTCTCCTCTTGCCTCCGCTAGGCGACTCAACCATTCAAACACTCCCTATGAGAATTCACCCCTTTCATCCTTTCCTTTAATAAAGAAAAAAATGTGAATAACGCCACCACTTTGACTAATAAGAGACAACCCTGAACATCAATGTGCAAAATATAGCTGCCCTGTTTGCACATCTGTGGGTCTTCTGCTGGCATTACCAGAGTGCCTGGCTTTAATTCTGGTGAATTGTGACATGAGGCAATTAAATAACAAATCCTAACCCTGTAGGATTGCAAAAGTCAAAAGCATGAAATTCCAGAAAAGATATTCAAAGTACCATTCAGAGGCCTGCTCCCTTGAAATTAATGGAATTCCCCCCTCTCCCCCCCCCCCAACTTCAAGGAGAGGAGAGAAGGATCAGGGCCCAAGATAACACTACAGTAAGCTTTACTTTACAACATTATGGAGGGCAGGCAGGCTAGCAGTTTGCCTTTGATCCATGTACACCTTTAAAAGCATCGGTTGCAGCCAACTCACTTGCAGCCAGGAGCTCTTCCCTGAGATTTTACATATCGTCACTATCTTGGTGTGAATCCAAGATCATGACAAGGCTGTTAATGACAAGCAGCCACGGTAAACTCCACTGTTTCCTTTGTGAAGTCAGATCTGAAGAAATTTCATCTGACAGCAAAGTACAAAGCATGGGATACTTTTTGTAAAGAGAACGCTCAAAGTAACGTCCTTGGACATCTTTATTCAGCCTGGAACTGTAGGCTGTTCAGGCAGCCTCACTGGACTGTGCATGCCACACACATCATCAGCCATCAAATTCCACAGCCTTTCTGGAAAATGGAACTCAAAATACCAAGGGATAGAGCCAGACTCCACCTCCTTATAATCCATGCACTAGTTAAGAAGCTCAGTCATTTTATAACCACTGCACCATTCTGAACTGTGAGACAATTCATTTGAATTCTACTTCAAGTCCCAAGTCCACAGTTCCAGCAGTAAACAAGAAACCAAGTGGTTGGCCCTGAATTAATTTATAGGGACTAATTAAAAAAGAACGAGAAACGCAGAGGAGACCGGGTGTCAAATAGGCTCATTCTCGTTGGGGTTTTCTGCCTCTCTGCTTGCTAAGCCTTCCTCGCAGGTGCATAAAGGTCCATGCTGCTCTTGCTTTTCTGGTTCCCCAGCGCAATGCTAGATAATAAATAACACTTTACTTCTTTAGTGCCTCAGATCTTTCAAAGGACTTTAAATACCTTAACTGATTCATCATAATCTCTCTTCTAAAATGCATAATGCCCCGAGAGCCAGACCGTAGTCTATCCAATATTTCAGAACAATATGATAGATAGCATGCATTGATCAGACATAAAAAACAAGTGGGGCTGATTAAAAGATGTATGGTCTGATTAAGACAGAGGAGTTGTCTCATTACCATGAAGAAACAATCTTGAGAGTTTGCAATAATGAACAGCAGCAGTTTATCATAGAATTACACCACACATATAATTACACCCTGACACAGGGACAGATTGTGATGCCCTTACTCATGGGCACAGACCCATTCACCATGTATGTAAATCTTCACCAGTGAGAGTATGGGCTGTACAATGTTTCAAGGGAGTGACCAAGGAGGTGGAGGGTGACTGGCATTTAGAAAATGAAGCCTATATCCAGAAAGACTGAGGATGCATAAACGGAAAAGTAATGTCATCTTGAAAGGAGCAGGTGCCAACCAGGTGAAATTCTACCCAAGTAGAGTTTAAATGGTGATGAGATGTGCTGCCAGAAGCTACCACAGGGAAAGTTTAGCAAAGGCTATAGAACTGGTGGAGAAGAATGCTTCAATGGGAAAAGGAATTCTTTGGTTCAAGTTCTCTGGTTTAAATGAGCCAATCTGTGCTGCCCAGCATCAATGCTATGATGTACAGTAAAATCAGGACACACTGCAGTCTACTCTGGAATTACAACTGAAGGCCGGCTAATGCCAAACATTCAGTATAAGAGCTGTACACTTCATGGAGGTGAAACTCACAACTTCCAAGCCAGCATTAAAAATATGAAGGGAATCTCACATTGGGCAATCCAGACCAGACCTTCAGTTGTGTGCGGATTTCCATGGGCTGAGAACCTGGCCCTCTTCTTCAGATTTTCAGTAAGAAAGTCCTCATCTGCAGTTATGCTGACATGCAAGATTTCAAACCACTTATTTACAGAAAGTTGAGGCAGCAGTTCTGGAGCTGCTTGCATCCAAAGAATTACAGGGAAATGCATCATCTTGCTTCCTATACTAGATAGTACAAATACTTTGCATAAGCATACACACTCCCTAACCTGCTTTCAGCCACAGATCACAGAAGGTATTGGAATATCGTAGGCAAGTATTATTCGTATTTTTCAGATGAGTGAATAATCCCAGAGATAATTAATTCAAATCATCTCAGATCTTGGGTGCTTGATTTTAGATACCTTTTGCCGGATATTCAGAAATGTCAAGTTATGCTGACTTCAAACAGAGTTAAAGGTGTTTATGTAGCCCCTAGGGTTAAAATGTTCAGACATCAGTATCCCAAGCCATATAAAACCACACTCTTCCCTATATTCAGTGCATCCTATTCAGCTCAAAAAATACTCACCAATTGTTCTTTTCATTATCTCTTTATTAATGGGATAATAAAATAACCACAGCAGCAAAGCAGAACGGTTCATTACACTCCTAATAATTATAATAAAATAATAAAAATGAGCGTTGAAAGACAATACAGGGAAAATTATGAAGAGACACTGATCTAGGGAATAAACCTTCAAGGCTAAGTAGACTGAACAGATCAATTTATATTCCTTTCTTCTCTTTAGTTAACAGGTTTTATACACAACATGAATACTTGTTCCCATAAGAAACTATTCTTGTCCCAATCCCATTCTATAAATTCCACAAAGCTTCATATCTACATCTCTGGCACCACCATTGTTTTGGGAGTAGCAGATCACAATGCCTTATTTAAAGAAGATACTACAGTATTCTACAGTAATCGTCCAAAACCATTCCCATAACATTACTGTAAACAGTTGGAATTTGAGACTATGCAAGGAGGATACTGCAGAATCCCACAATTAAAATTTAAAATGAATGAAACAGGCTGGAGTGGTGTGTAGATGATGTTAGGCATTTGCAAAAGAAACTATGGGTTCTGACTGGAGGTTGAGAACTAGCTGGGCTTTACCACACAAAGACTTTTCATTGTGGCTGTGGAAAAAGCACCTTGTTTAATATAAATTGTTCATTTATTTGGAGTGGGGGGAAAGAAATCAAGCCAGCCAGGAAGGAAAATAAAGTTGAACTGTACTGCTAACAGTTCCCCAGGGGGAGTGGGAAGTGATTAGTGAGTTAAATGGCTACATTGTTAACAATTGCCACATAGAGTAGCTTATGCTGTAAAATCCATTTTTCGCTGTCAATTTACTAATCTGCTTACATATCTGCTAGTAAATGAATTAATCACCCCTAAATCTCTCTCCAACCGCCCCCCTTTTCACTTTCCCCACATACACCATGTTCTAATACAACATTTGTTGTTTTGGTTTTATGATCTGACATCAATCTTTACAAACATCCACCTCACACGTCCAAATGCTCAAGAGCTCCACTATAGCAAAGCAAGGTAAAAGGTAGGACACTGAGATATAATCAAGGTTGCCATCAAGAGAAACAATAGTGTCAAACTAACGTGGCCATTGTGTTCATGGGAACAATCCCCATGCAACCTACTGTCCCAGTTTTTCCCTGAATGTTATTTGAAGGTTGTAAATCTGCAGGGTTCCACATCCAATAAGAAGAGTATATCAAAGAGCACAAGACAGTTGTAGGGATAATTCCATATGTCAAAAAGAAGAAGAAAAATATGCCGTGCACACACAGGTATTTTACGGGAAAGTATTTCCCCACAAGGAAAGTCTCTTATCTTCTGAAATGAGGATCAGCAGTTGCTAGATACACTTGGGATTTTACTGCTGTGTATTCTAGTGAAAAGTAGGTAGAATTAATTAGATTTGGAACCTATAGCAAGAAGAGAGGTTAAAACCCCAAGAGCAGATCTGCAGTGTTATAAATAAAAGAATGTGTTCAAAATTGTGTGCAACTAAAAATAATTGGAAAGAGAAGACGAGGAAAAATGTTACAAACAGAGCAACGCAACAGAAGGGCCAACAAAGGGATTTTAAACTTCCCCAACTATCAAACAAGTGGACAAGCAGGAAACCAGTAACCATGTGTTATATTTCCACCAGTATTTCTGATACCAAGTTTTATGGTGCAGCATTGGAAAATAAGTGGGCATGACAGGAAGGGATTCAGTGTTGTTTTGCCTTGAACACTGAACTCTACAGAAAAAACAAACAAAAGCAGCCCATTTCTCGCACAATGACTTTTCAGATTGTTTAACAAAAGGCTGCTGAATAAACACATTAAGCATTAAAAAATCGTTCCATCAGCTAGTAGTCAAGCGGTATTTGCATCCGAATAGTTATGAAGACAGCACCATCTGATGGAAGACAGCAAAAGTGCACTGGATACAACAACCGGAATCTTTCCCACAACTTGATCCTTAATTGAAATCCAACAGAGGGGCAGGGTGCGTGGACATTCTGCACGTTTGCTTTTATTGTCAGACTATTAGCTGTGCAAATTGGTTACAGGGCATTAAGAACTCAGCCGTTAAATGTAATCAAAAAAGAGGCAACCCTTTCCATATAACCTCATTCATGGAAGTGGCTCGGCAGTCATATTTCTATGTATAAATAAGATCATTTTCTCATTCTGAACAGCAAGGCAGGCATTAAAGTCGGAGGTGAAAGTTGACATTAACAATCAGGCAGATCAAACACTAGCTTCCCCTTAGCTAACAATGATAATGGAATATTTTCATCCTGGTTTGGAAAGGATTAGCCATTTGCTCTGCGCCTTTTATGGTATCATGGATTCGCTCCAATACCCACGTCTCCCTTCCACGAAAAAGTTTGCAAATTTTACTAAAAGACGGGTCTTTTTTTCTAAGCATGAGAGCTAAGTGATTCAAAGGGGAACACAAGCCTAGGGTCTAGCCCCAGTTTGTGTCAACCCCAATCCTATATATCCTGAAATCACATTCAGAAGTCATTAAAAATGGGTATTTCAAAAACAGAAAAAATACCATAAGCTCCATATACAGTTTTACTCATGAAAGGAGCTATTTAGTAGGGTTACATTTCCCAGTGATTTTTAATAAATCTGATAATATGGACCGTTGCCTAGCAATCTAAATATACATTTGTTATTAAACAGCATGGGATTGATTTGCTCCTGTACCCCACAGAGCTGAATGGGAGCTCTTCTACCGACTCACCCAGCCTCACGCCAAACTTTCTTTAAAACGATTTCGCAGTGGGGGAAAAAAAACAACCTTTATTTCAGCTTCACACATGGGTCTGATTGCAGCGGCCCCATTTGCTGAGCTGCCCAAAATTTATATCTTAAAGCAGACGGATAAAAGTCATTTGATCTCTCTTAGCATCTTAATTCCTCACCATTTAAGGAGTACTAACCCACAGCGTCCTGGGCACCCCTGCTGAAGGGTTGGAATGTAAATAGCCAAGCCTCAATAGGTGAGATGTATCATCTCCAGTCCACACAGGCAATTAGGAGCAGGGAAGTTGTCTTTACTCATCTTAAAGATTAAATACAGAGTGAGGGGCAGGATGTGTGTGTCTGTTCTGAAGATTTGCTAACTGAAGCCAAAGAAATTTCATTCCACATCACCAGGGAAAGCAGAAATCACTCCCCCCGCCCTTTTGATCCACCTGCAAAATGGAGAAAGAGGCAGAAAACTAGTTCAATGGACACCTATCACCTTGAAGGAATTCCAGGTGTACCTAAGGAACTGAGGAAGGGGGAAGAGATAGATAGCTACTATTAGGTTACACACAGTCTCTGCTCTAAAACACTCTCTCTACAGATTCAAATAACCGACATCCTTAATAAATGTGAAAGAAGAAGTCCAAGTACCCCAGCCAGCCAGAGAAAGTTATCCAAACTCTGCAGGGCAGGGAGCAAAGCTGCCATTGAACTTCTAAAAAGTGTTGCCCGACTTTGGTTTAAAGGTACGTATAGTGCCTTGCAGCGAGGGGACACGTTTCCCCCAAGGCTCGCCCCTGCCTTTGATTCAAAACAACTGGTTACTATAAAAAGGACTCAACTGTCTTGACTCCAAGCATGAAAGGGGGGCTTTCATTTCACACCAGCCACAACTTTTAAAGAAACATACCCCTCCCCGAGAGAGACAGAAAATACACGTGTATATAAAACCTACATCTCCCCTGGAGACAAGCAAACGAAATAAACCCTTTAAAGGGCGAGTTAGTGCTGAGGCAGTATGACGACTTTGAACACAACCCTCATTCTAAAGGATTTTTCATAAGATTGCTCTTTTCCTTGCCATCCACTGGGCTTTGAAGAGACAAATCTAGTCTTTGCAGCCCAGGATCCTTCAGAAAAAAAAGCTCGAGGTGGAAAAGGGTAGGGCAGATCCCACATAATTCACTACATTGCATCCAGCTCTCTGCCGGCTCTTGTATTTAACCCACCACAGCGAGAAGACGCACGCGAAGATCAAAGCAAAGCAAGCAAATCACTGCAAAAAGGCAAACTTAGCCCCGGACAGAATGTCCACACACAATCCAGCCCCCAGCTGGCACATTGCAGCGCACTGCCACCCCTTCATCGCGGGCTCACTCCCTGCCCCAGGTTAAGTTGAAAGCCTTCGCGAGAGCTGCCTATAGAACAAGTGAAGAATGGATGAACTCACCTGGGAAGACCTGCCCCTCTGCTTTTTGCAACAGCTGCACCAGAAAGACAATAGTGGCAATCCGGTTCATTCTTTATTTGAGTTCACATTCCCTTCCCGCTGTAGCAGTGCAGCTGTCTCTCTGTGTGCCTGGCAAATATCCCCTGCATTGGTACATCAGAGAGTTGGAGATGTATCTCCACGCTGAAGCTGCTATCCTGATCTGATGAGTAGCACAAACTGATTGAAGAAGGGAGAGGGAGAGCAGGGGGGAGGGAGAGAGAGACAGAGAAGAGAGATTTCCCCTGAGTCCTAACGCCTGCCGCTTCCTCTCCTTTTCTCAGACATCTCCACACCGTCACTAACCAGACTTCAGCCGACCTCGACTAGTTACACCCATTCTGCACTCCAGGCTTTGGTCCAGGGTTGCCCACAGGGAAATCACTGTAATTAAGAACCTTCTTCCCTGAAAGAACAGCAAAAGTCCTGCACCAAATCGGGGTTCGGAATCGACAACAATAAATACAGGGCAGGAGAAATCGGAGGGTATTTTTCCTGAATCAAACTGTTTGATCCATTTTGCTGCTCAGCTGTGTCCTATTTGCAGGGACTTAGGGGCAACATGTTGCAAGCAAATTAGGTTTCCAGCTCCTGCATTGTTTCTGGGGGTCAATTCAAAATATCTCCCATGAGCAAAAGAACTGGGACTGTGATTAACCGTGAAGCCAGCCCTGAGATGGGAAGTGAAGAGGAGACCCCCTGCTAGGACGAGAAGCGTGAGCCAAACTGCAGGTTTCAGGGGGTCCATTATTCGATCAGCTCTTATGAATGCCTCACAGACATTTTCAGCTGGAAACAGTAATTTTCATCATTATTCACTTAACTTAGGATAGACTTGGCGGCTAAATCCCTAATCACACCACGTACTGCTGCACACACGAGCTTTACACACACACACATACGCAATTAAAACGGTGACTCTGCTTCCACATGACTCTGCAAATTACCTCCCCCAGTCGCCTTTCATTTTTTAAATGAAAAAAGTAGGTGTCTCCTCCGCTACCCTGCATCGGCGGAGACGAGATCTAAAAGACGTGGCTATTGACCCTCCATCCGATCTGGGCTTGTCAAAGCAAATGAAAGCGATGAGTCTCGCCCGTCGAGAAGTGACTGTTTTATCACGAACGCGACAGGAGATTCTTTTAGACGGTCACTGAACTTTCCCAAGAAACTTCAGTGTTTTGCCTTGTGGTGCCTGTGTGTGCGCATGGAGTCAAAACACTCCAGGGTCAGTCGAGCTCTGCTTCCACGCTGATTCTAAGAATGCTGTTAATTGTTCAGCTGACCCCCTCCCCAGGTCCTCTGTCCCCCTCTCTGGTTTCCCCCTACTGACAACCTGTTTTCTCTTTAGTCTGACACAGCTCTTTTAATCAAATACTCAGGCAAGCAGCCAAGAGGCTGTGCCACTCCATGGATAACCAGTAGGGGGTAGAATTGCATCAGTAGTGACATTTCTATGCAGCCTCCCTCCTCATCCCCATTTACTTGCATGCCACCTCTCTGGGAGAGTTGCAGACATTTAGCCAGGGATCTGGATTAACAACATATATTAATGCACAGAGGGCACAATAGCTTTAGCTAATTGTACCGGATCTTCCCAGGTGAGCACAGCTGGAAACGATCTTTCCTTTTTTGCCCCATCCCAAAAGAGAACAAAGGAAGTGAACAATTGAATTGATACCAGTGAACTTTTAAACAACTCAAAGGACATAACTGACACAGCAGGGTACAATAAGGAACTCAGAGCAGGTGGCTGAGAGAGTCACATACTGGATCTGGCGTTTAAAAGGCTTCTGCACAGTTACATGAGGACTCATATTGGAAGCTGTGGGCACAGAAAGGGGAAAATCCTGCCCTCATTGAAGAAGGCTTCACAGTGGGAGTGAAGTAGAGAGCCCTCCACTGCTACAAAGCAAGATGGCAAAAAGGCAGGCAGGGACTATTTGCAAATGTAACTCATTGGCAGAATTCCCCATATCCCCTTCCGTTAGTTGGTGAAAGCTTTATTCCTGATACTTTCAGATACCAAAGCCAGAGCAGGTCTCAGACTCACCCTTCACCTCCAGATGCCAGGGACGGCTCCAGGCCCCAGCACGCCAAGCTCGTGCTTGGGGTGGCAAGCCGCAGGGAGCGCTCTGTGGGCGCCGCGAGGACGGCTGGCAGGCTGCCTTCGGTGGCTTGCCTGCGGAGGGTCCACTCGTCCCGTGGCTTTGGTGGACCTCCCGCGCCTGCCTGCTGTGCTTGGGGCGGCAAAATTCCTAGAGCTGCCCCTGCCAGATGCTCAACAAATAGCTTAAGGCGATGAAGTTCTGCATGGCACACTGGGCTCTGATTATCCCCTCCCTGGATCCAGGAAAATGGTATGCTGCCCTTGACTTGGAACTCAAAGGTGTACATAAAGCAAAGAGAAGAATCTGAAGGGAGAAGATGGGGAACAGAGATGGAGAGGTGGTTGTGGGGGAAGGTCCCTGGGGGCACCAGTTCAAAGAGTGCTGGGAGTGGAATGGGGGCTAGATTCAAGGTCAGAAGTAGTGGGATTTTGGTAGGGAGGAGGAACAAGGAACTAGAGGATTTCCTGGCATGTGTATGTAAGTGAAGTGCATGCATATGTATGTCCAAATTAAGACACCCCATAATTTAGTTTCCAAACTCATGGCTTTAACAGATAGGTAGATGCTGGGAGGTAGGGGCCAGAACTACTGTGAAAGGCTGGTGAGCCACCTTCCTGATGAGAATAGAGTGGACACCTCAGTACCACAGCAACTGGAAAGGCTGATGGGGAAAGCCTCCCAGCCTGAGAGGGAGAGAGCAGTAGTGGGAGGATGAAAAGCAGCAAGAAGAGCCATAGCAGCAGCAGCAGCAGCATCTAGGGGAAGAGGAGCTCCTTGGTTCAGAGCCTGGCTTTAAATGAGGAAGAGACATGGAGAGTTCCCTGGGAAGTAGACAGTACTTTTCTCCCTCTCCCAGGCCATCTCTTCTCCTATTACTATACCTCTTTGCACAATAAGAGATGCAGCCAGCACCCTCTAGCTCAAACTTCACCTCCAACTCTTCCTCCTTGTAATGATTGTTTTCTTGCCATATATTATTCGGCAACTATCAGCTGCACAGAGCTCAAAACAGAGTGTGGTACTTAGTAAGCAAGGAAGACAAAGCTGGAAGTCCTTGTGTGGAAATCTGTTTGCCTGTAGCAACAGATATTTTCCTTAGTAAAGACCTGCTTAAGAAGCACTGTGGTTCTACTTGTCATGCTACTATTCTGAGGCTGCAAAACTCCTACATGAAGGAAGTAAAGTGGATGTTTAAATAATTGTAGTGATTGTCTATGTACAGTTGTAGCTGAATAAATGCAAAACTTCCACATAATTTAGAAAGTGTTTTTAAAGAGACCATTTCAGATATTGTCAGGCATATTTGTCCAGCACTAATGCAGTTTTAGATTAAGTAGAAAAATCTTAAAACTCCAATTTTCTTGTAATTGCTTAGGCTGTTTACTTTTTGCATTTTCCTCATTTTAAAGAAAACACTCCATGATGTCAGTTTCACTTTTAGGATCACTAGTGCTGCAAGGGAACTTTTGTTCATTTAAGAATAGTTATGTTCATTGGAATTTTTCAATAAGTTACATTTTTATTGGTCTCGTGCTTTAGAATTTAAAAAGAAAAAAAAACCCTTCATTTGGCAAACTTGACAGTGTTTCATTAAAGACATCCAGAGTTCATGGTTAAAAACATTGTTTTCAGTAATACCACGTTTTCAGATAATTGTTTGAAAAGTTAAAGAAAGCTGATTGGCTGAAGAAATAGGCAGTTTATTGACAGATCCATATTGTTTGTATTACAGTAGCAGCCAAAGGCTGAAACCAAGATCAGGACCCTATTGTAGTAGATGCTGTAGATATGCCCAGTAAGTGACAGTTCCTGTCCCAGAGATCTTACAGTCTAACATGACAAAACAAACAAAGGAAGTATTATTTCCACCTTCCAGATGGGGCACTGAGACCCAGAGAGAGATTAAGGCCCAGATTCCTTGAACAAGTGTTGAACTAAACACGTGGTTAGTGCCACTGAAGTCCCTGAATGGTGCATAAATAGCTTGTTCCAAGTCACACAGGAAGTTTGGAGGAAAATGAGGATTTGAACTCAACTTTCTCAAGTTTCAGGTCGGTGGAAGACCTTTCCTCCTCTCATTCGCTTTTCCTTTGAGTGTATTGGTCCATGGAACTTGTGAAGAGATGAATGGGAAGAAGTCACTCAAAATGTCTTTATTTCCTCTCCTGACCCCTCCCCTCCTTCACTGAAATGGTGCGGACACATTCCCCATCCTTTCTCCAATCTGCTCCACACTGCCCAGGTGTGTCTGTTCTATAGCAATACAAAGTACAATTGATTGACATGTGCCCTGCATCTGGGCAATGATTGAATTTTATATGACCAAGTCTTCATGCACAAATTAAGGTCCATAAATTAATATTTATAAACTCTGACAGCAGCAGAAGCAGCCTCCTTGCTGATTCCGGGTATCTGCAGCACTAGGAAAACCACACAGAGAGCATGTTATAGGGTTTATGTATTAGTTCAAGGAGCCCTTCCTCCGCCTTTAAGTCTTTTTCTTTCCCATCACGACACTCATGCTTCTGTCATGCTCCTGTCTCCTTCTCCTGGGGAAGGACTGGCACAATGTTCGCACAAGATGGAATTCAATAATAATCATTATCGACAGATGACTACAGAGCCAATTTTCAGAAGAGTTCAGCACACACAGGTAGGGCCAAATTTTCAGAGGAGCTCAAACTGGGACCTGCAGTAAGCTCAACACTTCTGGAAAAAACTGACCCTTAGTTTACATGTCTCTATCAGTGCCAGGGGACAAGGTGGGTGAGGTAATATCATTTATTGGACTGATTTCTGTTGGTGAGAGTCACAAACTTTCAAGTTTACACAGAGTTCTTCAAGTATCTTTCAGTGCCTAGCATTTGAAAATCCATCCCTGAACTCTTTAGAAAATATGGCTTCAAAGCATCGAATTTATCCGACTACCACTTTGCTAGCTTCAAGACTAAGCTTGATAAGTCTATGGAGGGGATGGTATGATGGGATAGCCTAATTTCGGCAATTAATTGATCTTTGACTATTAGTGGTAAATATGCCCAGTGGCCTGTAATGGGATGTTAGATGGGATGGGATCTGAGTTACTGCAGATAATTCTTTCCTGGGTGTCCGGCTGGTGAGTCTTGCCCCCGTGCTCAGGGTTTAGCTGATCGCCATATTTTGGGTTGGGAGGGAATTTTCCTCCCCAGAAGATTGGCAGAGGCCCTGGGACTTTTTTGCCTTCCTCTGCAGTGTGGGGCATGGGTCACTTGCTGGAGGATTCTCTGCACTTTGAAGTCTTTAAACCATGATTTGAGGACTTCAATAGCTCAGACATAGGTTAGGGGTTTATTACAGGAGGGTGGGTAAGATTCTGCGGCCTGCGTTGTGCAGGAGGTCAGACTAGATGATCATAATGGTCCCTTCAGAAATTAAAGTCTATGAGTCTACTGGTAGGTTGTATCACTTCCCTCTTTCTTTTGGCAAATATTCTGGAAGTTATGTTCCACAGTAACATGTGAAAGGAAATTGGAGGTAAGTAAATTCAGTAAATGTATTTGCACACCAACGTCTACTATGTAATGGAACATAGGAACTGATCAAAAGCTAGTGCAAAGTGGCATAGCTCCATTAGAGTCAATGGAACTGCAGCAGTTTACACCAGCTGATGATCTACCTCAGTGCTTACCACTAAAGCGCAAGGTGAAAGGTCATGTTCCCAAGCCCCAGGGCAGAGTCCTGCCGCTAATGCTGACTAAAACATCAAGACAGATAAGGATATGCAACTGTATCCTTTGCAGTTCGGGTCATGGCATACCATACAGGAAATTTAAAAAGCCAGGCAATGCTCTGGCTTCACCCTTCACAGCTGAGATCACACATGCTATATGCAATTATTTTGTGAATATGACCCCCAAAATAGTAGTTTTAAATCTGACCCTATCGTGCCATAATATATTATATTAGCCTAACTTTTCTAGCAGCAATGGCTCAGGCAAGAGATTGCTCAAGTAGCTCAGAAAGGAAAAGATTAAAAATAAGTCCTTAAAATATTCCTGATCCTGTTGGCTTAACTCCCCTTGACTCCACAAATGGCTCCCTCCTTTTCCATGAGAAGCTAAGTCCCAGGGATGTGATGGCACTCTTCTTTTCATAACTTACTCACCCACACTTTGCGCACACTCAGGGAACAGAAACAATGCCAGGTGATTGAAGGGACTATCACAGAGTGGAGGTAACATGTTGAAAATATCATGGCAGACACTACATTTAGCAAGCAACCCATTGCCTGAAACCTGTTTGCATGAAACATTTAATATTTTTTTTTAAAGTCTGCAAAAGTCTAAGTCTGTTCAAATGTTATCAGATTCATCTCATCTGAAATATTGTGTGTTACAAACAGATGTACAGCAGCAACATGCGTGCAAACTGGCTGGCGGAGGGGACTGGACACTGGTTTCCCAGCCACTGCAGGACATGGTTCCTTTTCCTAATAATTTTAAGCATTAGAGAGACACCCTGCTGATTACTTTATATGGCCAAGAGAAAGGGGAAAGGCTTCCCAATCTGTTCCTTAACTAGTACATCCCAGGGTTGGGTTTTGCCTAGTAAGAGGATAATCAGATCTCATGGCAAAACTCCAGATGCCAAAAAGGAATTCTGTCCCATCTTTACAATGCAAACTGGACCAGGTGTTTGAAGAGAGGTTTTCATCTTCCACTGATGCACGTAGCATTCATTAAATGCAGTATACTGGACCTCTAACCACTGTCTGATTCAGGCTGTGGAATCCTCTGTATCATCCTATTTGCACTGAAAGAGATAGATACAGCTTGTACTTTTCATTTTTGCACTGTATTGCACCCAGTGTCTCTTTTTTAACTAGATTACAAGATTTTTTTTTTTGGCAGTGGGGGCGGGGGGGTGTAGGCAGACGTCCCCTCATACTGCAAGAGTTCAGAGCACACTACAATTTCTGACATTGGACCCCTTCTATAAATTGTAAGTTGAGTCTCTTCACACTCGTGTTTAGCATGTTACCTGTGCATATTCTTTGGGGAGTTTAAACCCAGCACCATCTTCCTTGCATCAGTTGTAACATTCCAAACTCCTACTTGCTTTTATTACAGTTATTTTCCTTTTTTTTTTTTTAAACTTAAAAATAAATTCAGAAAATCCTGGTCCCCATGTAGTATTGGCTTCAGACTCTCCAAGGCATCTCAAAGGCTAAGCTGTTCATAGGCACACATACACACACCCTATAAAGGAAAAGCTCACTATTACACAGTTAATAGGGAGCCAACAGTGTGAATATCAATAGGGAGAAGACCTCTGACCAGCTGTCTGCAACCACCACCCTTCTAAGTCGTTGCTTCTCTGTCTTCCACTCCCACACAGTTGTCAGCGTGTTTGCAGCTATGTGCATAAATACAGATACCAGCTGTCTCTTTTAATCTGAGATGAAATCATTAATAGATGTCAGATGTATTGCATTGATCCTTTATGCATCATCTTCATTAACAAGTTCCTTTTGGGGGAGGGAGGGCAGAGTTAATAATCAACTATCAATCATTCAGAAATACAAGTTCACTTTTAGAGTAACACAGTGCCTCTTTACATGGAATGCCAAATAACTCAGATCTAGTCATTAGTCTTGGACAATGCTGTGTAGCAGAAATAGCAATAGATTAATACTATACGTAGGGACAGATAAACAGGAATGCATGGCAAGCCAGAATTAAGTTAGCTAGTTGCAAAATACTCAGTGGTAGTAATCAAAGTGTCAGAATCTAAATTCTCTTCTAGGTGGTGAATTCAAGACTTTAAAGAGGGTCTTCTTGCATACTGGCTCTGTGTATACAGCATTGAGGGGTTCTGTGATTGCCCCTCAAGTATTTCCAGATAAAATTTGATCTAAGTAGAGAAATATTGTTCAGGTATTCCATACACAGGCACATATAAACTTATCTTGGGATCAGAATGTTAGAGTAGGTTCATTATTGTTTCTGCATCTTAACAAATAATACAGATTTTTGCATCTGGAATTTGGTTAATGTTTTTGATGATGCATAAAACAATCTACTCTTGCATAGCTTTGTGGTTCTGTGACACTAACAAAAGCAAAGAGGAAAAAAAAATGTACCACTCCATAAGTGTTTCCACTTAAGCTAACGTCAAAAAATTATTCAGAAGAGCATATTTTCAAACTCAAAAACCATGACAAAGTATTCATTTAAAAACACTTTTAAAAAATTCATGTTGGTATCATTGCTACCATCTTCTGACTTACCACCGCCATGTGCATATTTCTTTGCATGGAGGATTTTTTTCACAGGAACTTAGAGTACATAGATAAAGGTGAGATCATAGTGTGGTAGGCATACCCACGCTAGATTTAATTTAGCTAGGGCAGGTAAAAATAGTAGTGAAGACATGACAGCATGAACTATCTGGTTCAATGGGGACCCCAGGTACGTACTCATGTTGCTAGCCTGCACTAAAATCCATATCACAACCTTTTCATTACTATTGGTACCCATGCTAGCTAGAGTAAATTAATGTAGGTATGCTTATCCATGCTACAATCTCACCTTCATATGCTATGGAGACATTTTTACAGTTCAGATTACTTCCTTACAAAACACCGAGCAAGAGTAGAGAAAGTCAGCAACAGCTTTGATTGCTTCTTCACATCTGATATTTTACTCCAAGCACTGTTCATCGCTGAACTTCATCCAACTGGACGCTAGGTTTCTGGTGATTGCTGAGCAAGTTCTGCTCAATATAGTAGTTCCTGAACAGACTTTTTGTAGTTATAAAAAAAATGTAGATTATTAGACTGTAAGCTCCCGACATTTCAGGTGTTCTGAAAGAAGCTTCTGAGTCACCATATGTGAAATAGGGACTATCTGGGTTAAACTGGGATGCATGGTAACTTTGACCTTAACCAAAAGGAATGGGGACCCGTAGGTAATGAAGCTGGTTTGCTCACTGTCTGCCTCACACCACTACTGCCCCCAAAATTGAATCACTGAGACCACGGAGAGAAGGCTGAAAATAACTTTACTTGTATTGGTATCAATGTAATAGAACAGGTAGCTGAGGAAATATTCATAGGTTCCAAGGCCAGAAGGGCCAGTTGTCGTCAGCTATGCTGACCTGTATAACACAGGCCATAAAACTTCTCCAACATAATTCCTAGAGCAGATCTTTTAGAAAAACATCCACTCTTCATTTTAAAATGATCAGTGGTGAAAGATCCACCCTGACCCTGGGTAGATTGTTACAATGCTTAATCATTCTCACTGTTAGCATTTTATGCCTTATATCCAGTCTGAATTTGTCTATTTCAACTTCTAGCCACTGGATTGTGTTCTAGCTGTCGCTGCTAGATTGAAGAGCCCATTATTACATATTTGTTCCCCAAGTAGATACATATAGACTGTAACCAAGTCATTCAACCTTCTCTTTGTTAAACCAACTAGATTGAGCTCCTTGAGTCTGTCACTGTAAGGCATGTTTTCTAATCCTTTATACATGGATTTCATCCCATATATGAACGGCAATCTCAAAACTGGGAATTCTGACCTAGCTTCCTAGGAGCTAAAGCAGAATTCCTGTGCGGGTCCCTATTGGTAGATATATTGGTTAATGCACACTTCTAGATGTATATGGATCAGAGACTTTTGTCTCATTTTTCCATCATTAAAAGGGTCTGTTG
Source organism: Chelonoidis abingdonii (assembly GCF_003597395.2). Classification (NCBI taxonomy): domain Eukaryota; kingdom Metazoa; phylum Chordata; order Testudines; family Testudinidae; genus Chelonoidis; species Chelonoidis abingdonii. Next base: position 23,785,557 of record NC_133782.1, on the reverse strand, counting down.
TTCAGATTCAACATTTTTGTCTTGGCAATTGTGTTCCATCTAAGGCCCTGACTTACTCTACTATTAGAAAGCTTAGGCCCATACTAGAGCAATAGGATTAGCATGACTGGGTCAGACCATTTGTCCCATCTAGTTCAGTATCTACCCTTGGCAACTGCTCAGCATTGCTTTAGACGAAGGTAGAAACTCTCCATAATGCACCTAATGTGCTATGTTGTAGCTGGGAAAAGGAAATAAATTTCTCCAAGCCTCTCAGGTGATCAGTTTATGCACTGAAGCATGTGATTTGATTATTCTTATCTCAGATCATATAAGTACAAATGCTATTGGCAGTGGTAAAATTATTCAGCTTTATTATATCATATGGTACTAAATATGTCAGCCATTCATTTTTTCATTTCAACTCATTGTCAAATGGCTTTCACTAAAACAGCTGATGGCCTTTTACATTCATTCAGTGGCAGCTCAGCATGCTGAAGTCACCTGTTTAGGAGCAGAATAGTTTTCATATCTGTAGATGAGACTCTCTCTTGAATATCTGATCCTCGTCATCAGCCCAAGCACTCCTTTGTGCCTGTGTTCTTCATAGTTCATTCATCCTGTCCCCTCTCTGCTCCTCCTACCATTACACCTGTGAGGTGATAGATAGGCAGCACAATGCCATATGCTCATGGGAACGCTCAGCAAACATGATAGGATCTGGTTCCTCCTCAGTCACTTGTTGCATCAGGAATCCTAAGGAGAAATTACATTTCCATGCTTCAGCCTGATCAACTGCAGCTGAAGACTTAGTACAGTGAAGACACAATCCCAAAACAGTGTGGGCTGTTAGCAGCTTCTCTATCAGCCACAAACTCTTCGAAAGATGCATTTCCTTCTAAGCCATGCTTGACATTTCTGGACATGAACTATCACAACATTCTGCGGGCAGTGGAACCATTGGGAGAAATAGTTGTTCTCGGAATTGTACTAGACTGCAGCTGCTCAAAAGAATTTTGTGAGCCCAAAAAGTTCAGAGTAATTTTGTCTGCCCAAAATTATTGATCTGAATGCTTTATGTAGAGTACAGAGGTGAATTGATATCAAACTCTGCCACAACAATATCAAATCAAACCTGAGGAACTCAGAATGGGTTGGTTTAGTACAGGGGTATGCCACTTTCTACCCAGGGTTTGTGCTGACCCCAGGTGTGCAGCCAGAGAGGACATGCCCATAGGCAGAGGTCATCCACATAAGGATGGTACAGCATTTAGGATGCTAACCTGGGACTTAAAAAAGCAAGTTTAGGTTGTCTGCTGCACCACAGACTGACCTTTAGCAAGTCATTGAGGCCCACATCCTCAAAGGTATTTAGGCTCCTAACTTTCTGATCTGGGTCTTAGTTGCGATGGGTTGGCCTTTCAGGGTGCCACCAGATGTTCTGGGGTTCCACTGAGCCCATCTGATCCAGAAGCCTGGGCTTCCTCATCCTGTCCTTGCTGTGCCAGGTCCTCAAGCCTTCTCTAGCACACACACAGGTAAGGCCACACCCAGCTGCAGAAACAGACTGAAATCAGCTCTATGTGGAAGGATTCACCTCGGGACTTTAGCCAGCACTCATGTGCACATCTCCTTTGGGTGTAAACCCAAAATTATATTGTCTCGCAATGTACAGAGAGAGCTATACAGTGTAAGCTCATAAAAATTGCTCCTTCCCTCAATGTGGAGGGAGATATGCACAGCTTCCCTCCAACCCCACCCCCACCCCCAGATACGAATTGCACAAGCTGGGTTTTGATATAAAGAAGAAATAAGTTTATTAACTACAAAAGGTAAATTTTAAGTGATGATAAGGAATAGTAAACAGAACAAAGTAGATTACTGAGCAAATAAAACACGCAACCTAAGCTTAATTCATTAAAGAAACAGGTTACAAAATGTAATTTTCTCACCCTAAATATTGTTTTAGGCAGGTTTCAAAGTTTCCGCAGCTTAGAGTTCCAGTTATTTCTCTTTACAGGCTAGACCCCTGTCTCAGCCTGGAGTCAGCGCTTGCCTTTCTCCAGCTTAGTTCCCTTGTCTCCTCAGGTGCTTTCAGCAGTCTTCATTCTTGGGGAAGGAGGCAATGGAAAAGAGCCCTGATTGACTCATTTCCCAGCCTTAAGCAGGATTTACATAAGGCAGGAATCCTTTGTTTCCAGCAGAAAAATACCAACATTGTCCAAGGTGGTACTCCGTTAACAGGTGACATCATCAGATGACCCTGCAGTGTCAAAGCAACAAGCCAGAAAGCTTCCAGGAAGGTGGGGGATTAGCATCTTCAAAGTTCTATGGTCTTTCTTAAATGGCCCATTTAGGCTGTTTGCCTACTGTGTGGTGGGCATTCCCCAAGTACACACACAATTGTATTGTTACATAGTCAATATTCCCAACTTCAGATACAGAAATGATATATGTATACAAATTGGATACTCACATTGAGCAAATTATAAACTTTCCAATGATACCTTACATGACCCATCCTGCATAAAATATATCTTAGTTATGTCATATTCATATCTTAACAATATCTCTATGAAGAATATGAGGTGTAGTGTCACATGAGTCTCTTTGCCTCAGTTTCCCCATCTCTAAGATGGGAATGGTGTTCCCCTATCACAAAGATTGGCTGTGAGGACAACTACATTAAACAGTGTGATGCACTCAGATACCATGGTGAAGGGGGCAATAAGGTCCCAAAATAGGAAAGAGCTGCTCAAATCTGCAGGATCTGGCAGACCACTGCAGGACATGAGAACGAGGAGCACTAGCCTTTTCTAGGATGAATCCTTCCTGCCTGGTACCAGCTGCACATTAATGCAGTGCTTACAACTTGTACTCCATTGCACCAGCAAAGCTTCCTCCAAGTCCTCATTCCTACAAGCCAAATACTAGGAGGACAACATCAGAACATGTTTATCTATGGCAGACATTTAGTAGGAAGCAGGAGAAATATGGGATAGCAAGGAACTAAGGATTGTCAGACCAGACCCCTATAGGGAATCTCATTGTTAACTCTAGGTCATTGGGGATTTTCCAGTTTACTCCCCTTTTCATTCTTTGAGGCAAGAGAATTAAGAATCCTGGTAATTTTAGTCCTACCTACTGTAGTTGAAGATCTTATTCTCATTCACATAAAGAAAAGAAAGACACAAACCTAGAGGTTTGCAGCTAACTGTGAACAATGGTTTATTTTTCACTCTTTGAGCACGCATACCTAACTTCCAGATAAGCCATCTGTATGGCGTAGTTCACACATTTCCAGTTCTGATAAGAATTAAAACTACCAGTAGATGGTACTCAAGATAAATTGTAATATCTGCACATTGTAGGTCACAAAAAATTGTGTTAACATTCACAAGTTACCAAATTCAAAAAATCAAGGTTTACTGGAATGGTTCAGAGAAGCACCAGACAGACTTTGGATGATCTTCTGAATCTTACCTTAAAGGGTCCAATCCTCTTGCAAGTTTTTGAAATCAGTTTTTCAGATACAAAAGCAGGCTTTCTTCCTGTTTCCAGACACTCTGGAAATACCATGTAAACAAGTTCAACATTTTTGTGCTACTGCTTTTTAGATTTGCCTGGAAAAAAGAAATGCAGTGGTCAAATGCAAGCCCCAAGACATTAGTGAAATGAAAAAACAAACAAACAAACAAACAAAGCACCCTGCCTTTTAAACCTAAAACATTCTTGTTCAAATGTATTGTGAGGGCCCATGTCAGCTTTTATTTTATTCTAAGTGATTCACCTATTTCTAAAACATCCCTTATACTTAAGTCTCTGGCTCTACATAAGGAAGGCATAGTTGACTCTTCACAGGAGATTCAAGTCTTCTTCACTATACAGCATGCTAAATACCAACCCCAGAATGACAGTTTGCCAGTGAATTATGACTAATGTATCACATACATTATATACACATTCAAGAAAGTGCAGGAGCATATGGGAATGCTTATAACGGACTTGCCAGATCCCAGAAGATCCATTTTTAATGAAAGACTCCCAAAGCTGATGTAAATTTCCCTATAGAATCTATTGTAAGTAGACATGGTATGAATTCTTATTATATATTAATATAGGACCTCAGAGGGATAGTTCAGTGGTTTGAGCATTGGCCTGCTAAACCCAGGGTTGTGAGCCCAATCCTTGAGGGGGGCCATTTAGAGATCTGGGGCAAAAAAAATAGTTGGGGATTGGTCCTGCCCTGAGCAGGGGGTTGGACTAGATGACCTCCTGAGGTCCCTTCTGACAGACACTGATATTCTATACAGGATCAAGATACTCTTTATACATCACTTTGCAATTGTAGAGTACCATATACATCAGCATTATTGTTATTTGCTTCCCCCCTTCATCCGCCCTTTTAAGAATTATTTAGTGATATGCTTACAAGATACTTCCATGTTCTTAAATTCCAACAGGGCCATATTTTCCTGTGAGGACTAGAGAATCAGATATTTTATTGCTTAGGCAGGCAGAGTTGGCAGGTGGTGGGAGGGGCAGAAATTCAGTCCTCTGTAGCAATTTTGCAGGATTCTGGCATAGTTACTTGTGGTAAGATGTTTGGCTGTGTGCTGCAGTGACTCTGGTCAGATAGCATGTACAGCAGGCTCTGATCAAACTGCCCAATAAGACCACCAGACTTGGTTTAGTAGTGATGGCATCCAGCCAGGTTTATTGCTAACGGAGCACAGTGCTAATGCCCTGGCTCAATGATTACAGATACACTAGCACATGTATGCCCGTGACAATGGATGCAGCTCAGTCAGTGTCAGGACTTTCCACTGCTCCCTCACGTGGATAAAGACACTCCCTCTGAGCTACATCTTTATATACCGATACAAACAAGTTACGTATCACCTTGGACATATCAGGGTGCCACCCTCTGATGTGTTAGGGCACCACCCATTGCCTCATAGGTTGTAGGTTCAATCAAAACATCTTTATTCATCATGCGGTTATCCTGACCTTATCCTTAAGATGTGTCAGAATTTTCCTACTATCTTTGGGGAATGTGTTTATCAGGGTGTTCTGGTACCACCTTCCTGGAATGTGCTTGCACGAGTGCTTTATGCCTAGCACCTCTTAGGAATATGTGTTTGTGCAGTATCAGCCCTATGCTTGCCAAATTCTGTGAGCAGCGCCTGCCTCTTCCTCACAATTTAACTTTGCTTTATATCAGCAAATGTTTGACTACTTTAGCCCAGGCCTCATACCAGGCCTCTGATTCATGGGCTTATGTTTCAGGCCCTCTTCCTACTACATTACTGTCAAGTCATCTAACCCACTTTCCTTCTTCTCTTTATTGTTTTATCAGCTTCTTATCAACAACTTCCGCTGTACAGTGCCCATTTGATGCTACAGACAGAGGAACTTGAGTAGTAGCATTTTGACATCAGAGGCAACTCAGCCAATCATCATCATTTACTCCCTCCAACAACCCTAATCTTAAACTCTAAGCCTTCTGCCTGCCTTCGTGTCAATGGGTGCTGCCCCAGAGCCTCTCTGGCTGCTGCTCTGTGGCTTGGGGTAGCTCTGCAGGCAGCTTGCTCCCTGTTCCTTTTGTCTTCCTTTCAATGACTTACTCTCACACCAGAATTCCCCCTTGTGTGGGTATGACACAAGCAGACCAGGTGCCAGCTCATGCCAAGGCCCCCTAGAAAACTGAAAAATTTGTAGCTAGAAATGAGTCTGACTCACTTGTGTGTAAGCATTGTTAAAATAGATGTTAGGTTTATAAGAATATATTCAGACTTTATGAAATGCATGTAGGATGCTGCATGTAGTAATCTCTCTTATAACATCTGTAACCCATAGTATAAGGTTATATTGAATGTTTGCATTATAAACCTCTGTAAATGTTTAAGTCAAACAAACAAGAAAGGAGCATTAATTGATGTAAAATGCTGGCTTCCTACAGAAGGGGTTAGGTCCTGCCCACCAAGAAGGCCCGCTGAAACCAAACAAACTATTGTGAAACATCAAAGAACAAAGACTTTGCTAATTGTTCCCCCCATACCCATGAAGAGGAGTGCATGTGGATTCATCCCATCAGCCTGAACTTTGAAGGAAGGGAATAAAAATCCAGGACAGGAAGAAACTGGATTTCTGTGCTGTTTGGACTTCGGGAGGGCAAGATTTCTAAGCACAAGCAAGGGATCCCCAGCTGCTTAGACTGGCTTACCCCTACAGGATGTAATAAACAAGCTCGATATATCAGTCTCTCTTGCATTTTGGAACCTAAGATTATAACGTGTGTGTGTGTGTGTGTGTGTGTGTGTGTGTGTGTGTGTGTGTGTGTGTGTGTGTGTGTGTGTGTGTGTGTGTGTGTGTTTTAACCTTGTAAACAATTCACATTTCTTTTTCTTAGTTAATAAATCTTTAGTTACTTTATTACAGGATTGGCTACATGTGTTGTCTTTGGTATAGGATCTAAGGTGCAATTGACCTGAGGTAAGTGAATAGCCCTTTGGGTCTGGGAGTAACCTGACTATTGTGATTTTGGGGATCAGGGACCATTTATCACAAAGACAGGCTAGCCTGGGTGGCAAGATAGTCTGAAATGCCCAAGAGTTCTGTCTGTGACTCCATGTAAAGGCTGTAATAGAGCTTGAGGAGTTCACACTTGATACTTGGTTGGTGAAATCTCAGTTCAGAACTCACAACTAGTTTGGGTTTTGTGCCCTCGTTTGTAGCAGTTTGCCCAAAGGTTAGTACTCACGCTCCTGAGCCATTCCAATACCTGCTTCTGCCCTTGAGTTATGCTGAGAGGAACTGGTGACTGCACGGGTCCACAAACCTCTGACACTGGATGTGAACGCACCCTTCAATTACCATAACTGTCAGGTTAAGTTCATTCTAAGTCCCCCAGCTAAGACAAAAGGGGTTGTGAACCCATCCTGGAGTTTTGGACTGAGTGGGTGGGAGGAGGGTTTGCTGAGGGGTGTGCGTGTAGGGAAAACACACAGAAACAGACCAGACAGACACTCAGGGGCAGAGCAAGAAAGCCACACAGACAGACCAAGGAGCAGCTGAAAGCACAGTGTATGACCCTGGAAGAATCCAAGGAGAGGTTTTTGAGTTAAGGATGCTGGCTGACAAGCAGCTTGGGCCTGTAAGCAAAAGACGCTGTTTCCCACTGTTTGATTAATTCTGTGTTCTGTTACCAGATTTGCCCATTACTTTGGGGAATGCTCATTTATTTGGGTTACTTTTCTGGGGAAGGGGATTCTGTAATTCTATCAATGTACTGCTTGTGTCACTTGTGTTTTCATATGGAGCTCTACTTCTCCCTTCTGCAAGTCCCCTCCCAATGGAGCTATCCTGCAGGACCTAGGTTCCCTAGGGCTGGGTTTTTCCAGCTCCAAAACTGGATGAGCACACACCCACCCACACATTCATTAACAGGGCAAGTCTGAGCGGACTGGGTCAATCAGTACTTTCAAGTTGACCCCTTATATGTCCCTGGACTCACTGGGCTGGATGAAGCAGTACTTTCAAGCTGACTATCCTTATATGCCCCTGGGTTCCATGGACTGGGTCAAGCAGCACTTTCAAGCTGTTACCCTTATGTGTACCAGATTCAGCATGTCCCTATCCCCACCTTCACAACACAATTTTATTGGCAGTAACCTACTTGATGAGCAAACCCCACAGTATTCTGGGTGCTGCAGGGATCTTTAGCTTAGGTAAAAGAAGCGTTGCTGCAGAGCAAATGGGGGAAGCTAAAAACACAAAAAAGAGTAAGGTTCAGCAAGAAAGAGAGAAGGAACCAGCTTAACCATACAAGTTATTTATTGAATACTAGTGATAACTACACAAGGAGGGCTAAACCAACATAACGTACATTAAAGGTTACAAAGAATCCTGTGGCACCTTATAGACTAAACAGACATTTTGGAGCATGAGTTTCATGGGTGAATACGCACTTAGTCAGATGCATGTAGTGGCAATCTCCAGGGGCAGGTACGTATATGTAAGCAAGCTAGAGATAATGAGGTTAGTTCAGTCAGGGAGGGTGAGGCCCTGCTCTAGCAGTTGAGGTGTGAAAACCAAGGGAGGAGAAACTGGTTCTGTAGTTGGCAAGCAATTCACAGCCTTTGTTTAATCCTGAGCTAATGGTGTCAAATTTGCAGATGAACTGAAGCTCAGCAGTTTCCCTTTGAAGTCTGGTCCTGAAGTTTTTTTGGCTTGCAGGATGGCCACCTTAAGGTCTGCTACAGTGTGCCAGGGAGTTGAATGTTCTCCTACAGGTTTTGTATATGTCATTCGTAATATCTGATTTGTGTCCATATTCCTTTTCCATAGAGACTGTCCAGTTTGGCCAATGTACATAAGTAGAGGGGCATTGCTGGCATATGATGGACATTGGTGGACGTGCAGGTGAATGAACCGGTGATGGTGTGCTGGGTATATATGTGGCAGAGTTGGCATCGAGGTTGTTGCATGGATTGTTCCTGAGCTAGAGTTACTATGGTGCGGTGTGCAGTTACTGGTGAGAATATGTTTCAGGTTGGCAGGTTGTCTGTGGGCAAGGACTGGCCTACCACCCAAGGCCTGTGAAGTGTGGGATCATTGTCCAGGATGGGTTGTAGATCCCTGATGAGCATTGGAGGGGTTTAGCTAGGACTGTATGTGATGGCCAGTGGATCCTGTTGGTTTCTTTCTTGGGTTTGTCTTATTGTAGGAGGCTTTGGGTACACTACTGGCTCTGTTGATCTGTTTCCTTATTTCCTCGTGCGGGTATTGTAGTTTTGAGAATGCTTGGTGGAGATTTTGTAGGTGTTGGTCTCTGTCTGAGGGGTTAGAGCAGATGCGGTTGTATAGTCTATAAGGTGCCACAGGATTCTTTGCTGCTTTTAGAGATCCAGACTAACATGGCTACCCCTCTGATACTTGATTATTGAAGGTTAATACCTAAGGTAGAAAGGAAAAATGAAAAGAGAGAGAGAGAGAGAAGGGGATCTCACCGTTCCCTGAAGCTTGAACTGGTCGGGGTTTCCAGATGACGCTGGTAGCCAAGGTCCTGAGGGCAGGAGGCAGGCAGAGTCCCCAGCATGATCAGTCAGGAGAGTATGGCATCCCAGTGGAACTGATGCAGGGTTTGGATCTAAGCATCAGAACACTGACTGGAGGGTGAGTAGGGATTTTTGTAGAGAAAATACAATTGTTCAAGGGAGAACAATAGATTCATTTATAGGTAAGCCGATAACTCAAGGGTTTTCTTTAGGCTAGTCAAATGGAGCTGATCACTTTTGGCTATGAGTGGTGTTTTCTTCCAGGGAGCTCACAATGCAACTAGGCTGCTTCACTATTTGGATATCAGTTAAGGATTCATTATTAGAATTGGTCTGATAATTGCTGAGCTGGATGTGTGCAGACATAGGTTCATTAGCATCTGGAGCAGAGATTCCCATGATGCAGTGCTTCCCTGCTTTTTCTGGTCCCAGAATTCAGTGTGATTCTTGGTTCTCCATTCTGTATGTAATTGAGATGTCTTCCTGTCCCGTCTTTCATGCAGATGAGGCTAGGGGAGTTGACTCTGCTTTCCATTCTGTATGCTAATTAAGATGTCTTAATCTTGTCACCCTTGTCAGGAGGGGTCTAGGTGTGTCTCCCAATGCCCTTCACTGCTCTCTGCAAGCTTTCTTTTTCTCTGATGGGTTTTGATTTAAACAGAGGCTGGGGGGCGGGATGTCTTTCATGAATCAGGCTGGATACTGCACCCTGGTTCCCCAAGAACACAGAGGTGTCTGGGATCAGTTCACAGATACAGAACTTTGTATATTCTTTGTAAATAAACAAAACAAAGAAATGCCGATCACCAATTTCTCTTCCTAATGGGAACAACCTACTAGATTGGAATTTTTGATTAGCCGCTTGGGTCAAAAGGGTAAACACTTTCCCTAGACCTTTGTCCGCTCTAAAAGTCCTGGGAACCTTAAAGGGACACACCATGGAACTGAGGTAGACTGACCTCTGCTCCCCTTAAAGGGGCAGTCGCCCTCTGACTCTTGGTCATCTCCCCCACTGACAGTGCCCATTTGTGCTGCAGGCAAATGAATCTCTCTACCTGCAGTACCAAATGGGCCTGTTTAGATGAGTTGATGGTTTTGACTGGGCAAAGGTAAAGTGATATTGCCTGAGCCAGACACGGTATGGAGGGAGCCACAGAGCAAATCTTCCTCCTCACTCGCACTCAGCCAATATAGCGCCTGATCTAAAGCAACTACTGCTATTCTAGCACGGAATGCCTGTGGGCCTCTCCACCAAGTCTGTCAAAGCATCTCAGTCCTGACCTGCAGTTTCATTTGCTAACTCATTTCAACCAATGGAATTGAAGTATGCAAATAAAGTGGAGAGAGGGCATGACGACTGGGTGAATTACCTCTGATGTTACAGTGTTCCTGCATAACCCTATAGTCACTGTGTGGAAATCCAGCCTCTTCAGTTCTCCAGTTATTACCAGAATCAACTGGATTCTTCCCACCAATGCATGGGACATGCCCTGCAATTTGGAATTGATCAGACAGTTTTCAAAAGTTCTCGCATTAGAGACACACAGATAAATGCCACTGAGTTTCATGTTAGACCTCACTTCACTTGGCCAAGAAATAGTTGTAAAACATACTTGGTTTAGGGCTGACTCCATACAGATGTTGAAAGAAAATTGCTCATATTAAATCTGAGTTGTGTAATAAGTGAGTTGGGCTATACAGTTTCCTAAATAATCACACAAAAAGTCTTTAGCTTTGGAAGTACTTGTAAAGCAATCCAGAACTGCCACAATAACAAATGTTTCTCTAATTTTAATTATGATTCATTTAAAAAACCCAAACTCCTCTTACCTGAATTCATTTTCTATTTGAAAGCCAGTCCTCGTTAGTTATTAGCTATTCTCCTCGCTATCATTATCAGTAAATTATTGAACAGCTGACCAGACTTTGTTTTAAAATTATTCTCTCATGATACACTAATATATTTACCATGAATACGAAATGTTTCTGAGACCTCTAAGGACATATGAATGATTCCTAATCAGAACTTTTAGCAAAAAGCCTATGTAATTAGCCACAGGAATTTGATGTGAATCTCAGCTACTGGCGAAATTTCTGTATCATTTGCATAGGGTCATTTTTAAAAAATGAAATTATGGCAGTTGGAGGTTGGAAGCAGAGATTTTAGCTGGGGAAGTTACTAAGTAGCTGTGCTTTCAAAGAGTGTGAAGATTCGGTCTCCTACTGGGACCATAGTAGAGATCTTTGTATCCAAAAGCATCAGTCTTAATAGAAAATAAATTGTATGTGCTCTCTGTAGCAGCAGCTGATCTCTTCTCTCAGGCCTCCAGCCACTAGATAGTGTGACCATTACACTTCCCCCTTTTTAAACAAAGCACTCAAATTCCCTTTCAGCACTCTACCTTGCATCTCCACCTACCTGTCTTTTGCACTAATATAGCACCTTCCTCTGAACTTGAGCCCTTGACATACATTAATGCCCTTATGCTCACTATAACCCTGCCTGGGAGAGAAAAGTATTATTATCTCTTTCTCAAAGGTGGGGTATAGAGGAGCGGACTCACCCCTGCAGCGCCTCCTGCGGTTACTTCTGGGTATTAGCTCAGTTCCAGCTCTGGAGCACCCTCTGCAGGCTGGTGATCCGCCTGTCCTCTGGCCCCATGTCCCTCCCTGGATCCGGTGCCCGTTTACCCAGGGGAACCCCCACCCACTATCCCCACCTTGCCTCAGTATCAGGCTACTGCCAGTCATCATCAAGCCCCCACACCCTGGGGCAGAAAGAAGTATTAGCCTACTCATCAGTGGTAAGATTGGGTCTGGACCTGCTGCCTTGGCCTACCCCTGGGCTTCCCTCTGCAACCCCTAGTACCTGTTGGCCTTGTGCTAGGCCACAGCCCGGGGCTTTCCAGACTGGAGTTCCCCAGCCTGTCCCCAGCCGTGCTCCACTCAGGTACTTTGTCTCTACCTCCCTGCAGCCAGGCCCTTCTCCCTCTACAGGCAGAGGGAGACTTTTTGGGCTTCTGGCTCACAGCTTCTTATAGGGGCCAGTTGGGCCTGATTGGGGCATGGCCCCAGGTGAGCCTACTTTCCCCAATCAGCCCAGGCTTCTTGCCCCAGCCACAGCCCTCCTCCTGGGCTGCTTTAAGCCCTTCAAGGAAGGAGCAGGGGACCATCCTGCTACATAGGGAAATGGAGGAGGGGTAAATGACATGCCCAAGGTCACCAATGAAGTATGTGGCAGACCTGAAACTATTCCGAAGATCTCTCAGTGCCCCATTCCATGAGATTGTGATTAGAATGAAAGCATGACAACTGCAGTTATTTCAGTGCTATTAATTCTCTCCCAATCCAGAATACCACACAAACTACTGACCACACTTATAGTTCTCTCTTCTTCTGAAGCCATAAGACCAGCAGAGCCAAGCTACCTTGAAATATTCTGCCTCAGTTTGAATTGTCCATGAGCAACTGACCATTTTCAGGATTTTGTTCTTTTAAATTATTCAGTGAGTGACTTCTGTCAATAACAGTTCTGCAGGTTGTTTGAGAGCAGCTTGCTATGAGTCTTGGCTATCTGAAGTTCAACTCCGTTGGTTAATTTTAATTGCGTAGAGGTCATAGAGTGTGTTTATTTCTGGATCAGATGGACATAATTTGAATCACACAGCAAGTACGAATACTCGCTGCCAAGTTCAAAATTTGGTTCCTGCAAATAAACAATTGCTTAAAATTTGCTATTTCTCAGACAGCTGCCAGCAAACTAGAATATTTAATGAAACGATAAGTTGAAACAGTCACATTGCAAATGCAGTCTTCAATCAGTTTGTTTAAAAATGTCAGCAAATAAAGTTGGATGAATTCTCAAGACTTTCAACATACATTATGTGATACAGCATGGCCAGAGGGCGGCATAAGAGTGTTAGCAGGGGGCCTTATTCCCTGCCAAGGGAGGAAGGTTTGCTTTAGATTAACTGGAACAGCTGTGGCCAATTAGAGCACCTGACTTCAGTTAGAGCACCTGACTCCAATTAGAGCACCTGACTCCAGTCATGGGATATAAACCCCTGCTTCAGTCAGACAGGGGTGGTAGTTGAAGGAGAAAGGTTGGATTGGAGCAGAGTGCAGATTGCAGAAGAGAAGAGTTTGTCCAGAGAGAAATAGAAAGGTTTGAGGAGTGCTGCGGTGGATTGGAAGCCCAACAGAAACCCGAGTAAGGGGCACCAGGTTGTATAGAAGAAAGGCGAGAAGCCCTTCAAACTGACGGGTATGAGGGAAGTAACCAGGGAAGAAACCGCTAGTCAAGTGGTTCACCACAACCCCAGGGCCCCTGGGTTGGGACCTGGAGTAGAGGGCGGGCCCAGGTCCCTCCCTCTCACTCCCCTCCTCCAAGGACACTAGGGGAGTGATTAAGAACTGGTTCAGAGGCAAGCAATATCGCCCTGAACCTACCCCAGAGAAGAGAAAGCGCGAGACCCAGAGAACAGTACCGGCAATTTGCCACAATTAGCAATGTGTATATTCCTGTGTGTACCCTCAGGCTACTTTGCAGCTCAAACCACAAACGGCTTGAGTCTCCACTAGAAAAGTTAATGGGAGTATTGCAGTGATACCAATGAGACTGGAATGGAGCTGTAATGGGACACTAGGATACAGAATGTGTCCCCACCTTGGATTTGACCACTGATACTTTGATCCAAAGAGTGACAGTGCTATCATTTAATCTCCAGAAGTAGCCATCAGAAGTAGAAAAAATGATACAACCTTTCAGGCTTCCTGCCATCATGGGCAAGAACACTACATATTAGTGTATCAGACATACACATGCGCGCGCACACACACACTCCAAAATACACATATCCTCAGTATTGCCAATTCCAAGCCTTCAAAAATCATGCCAGGCCTCCAAATGGTGAGATTATTAAAATGATTTTAAGATCAATTTGATTTCTTCTGGATTGAGCTAGAAGTGTACAGAAAGCAAGCAAGCACACTCAGATCCAGGTGTCATCACGTGATCCCAGGAGCTGGGGCTTTAACAAAGATACCAAACACTGCAGACATCACAATAAAGTCATGAGAGTTGTCAATTCGGTACCATAAACCAGTGCCCTCATCAAGAAAACTGGGAACTGCGTAGGTCACATTCTCATCTCCTTTACAAAATGATCCAAGTGTTGCCTCTGAACATCCAGGCAAGTATAAGAGCAGCAACAGGAGGTGAGGAGTAGGGGTAATTCCTTTTACTTGCTGTATTTTCTAGAAGCAGTCCCACCTCAGATATGCCAACAGTGAGACAGGAAGGGGGGAAAGAATCAGGGCCAGCCTCACATGATGCCATCTTGATACGGGAGACCTCCAAGTTCTTACATTTTGGATTTGAGAGGGCTGGGAAAGTTGGATACAATAGCTAGTGTTCGAGATACCAGAAGAGACCATAACTTGTGCAGAAGGCTGTTTGCTTAGACGAATCTGGAACAGCCTCTTTCAAGGCTGCAGGGTAAGTGCAGGACCTACAGCTGCATTAGGATAAGAAAGGATGGGATTAAACAAAGTGTGGTGGGGGCAGGGAGCTTGCAATTAAAGGAGGTCTATATCATAAATATCCTGGGTAGTCATTTGCGAAGTGAAACTGCCTATGGAAAAATATATCTATTTGCCTACAAAGTGCTAGCAGAGCAAGGACATGCTTGCATACTGGATGCCTAAGGAAAAGGAAAGGAGCACGAATGCGTGCTGGGTATGCTTATCATTTTCTCATGCATTTACTTCATGAGCAAACTGTCCTTAGTGCACCAGAGAAGAATGCAGATGCTATAGTGATAGGTGCAGTGTGAGAACCCACAGAAGATAATTTTAGTACCTGAGGCCCACAACACTTGTTGGCTTTCCACAGAGGGCCAGCTGGTCACAGGGTGCTGGCTCTCATCCTTCCTTCATTCCAAAACAGCTACTTTTCATTAAGACAGATAAAAATATATAGCAGCAGTTTTCCATGTAAGCGACTGCTGTAGTTGCCACAGAAATCATAGAGTACTATGAATAAGTTGTCCGTGTGATTGCTAATGGGACGAGAAGTGTCCATAAGACAATTTCTTTTTGAAGAGGTTGCCCACATTATGAAGATGTTGAAGAATCCTTGGCAATTGGAGCTGTTCCATAATCATTTATTAATATTGGACATTGACCTCGTTATTGAGATAGTTTGCTGTATGAATATATTGGGATAGTTTAAGAGGGGGTTGTAAGGAAAAACAAGCAGGAAGGAAAGAGAATGGCTTCAGATAAGTTACTTCTCTGTAAAGCCAAAACGAGAAGTACTTGTCGCACCTTAGAGACTAACAAATTTATTTGAGCATAAGCTTTCATGGGCTAAAGCCCACTTCATCAGATGCATGCAGTGGAAAATACAGTAGAAAGATATATATACACAAAGAACATGAAAAAATGGGTGTTGTCATACCAACTCTAATGAGACTAATTGATTAAGGTGGGCTATTATCAGCAAGAGAAAAAAAAACTTTTGCAGAGATAATCAGGATGGCCCATTTCAAACAGTTGACAAGGTGTGAGTAACAGCAGGGGGAAATTAACATGGGGAAATAGTTTTTAGTTCGTGTAATGACTCATCCACTCCCAGTCTTTATTCAAGCCCATTTTAATGGTATCCAGTTTGCAAGTTAATTCTAGTTCTGCAGTTTCTCATTGGAGTCTGTTTTTCAAAGTTTTTTTGTTGGAGTATTGTGACTTTTAGGTCTGTAATTGAGTGACCAGGGAGGTTGAAGTGTTCTCCAACTGGTTTTTGAATGTTATAATTCTTGATATCTGATTAATGTCCATTTATTCTTTTGCGTAGAGACTGTCCGGTCTGGCCAATGTACATGACTAACACGGCTACCACTCTGAAACCTGTTCTCTTTAAAGAGATGAGTTGTGAAGAGACAGTGAAAGGACAGGAAAAGACCTGGGAATGCAAGATCAAAAGCACTACATCAGGGGTAAAGAAGGTGTTTCTCTCTCTCATTGTTCAGGGAACTCACTTTTACACATCACACCCCACTGGAGGGTTCTGAAGAAGTTAGACCTGCCTAAATGACCATCAGGCGAAGGGTAACCCTTTAGGCAAGATAGACAGACATGTGGACCTTTTTAAAATCCTTCCCTTTCTAAATGTTTTGTTCCTACTGTTAAAGGAAATGATACACTGTTTAGGAAGACTGCTTTGTCACTGTACACCATAGCTCACAGACTCCCAAAGGGAAGAAACACAAGTGCCAGAACTGGACCTGCTGGGTAAGCAGGGTTGCTACGCAAGGTACTGTAACCCAGGGCCTTGTCCAAGAGTTGAAGAACTGCAGAATTCCATCTAAAGACAGGTAAAACTACAAAGCCCAGCATCTGAGTAGGTACATTTGGAGAGAGCAGGAATGGGACAGAGATGCATCTAGCCCTGTAAATGTGACACCCTGGATGAGAGACACATGCGGTTGCTGGAATCTCCTAAGCAATAAACATGAGCTACAGTGCACACCCAAGGTAGAACATCCCACCCCTTCTCTCACAAACGCAGGTACCAGGCATCCACTATACATAGTCTAACTCACCTGTGGTGTAACTCCACTGACTTCAGCTACACCGGAGATGAATTTGGCCCACAAATGCTGAAGTAGAATGTTTGAATTTCAGTGCACAGTGTTTTGGTAGCTGCAGTAATTGCTTTTAGTTAAAGCCAAAAATAAACCTGTTATGTCTCTGCGGTAAAAATCGATAGCTTGGCAAGTGAAGTTGTAAAAGCACAACATCCAAAAGCTGTATAATCAGGGATCTCCCAGCTGGGAACATTGCAACCTTACAGTAATAGGTGTAAGAGTGGCTTCCTGCTGAGGAATATTTCACACAGTTCCCACTGCCTCAGCCAGCGGGAGAGATTCCTTCCCACTAGTCCATTTATAGAGCCGCTTCCTATGGAGGGCAAAAATCCTAGTTATCTAGGGCAATACTTTACACTCATGTAGCATCCCAAATTCAAGGATCTCAAAGCACTTTAGGAATATTAATGAAATAAGCTGCACAACCTCCTGGTAGGGCAGGTATATTGTACTTCCCCTGCAATTGGGACAGTCAGAAGTTAAGTTCCTTCTCCTAGATCACACTAGGAGTCAGTGGCAGAACTGAGAATACAACCCAGAAATAGGACTTAGGACAAGTTTTTCAAAGGAGTTAAGCATCTAATGTCCATCAAATTCCAATGGGAGTTGGGCATCTAACTCCCTTAGTCTCCTTTCAAAATCCCAGCCTTAAGTTCCTAGGTCACATATTACTGCAGATATTGAGTAAAATTTTCAATGGTGCCTATCAATATTTAGCTCTTAAGTGTACAAGATACTTTATAGATACTGGGCCATATCCTGCTTGCCCTCCCATATGAGTGACTTCATTAGCTTCCTTCACATGGTTACACCGTAAATTATTCAAGAAAGAGGAGAACTTTGCATACAAGTCCATCTTCTTCAGTGTAGACAGAATTAGAAATAAAAAAGCAATGGAAGAAGTGAAAAAAATTATGAAAAACAGATAACATCTACTTTATATTGCTTAAGTATAGAAAATTGGTAAGGGAAGCAAACAACAAGGCTGGCAGGACTGAGGACTTTTTAAAAAGTGTATTAGGAACAAAATAAATCCTAGCAGTGGTTCAGGTCCATTACTAGATGGAAATGGTAAAATTGTTAATAAACATGTAAAAAGAGGCAGCAGTGTTCAATAAATATTTCTTTTTTGGAAAGAAGCAGGATGATGTACTCTTATCACATGAGGACGATGAAACACTTTCCAGTCCATTAATAACCAAAGAGGATGCTTGTAATGGGGTCAGCACCCACCTCTTGTGAGCGCTCCTCTGCCCCCAACTTCTGACTCTGTCCCTCCTTCGTCCTCTGCCTCCCCTTCCATGGGTCTTCAGCAGCTTTCCCTGGCTTCAGTCCTACCTGCAGTGAGTGATCCACAGTGAGCTGCCTGTGGTACTGCTGCTTTTCCAGCCAGCCAGCCACTCAGTCTTCATGCCTTGAGCTCCACCCATCAACTGAAGGCTCTGCTCTACAGCTTACCTTTCATCTGGCACTTCTGGCCCCTTATTGATTACTCCAGCAGCCCCTCTGATTGGCCACTCCTCTGCAACCACTCTAGGCTGCCTCGAGGACTTCTCTCGACTCTATTCTGGGGCAGGGTGATGCTGGGCCACAAAGCCTCCAGCAGGGAGCCACCAGATCTAGTCCACCCTGCCAGAATGCTAAACATCTACTAGAGATAATCAGTTGGCTGAGGCGCTATCTAGTCTGCTGATCTAAATTAATAAACCTTATAATGCCAGGATGTGACAAACTGAGAAATATCTATCTTATTTTTATGAATATGGGGCATGCAGTGATACAGAGACAGATAGAGGATGCTGAACATGATACTCTACTTATCCCAGACAGAGATGGGGGTTGGCTGGCTAAGGGGAACTTACAAGAGCTGGCAAGAAAGAGTTAGACTTATGCATGTAGGCTTTTTATTGTTTTTACCCATTGCTATATGGGCTTTGCACCTTTAAGGAAATGAATAAATGATATGTTGTTTTGAAGATGCTGTTTTTTGGAGTCGTTTTAATCAGTTCACTGGTCACAGAACACTGGCATGAAAGGGTTTTCAGGTATGCAACGCATTTGGACCTGTTGTGATAACATGGCTGGGAAATGGGGTGGAGGATGCCCAGAGATCCAGTCTAAGAGTGGTTAGACCACATGATTCCACCTAGAATGAGGGCAGAGATCCAGTCTAAGATTACATGGTTTCACACAGAATGAGGTGCAGGAAGCCAGTCTGCTCATCTAAGGGGTGTACTCAAAAGGGGCGAAAAGGGGTCTGTGGTGCAGGTTTTCCTGTAGCCATGACACAGGAAAATTCCAGAAGATTGAAAGAGTGTTACTGTTGTGCCAGTATTCAAAAAGGGCAAGCAAGATAATCTGGGTAACTACAGACTGGTTAGACTGACATCAGTCCTAAACAAGATAATGGAAAAGCTGGTAGGGGATTCAACTGAAAAAAGAATTAGACGATAAGAATATAATTAATGTGGCTTTATGGAAAACAGGTCTTGTCAAATAAACCTGATTTCATTCTTTGAGGAGATTACAAGTTTGGTTGATAAAGGTAATTGAGTAGATGTAATATACTTAGAACTCTGTAAGGCATTTGACTTGGTATTGCACAACATTGATTAAAAATTGGCGCTACACAGTATCAGTAAATCAGACATTAAGTGGATTAACAACTGGCTAACTGACAGATCTTAAAAAGTAATTAATCGGGAATCAAAGGGTTTTTTCCTTAGTGAGGTTCTGCAGGGATGGCTATTAGGTCCAATGCTATTCATCATTTTCATTAGTGATTTGGAAGTAAATATAAATACACTGCTAAGAAAATTCATGGGTGGTACAAAGACTGGTGGAGTGATAATTAATTATGAGGACAGGGCAGTCAGAGGGATCACTTGGTAAGCTGGGCCCATTCAAACTAAATGCAACCGAATATAGTCAAATGCAAAGTTATAAAACGAGGTAGAAGAAATGCAGGGGACTGTGTCCTGGAAAGCAATTGTGGCAAAGGATCTAGGGGTTATAGTGGACAAA
The DNA here is from genome assembly GCF_003597395.2 of Chelonoidis abingdonii. NCBI lineage: Eukaryota > Metazoa > Chordata > Testudines > Testudinidae > Chelonoidis > Chelonoidis abingdonii. The sequence continues at coordinate 23,765,849 of NC_133782.1, read as the reverse complement.
CAACTGAACATGAATGCACACTAATACCATGACAAAAAGACTAATGGAATTGTTGGATACATAAACAGGGGAGGAGTGAGTAGAGCAGGGAGGGGATGTCATCTCTGCATACAGCATTAGTGAGACACATATTGGAATATTGCACCCAGGTCTGGTCTGCACATTTTAAGAAGGATATTGAAAAAAGTGGAAGGCGTGCAGGAAAGGAGCAACAAAAATGATTTGAGGGATGGAGAAAATGCCTTATATAGTGAGAGACAAATAGCTCAGTCTGTTTAAGCTTATAAAAAGAAGATTGAGTGGTGACTTTATGGGGTATAAGTACCTACACAGGGAGAAAAATACCTGTACTAAAAGACTCGTAGTGCAGAAAAGCATAGCAAGAACCAATGGCTGGAACCTGAAAGTTGACAAATTCAAGTTAGAAATAAGGCACAATTTTTTAACAGTGAGAATGATTAACCTCTGGAATGAGCTAATCAATATCAGATGACTTTCTGGAAGATATGTTCTAGCCATATACAAGTTATGGGGCTAAAAATGAGGACAACTGGGTAAAATGTAATGGCCTGTGATATATAGGAGATCAGATTAGATTATCTAAGGGTCCCTTCTGTCTTTAAATTCTATGACTCTATTAGAGAGAAACATGGTTTAGTAGTGATGGAGCAGAACTCTGGATCTAAATATACTTAAAAACACCAGGGAGATTCAGATCCAAAATTCACAGGTAAGTCTACCTGTGAGGATCTGTATCAGAGGGGTAGCCGTGTTAGTCTGGATCTGTAAAAGCAGCAGAGAATCCTGTGGCACCTTATAGACTAACAGACGTTTTGGAGCATGAGCTTTCGTGGGTGAATACCCACTTC
>NC_133782.1:23492201-23762967 GCF_003597395.2 Chelonoidis abingdonii | reverse complement strand
TTTGATGATAATGTCAGGGTGGTTTCTGAGGCTGTGGATGGTATTGCGTTCTGCACGACTTAGGTTATGGGGCAAGCGATGTTGTTTTTCCACGATTTCTGCCTGTGCACGTCGGCGGAAGCATTCAATGTATAGGTCCAGACTGTCATTTCGACCCTCAGGAGGAGTCCATGTGGAGTTCTTCTTCTTGTGCTGCTGGTGGGAGGGTACCTGTGTATCAGTGCACTGTTCAGTGTTGTCCTGAAGTATTCTTTGAGTCGGAGACGGCGAAAGTAGGAGGATCTGGTTTTGGTTTAGCTCATAACAGTTCCAAACTTTGAAAAAGTTCTGATCCTGGATCAGGTTCTGAACTTTGTGACTACACTTTGGCACCACATATATCACCCTCTTTCTCTGCTTCAGTCTTGTCTCCCAGTTTACCCTGATTATGTCAATGGATCTACTCCTGTTTACACCGATATAAAGGAAGACCAAACCCCTCTATAGTCTTCCTGGCATAATCCAGCTTCATTTTTAGTTTTTAAAGTGATACTGACCTGTTATGAAAAAGACTACTTGCCCCATCAAAACCTTGCAGGTCTGAACAGTATATTGCATTTACTGATGTTACCATTTTACCTGCATTTTTATTCACACGAAAAGTATTTCACCAAATTTCCCTACCATCACTTAAAGGAAGAGTTACAAAATCCCAATGCAATAGAGCTTTACTAGCATCTTGGGAGGGCAAATGTTTGGCTCAAAGGCGCTTGGGTTTATATTAGAACAGTGTGAGAAAATGTGGGCAAGGACCGCATAGATTAAGTGTATAATTCCAAAGAGGGGAGTCTTAATGCACAGAAAGTGACAGCCAGATTGAAAGGACAATAGCCATCTTGCAGAGATAAGGAATGAGTATTTTCTCCCCTTCCTTTCCCACTGAAGAAGCCCTAAGGAGCAAGCATATTCTTTATCCCCAACTATCATCACACCACACTTGCACCATCCACCCACCTCTCACCTCATTGTCTCCTGTAATATAAATATAGTTTTGGATGTGCACTGTTGATTTTGTATATTTCTTGTTAACTGTGTACTAAAGATTTTGAAAGGAACATAGTCCCTGGGAATACTGAGGTAGGTGTCACTTGCACATATTTCTCAGTGTGCATGTGTTGGTGGTATTTTTATGAACAGAACTGGAATGATTGATATGTTTGGTATTATGGAAAGTGCTGATTACATTGTGCTGTAGGTTTATTTAAGTATAAATAGTCGTTAATTTGTTATTTTGAACTATATTAATTACAGTCTTGAGCAACTAACATATGGAACCCAGTTTCTAGTGCAGGGGGGGAATGGTCCAAAGGAGGTCTTAAAATTGCTTTCTAGACATTTTCCAAACTTGATATCATGCCCTGGGATAAGACATGCAATGTTTATTAAGGGAAACTGAAAGTGGGGTTTGAAAATTAGGCTTCTATAACATCAATCTTGAGGGGAGGGATATCTCAGTAGTTTGAGCATTAGCCTGCTAAATGCAGGGTTGTAAACTCAATCCTTGAGGGGGCCATTTAGGGATCTGAGGCAAAAATCTGTCTGGGAATTAGCCCTGCTTTGAGCAGGGGGTTGGACTAGATGACCTCCTGAGGTCCCTCCCAACCCTGATATTCTATGTACAATTGCTGCTGCTCCACGGTGACAGTCATTTTTGTTTCATTCCTATCTCTAATGAAACTTGTTCCTCTGCCACGAGTAGATAACTAATCCTGGGTAAACTGGGGGCTGATTTACCAGAAGTAAGAGGGCAGTAATCAGAGATCCAAACTCAAAAGCTCACTCCCCATCTTGAGGTTCAATCCAGGCAACACCAGACTCTAGACCTCTGCCTTTCCACAGGCCTTCTCATCTGACATCCTCAGCCATTCCAGAAAACACCTCTAATTATTGACTAACCTCCAGGAGCCAGAAGAATACCAAGTGGCTTAGATAACTAATCACACTTCGTAAATAACCAGTGGCAAAGAGATGGAGGTAAGAGTTTTCAAACCCAGAGGCTGAAATTTATTTGCAGATGTAGGGATATTAAAGAAGGTTTACATTAAACATGGGTTATATAAAAATGATTGATTGTTAAAAATGATTTATTGTTAATTGATACTTTATAACTAAAGCTTTATATTAGAAATAAATGTGATTCCCGAGATTTAGCCTCTAACCTGCAAGCCATCAGCTGTGTCTGTGTGAAGCCTGCTCAAAGAAATACTTTGTATAAAACTTTTTAAACGTTAATGGACTCTAAGTGCCCGTTCTCTAAGTGACACTTTAACGACTACTTTACTTTGTAAGGGCCGCTGTGAACCAAAACAGTAGCTGTTTAGTACATAGATAGAAAACCCCACCCTCTGTAAGTTTTCATCTCACTTTATTTTTGAATGATAAAAGACAGGGAGTCTCACATAAATTGGTAACACCCTGAAGTTAAAGAGACAATGTGAATGAGTGCCTAGTTTAAATAATAAATGAATGGTTAGGGAGTTACCAACTTGAAGAATTCAGCGTCTGCCGAAGAACGTGTCAAGTGGAATCAACCAGATGACCCCCGGAGGGTGAACTGGAATCCACCCCAAGCACCTAACAAACATCTGACAGAATGGAATCAGCCACCTGCTGATTGATCTAGCAACAGCAGAATGAAACAACTCCCATGAACTAACATAGGGAAAAATCCCTATAAAACTGGACCTCTGAAGACTGAGGACTTTGAGTCTATGGTTCTGCTGCCAGCCTCCAGGAGCATCAGGTGCACCTGACCCGGACTCGGCTCCAGTCTTGTGTACAGGGTACCTGGCCAGTATTCTGTCACAAGCAACTTTAGGCTGGTAACTATAATATCTATACAGAACTTGTATGAATGATTGTGTGAATGAATATATATATATAAGTAATCATAGGAATAAGTAGCCAAACAACGTCGTTTGCTGTTATCTTTTATTTTATTATGGTATTTACAATAAATGTGACAAATGTCTTGTCCCCTTTAATAAGATCCTGCTAGTTTTTATTGGTATAACACAGAAAGGGACCGATCCTGAGTTGGTATTAATTGTGTTGATCTATTGACATCACTGGAACCTCCCACATTTATACCAACTGAGGATCTATTCCAAGGTATTCAGCTAATTATGAAGAATGGATAAATTTGTAAAGTCCAATGTCTGTTCACAAATAACCCATGAACAGGGGAAGGGAAGGGAAGGACTCAATTAATTGGATAAATTATTCTCAGTGCATAGTTTGGTCAGCTCTAATTTATACATTATGTAAAGGGATTTTTAAATTTTGGTTTAAACAGCCTTTAAACTAAACAAACAAGGAATAAATCATATGTAAATCAATGTAAATCAGTCATTTATACACACAATATTTTCCATGCAGGGTATTTCCTATAGTAATATTTTAGTCTTCCGTGGTACCTTTCAACTAAGAGTGGCTGAAGTGAATTATAAACACTGACTAATTAATTTCTCAAAGGATTATTTCAGAGATGTCCATTCATGTTCCTTCATTCTCTAAACACTTATCCTTTCTGAGCAGGACTGAGGAAGGGGATCATTATAACAGGAGTAGATTTCAGTGGGTAAAAATGTGCTCCTAATGGAATTATGCCTCAGATCTACAACAACTTCTCCTCTCACCCCTCATTCCTAGGCTGTGATACTACACAAGGTTTGTTCTCAGCTTGTAGACAAGCAGTTGTTTCAATCTTTTGCCATCAACAGACTGTGCTGCTGATAAAGGATCACTTTTCATCTTTTTTGTGAAGCTGATAAAATACAAGCATTGATACTTTCTGCATTAAGTACCATGTTTGCAGAATGTGGCCTCTGTGCACCTACGACACTGGGTGTTCACACATATGGATTTTGTCATTTGTGTGCTGGTCAGCTTACATGCATGAATGGCGTTTACACACATGAAAGCTGTCGCTTGCGCATGAGTGTTCATGCTCAAGAGCTGTGAGCCCTTTTCCTGCATGGTTCTTTAGCGGCAGAAGTAAGTTTGTTCTAAGATTGGTACTGTTTAGAAGTGTGTTTTGGCAATTAAAGCAGGTGGGTATTCCTTGAAAAAAATGGTTTCAGTTAATACATATTAGAAGCCACAACCTGCCTCTCCAGCTGAAGATGAGCTAGGTGACACCGAACCATTTGCACCCATAAAAATAAATTATTTGACTAAAAAAATGGTACCTGTTGTCACACCCTCTAGGTTACTGTGATAGAACCAGGGCATGCACAAATCCAGAAGCAAAGAGTTAGGGAGGCCTCTCTGCTTCCAGGTTTATTTCTGCAGGGTTTACTTCTGCAGCCATAAAACCAAAATAGCAATGTCCATCTGTCCTGAAGGACAATTCCTCCATGGAGATGGTTCTGTTTGATATTGCTAAACAAACTACAGTATAATTATTGAGTATACACAGAGCAGAACTCTCCTCACAGTAGCTCGGCCTCTTATGGATCTGAAGATAACCAAGCTCAACTATACACGAGTCCATCCCAGCAGAGATGGTGATCTTGCACTCACTCGGAAGCTCCCCCCCAGAATTCACCATTTGGCTATAGGCACTCAAGAGGCAGGGTGCATCATGGCCTTGGGGCCTCTCTAGGGGCACACCCATATCTCTATATCCTCTCAGTCATTTATGTCTATCAGCAAATCAGGGACTAAAATGACAAGCTGCAGGAACAAATTTGCACCTGCATAAATGAGTGAGTTGTTAGAGCTGGGCTGAAAACCTGTCCCACTGGACCTACTACAGAATATCAGATTGACAGCTCTCCATTCTCATGAGTCACTCACTCCGCACACATGCACAGAGGCTGTACAAATAAGCACGACATTAATGTTTTTATCTTCCTCACAATCCCTTCAGAATAAATCAACTCAGTGTGCTCTCACTGTGCCTGAGTAAGCAATATAAGGAGCCCATATTTCCTTTAAACAGCCTATCATGTCCTGAAGCTTGTAAAACACTCTCCTATATGCTGCTGAATTGGAGGAGTAGAAGGATAATTATTCTTCGATAATTCACCTGCATCCTAACTTGCGAGGATGTCTGAGCTTTTAGACAAGATGAAACTGTATTTGTCCTCTAATGCAGGGGGCTACAAATCCATCCTCCTGCAAGGGCAGGATATTAAGGGCCTTTCACATCTTCACCTTCATATCAATTCTACCCTCTGTTATATCCAGCATTATGTATCACACAGCAGAATTTCCTCCCCTGCAGACCTTTCCCCAAAGCCACCAGGATGCTAAAGTGGGTGAGATGCCTCAGTGTACTGCAAATAGTAAGAGAAGAGAAACATGCCTTTGAGGATTACAGGAAATAAAAAGTGCCACAGCTGGCATTGATCCAAGCAGTAAGGAGACAAAATTGCCTATGGAATCCAGATTAGATGCTGTGGGTGCCCAGCAAAGTTAGTGCAGATCAGTGGACAATGAATTGAATTTGTGCTGTAACTTTAATTAGTTCCTTCTCCATAAAAAAAAGTAGCAAGATATGCCACCAGTTAAATCGATAGAGCTTAGAGCAGAATTAAAATTGAAATATAAATGACAAAACTTTATAATATATAGTACATTTTCTAGAATCATGTCATCTTCCAAAAAACTATCCACTTAAATAAGCATTTAAAGAACGAGGAAGAGCTAAACCTGGGTGTAAACGGGTTGGGACTCTCCACCCACAGCGCCTCCTGCTGGTGACTCCGGGGAATTAGCTCGATTCCAGTGGAGCACCCCCTCCTGGTGGTGTCTCATCCATTGTTCTGCCCTCTGCTCTCCACTGCTGTCGCTGGACCCGCGTTGCTCCCTGCTCGGCAGCATCCTCTTCAAGGCCACTGCCCTCCGGCAGTGTCCGTTAGTCCATCTGGGCCCCCTTCCGGGGATCAATGATCAGCAGTCCGACATTCCAGCCATCATATGCAACCACACACCCCAAAGTCTAATCCCTCTTGTCAGGGATCGGGCGTAGTCTATAATGGCCGCTCCCTACGGCTAATGGCTGGGTGTACTGCAAGGAGGAAAGCGGGGGATCCAGGCCCACCATCTACTCTGGGTCCTGGCCCAGGGACCCTCTGGCATCAGCCTCGTTGTCCTCTTTCTTTCCCCTCCTCTGTCTGTTCCCCTGGGCTGCTTCCCCTACAGCCCTTTGCACCCACCAGGCCCTTCCCTTCAGGGCCTGCAGCCTGGCAGATATGGGCTAGAGCCTTCTAGCCTCCCTGAGCCTGCCCAGCGCTGTGCTGTCTGCAGTGCTAGTCTCCCCCTTGGAGACTGACCTTCCCCTCTCAAAGGCCTGGGACAGACTGCCCACTCCTGCTCTGGGCAGCCTTTACAAATGGGTGAGCCTGGCCCTGATTGGTCCCCCCCAATCTGGGCCCTGATTGGTCCCCCCCAATCTGGGCCCTGATTGGTCCCCCTAAACCCTTTTCTGATTGGCTCCCGGGCTGCGCAGGCACGCTGGCCTGCCACAGCCCATCCTCCCAGGGAGTGGGGCAGTCCGCCCCACTACACTGGGTAAAATTCATGGCCAGCAATATGTTAGGGCTGGTCTACACTACTGGGTAAAATCGATTTTAGATATGCAATTTCAGCTACGTGAATAACGTAGCTGAAGTCGAATATCTAAAATTGATTTACTCACCCGTCCTCACCGCGCGGGATCGATGTCCGCGGCTCGCCATGTCAATTCCGGAACTCCGTTGGGGTTGGTGGAGTTCCGGAATCAATATAAGCGCGCTCAGGGATCGATATATCCCGTCTAGATTAGACGCGATATATCGATCGCCGAGCAATCGATTTTAACACGCCGATACGGCACGGAGTCTAGACGTGGCCTTGGTAGTTAGTAATCTCTATAATGACTGTGACTGTAAGGTTTTTCAGAATCCAGGTTTGGATTATTTGCATGAGGTAATAAGAGACTGTTTTCAGTTGAAGATTTCTAGGATACTTCCTCCTCCATTAAAGGCTAATGCAATTGAAAAGAGTCTGGTAGTCAGGGGCATTCCCCAAAAAAACATTTAATAAATTATGTGAAACAGATCCAAAATTGAAGATGTAGGATTACAGGAAAGTTTATATGGTAACTAGGTTTGGTTTGAGGCTGAGAAATATCAACTGAAAATGAATCTTCTATATTAAAACATTAGATATAGAAATGCAAGACACTAATCAAAGATGTTAAAAGTAGAGGCTGAAGGTTACCTTAAGGAAATAAAGCAAGAAAAATATCTGACGAGAGTCATATACACTTGAGTGCCTTTTATCTGAGGTTCACATACATACACTTTACACACAAGTAAGCAGTTTGTGTATTCTAGAATTGCCAGTATATGTATATCATGTACATATTGATGACATTGCATATTCATACATCAGAGAGTGGTTATGTTGGTTTACTTACACACTTAGATGTATATAGTGTAGTAAGACTGAAAGGTACAGTGATGCCTATGTTAGCTATGTACTGTATAAAAACAGCAAAGAATCCTGTGGCACCTTATAGACTAACAGATGTATTGGAGCATGAGCTTTCGTGGGTGAATGCCCACTTCGTCGGATGCATGCGGATCCAGACTAACACGGCTACCCCCTCGTATATAAACGTATGAATAATGGATATCTGTATGTGAGAGATATACAAAGCTGCAATATGGCATAAAGATAAATTGTATATGTGATGGGTTGGGTCACCCCCCCCGCCCGGGACTGCCACCTGATGTGCTGTGACTACCTCTGAACCTGTTTTCCCTGCCAGCTTGGGACTTCAGTACTCTGTCTTGTTGAGCCAGACACGCTAGCCTGCTGCAAATACAGACCCAGGTCTGAACCAAGTCCGCCAAGACTGAAAAAGAGCTTAAGAAGTGCTCCCGTCTCGAGCACCAAGATACCCAGTTCTCAATGGGGTCCAAACCCCAAATAAATCCATTTTACTCTGTATAAAGCTTATACAGGGTAAACTCATAAATTGTCCGCCCTCTATAACACTGATAGAGAGAGATGCATAGCTGTTTGCTCCCCCAGGAATTACTTGATCTAGGTTAATTAATAAGGAAAAACTGATTTTATTACATATAAAAAGTAGGATTTAAGTGGTTCCAAGTAATAACAGACAGAATAAAGTAAATTACTGAGCAAAATAAAATAAAACATGCAAGTCTAAGCCTAATACAGTAGGAAACTGAATACAGATTAAATCTTAGCCTCAGAGATGTTCCAATAAGCTTCTTTCACAGAGCAGACTTCTTTCTAGTCTGGGCCCAATCCTTTCCACGGTACAGTCCTTGTTCCAGCTCAGGTGGTAGCTAGGGGATTTCTCATGACTGCAGCCCCCTTTGTTCTGTTCCACCCCCTTTGACATAAGGTGGGAATCTTTTGTCTCTCTGGGTCCTGACCCCTCCTTCTAAATGGAAAAGTCCCAGGTTTAAGATGGATTCCAGTACCAGGTGACATGGTCACATGTCCTTTGAGACCCCCAAGCCTTCATTCTTCCCAGCCTGACTTACAAGAAGGCTTGCAAGTAAATAAAGCCATCTAAAGTCAATTGTCCTAGTTGATGGAAGCCATCAAGATTCCAAACCACCATTAATGGCCCACGCTTTGCATAATTACAGTTGGACCTCAGAGTTATATTTCATATTTCTAGTTTCAGATACAAGAATGATACATTTATACAAATCGGATGACCACACTCAGTAAATCATAAGCTTTGTAATGATACCTTACAAGAAACCTTTTGCAGGAAGCACATTCCAGTTACATTATATTCACGCTCATTAGCATATTTTCACAGAATCATATGGAGTGCAACGTCTCAGTATACATCTATGTTTTACATAAACGTGTTCTGTGTCTATGGACTCAAACATACATAGGTACAAATATGAGCATACAGTTACAAACACTATTATATGTAAATATCCATCCATGCCATGACTCGAGGCTAGATCAGATTTCCAATGGCATTAGCAATATAAAGCACTAAAGGAGTACTTACATCTTCTGCTTTAATTTTTGCCTTGCTTTACTTCAGAAGATGCAAAGGAGACTAATCCAGCAGCAGAACACAGCCCGAATTAGTCAAGGTCTGGGCAATTAGCATCCTTAATAAAAACCGCTTGAGGATAAGGTATATTTGGAGGCTTTTAAAAAAAAATTATCTAATTTTGATATGCTTGGGATTCAAAGCAAAGCTTTCTGCTGTCTTCAAAGCATCACTGAATGTCAGCAAGAGGAGAAGAGTATCAGTGTGCTCTTGTTATAACATACATTTATTACCGTCTATTCACTCATAAAATGTCAGGGTTATTTCACCCTCTCATTTCTCTCCCAACAAAAATGTGGCTGAGTCTACTGAACCTGGGCTGTATGATTTCTGTACAATTTAAATAAGGTGCCTTCCTGCTCTACAATGGTAAGGTATATATGTAACAGAGCCTTTAATGGATGTCAAATTTATTCTTCTTCTGATATAAAAGCAAAAATTGCATTGTATCTCTAACAGATATTACCACTTACACCTGGTATTTGTAAATCGCAACAGCATGGAATGATATTACAGAACTACCCAGGGTCACCTGCTTTGCACAATTGGCAATAGTTACAACCTGGGGAGTCTAACAATAGATGAGTATATAATGCGTTCTCAGCAACAGGGCTTGGAAAATTTACTGAATCTATTCCAGCTATTGACTTGTCATAAAGAACTCTGTCAGGCTGATGGTGTTCCATCAAATCAGCATGATTAAGCAAATACACACACTCACACCTCTTTCCCCCTGTCCCCCCACCCCCCAGCAACAGAACATTGGTTGGTGTGTATTATACATGTTCTTGAACAAGTGAATCATCTCAACCACATCTGATCCCACTGAACACTATGTGATGGTATGCAAGGGAACAGCAATGAGGTAACTGACGTATGAATACATCCCAGTTAAGGGATATGGATCTCCAATGTTTCTCTAGGGCAAATACTCTGTTATCTGTGTCCTGCTGCACCCACTGCCCTAATGGAGTTCTGCAGTTTTCAGAAATGCTTACCTGAACCAGTCCTGAAGGAGAAGCATATGGGGGGCGGGGAGGGAGAGAATATTTATTACATGAACTACTCCCAGACTTAAAAAATATATTTAAGAGGTACTTCAGTATGAACAAGCTTGCTCTCTCCAGTACAGGCCACCTGGAAAAAAGGGGTAGTTAGTACGTATGGATAAGCCACAAAGAGTTTGGATAGTTAAAGGTGGATAAATTATCACCCACCCACCCTATTTGATAGATTGCAAATTTGAGGCATGGAGAGGTTAAGGGCTAGATTCACAAAAGAGCTTATGTGCCTCACTGCCACTTTAGGCACCTCCGGGATTCACGAAAGCCCAGCTCAGTTACCACTGAATGCTAGAAGTGCCCAAACTCACTTTACACTTCCATATTTGCAGTAAAAGTTCCCACGGTGTTGATCAAGTATCAGAGGGGTAGATGTGTTAGTCTGGATCTGTAAAAGCAGCAAAGAGTCCTGTGGCACTTTATAGACTAACAGACGTATTGGACCATGAGCTTTTGTGGGTGAATACTCACTTCGTTGGATGCATGTTTCTGCCTCTACCTGTGTGTGCTGTAGCCGTACTCCAGGCACCCAGACCTCTATGCCCCGGATTGATTAATGAACAGGGGAAAGATAAGTGTTCCTCTGCCTAACTCACCGGATCCGGTAAGCATGCTCAGACTTGCCTACCAGTTCGGGCCCCTATAGATGATCTTACATAAAAAGCTGCAGGAGGGAGAGGACCACATCCCTCATAACTTTTAACCTAGAGGATGTGGAAGACCTCCAGTTCAAGTCCTGAAGGGGAGAAGCCCAGACTTAGGAAGTTATCTCCAAGAGAGGGGTGGGACTTAGCACTTATCCCCACAAGTTGGCACCTCCCATTGGCTAGCTTAGGCAACGAACTACCTGCGTGCTGGTGGTTTTGATTCCCATTCTGCAGCATCTTTCTCTTCCCATTCATTGTACAGGAAGCCTAGGCACCAGCCTCAGGCCTTGTGAATCACAGTCATTTCCTAGGCACCCAAAAGTTAGGCATAGTGATGCTGAGTGTCCCCACACTGAAATTTTTTTGTGAATCTAGTCCTAAGTGACTTGCTCATAGCCACATGACAAGTGAATGTCAGGGTCAGTAGAAGAACACATATCTTGAATTCCAGTTCCTCTACATAAGTCATTGGACAACATGGCCTGTAAGAGTAGGGGATGTTACCTGAAGCTTATTTAAACTATATTACTCAGGCTAGAAGTCTCAAGAGAAGATCCTGTGAGATTTTTACACAGATATCTCCCATGGCCAGTGCCTCGTGGCGTGTCAACTCATCTAGTTCTGGTCCCAGCTGGAAGGAGAAGAGTCTTTTAAAATCTCTAAAACATGGGGTTCTAGTTTCAAGCAAGTGTTCAGGTATATTCTTACCTTTAACACAGTTTCACCATTTGTAAAATGGGCATATTTCCCTATCTCATTGTGTTGATGAGCACTATAGAACATCATAGAAATACTACACGAGGTACCTAGCAATGAAGTCACTGTTGCTATTACATGGCTGCAGGTGCTAGTCAAAAGTCAGGTCCTCATTGTCTGCTGCATTGTGTGCAGCACCTTGTGCAATCTCCGTCCCATAGAGCCCACAATCTAGGTTATGACAAAATAACTGGAAGAGAAACAAATTGGAGGGATGGGGAAGGAGGGGGCACAAAGCATGCAAGTTTTTATAAAATAAGCAGAGATCTCAGCTCACCATTTACCTAGCCAACTCTCTGTTCACCGTAGGTATGAAAGTGTTGGCCTAGAAGCAGTTGTGACACCACATTTTCAGCACTGAAATTTTCAAAGCTTAACCAATTGAACCTTTAACATGCTGTTGTAGATGCAAAATAATCTGCATGTGCAAAATCCCAAATCTGCAGTTGCAAATAGTATTTGTATGTGCAAGTGAGGTATCTAAATGCCAAACTTTTAATGCAAGATTGGTGAGATAGTATCTTTTCTTGGACCAACTTCTGTTGAACAAAGAAACAAACTGTCAAGCTTAAACAGAGCTCTTCTTCAGGGACCTCTGTGTAGCTCAAAAGCTTGTCTTTTTCACCAGCAGAAGTTGGTCCAATAAAAGATATGACCTCACCCACCTTGTCTCTCTAACAGGCTGGGACCAACATGGCTACAACAGTGCAAACACGTTTTTAAATGAGTACAATTGCATATTTAATGTATGCATATACAGTTACCATAAATATAGACAGTAAGGATTTGCCTGTAAAACACCATGCAGATGTATGGTGCAATAGGAGTGGTAACAACTTGCATGACGTGCAAACATTTTAGAAGGGAGCTCTAAGTAACTAACTCAGGTGGATTTGCACGCAGAAGTCTGGATACTTAGTGACTGTGTTTGTAAGTTTGGCTCTAAGATTTTCCTGAAAAAAATCAAGTAAAATGAGAGGACTTGCTGAGGAAGAAGAAAACTTTTGCTTTTAAACAAACATCTTTGATAAGTGCAGACATGCCAAGAGAAAATAGGAAAGGAGCGTGGAAAGTGACTGGATTTATCTGAAAAGACGATACAGTTTGAAGTGTTTCCAATTATGAAAGTTCCACTTTAAGAAGTTTGTCATTTCAATTTTTCCTACACACTTTGTTGTGTTTATATTTCAGTGAATTCTTATCTCCTCAGCCCATTGCCACCGGCTACAGGTCTGGAACACAGCCCAGTTCTCATCTCAAACATAATGGGAAAGCGGGGTGGGGGGGGTGGGGGATGGAAACAGTGTCTCAACAGAGCTGATCACAGCCACTTCCACTGTCATAAGGCTCTGCAGGATCTTCTGGTTCACCAAGCAAACCAGAATCAGAGGGGCACCTACCTGATACTGCTGCTTCTACTTTCTCTATCATTGCCTGCTGTTTAATTTGTCTGAAGAACACCAGCTGAGGAACTGTGTAGTTTCAGCGCTAGTGGCTGGCTGCCAAACAAAGAAACACAGCAACATTGATGACAAACGCCAGAGTCCAGTCTCTTGGGCCTTTAAAATAATCTCATTCTGGCTGACTGACAAAAATAAGTGGGAACTCTGTGGTGGTGGTGGTGACTCATCTGCAGAACAGATTATGCTATGTTAGCTGCGTGGCCGAACCATCTAGCTTTCAAATAGCTAGTCTCTGTGGAACCACAGATTCAATTCCCATCAGGGTCAATTCAGCACTTCTTCCTTGTAAGGTAAATTAGCAGAGCTCTATATAATTTCATGTGCTGGACTCTGCCTAATGAGGTTTTAAAAGAGCGGTTATCTGTGCTGTGTGCATTTTGAAGATCCCCTGATACTTGATCCAGTGAACTGATCTGGAAATCAGGAACCCTGACCAGACAACCAGTAATTTTTTGGTGTGGCCTTTGGCAAGTCACTTCCATCGCCCTGTGCCTTAGTTTGCCTATCTGTAAAATAGGTATAACTATCCTTTCCCTGCTTGGTAGAATTCTTTGAGGTCCAAGTATTAGTTTTATTTTTGTAAAGATAAGGGTTTATCTTGGTATCCTTGGCCAAAATTTCCTTTCCTTCTGTAGAGCTGGCTGGCTACTGGTTAGTGGGTTACCATTCTCTATCCCCAGAGGTGGATGCATCTCAGTGGTGCTGTTGTTTGTAATTGAAAAAGTGATCTGGGGTAAAAGTCATTTTTAAAAATAAAATGTTTAGGGGGAACAGGTAGAGGATCCAAAAAAGCGAGAGCCCCAGAACATCTTAACAAGATTTGTCTCACTCCTCCTCTTTTCATCACTATAATCCTGGAGACAGAGGATTGGAAGAAGGCAATTGGATAAATGTCCTTCCTGTTAAGTGATTAGCAGCATGACACAAAATGTAATTTTTAATGATTTGGATGACCAATTAGTATATACACCCAATGCTAGTAGGCCAGGTATTTCACTCCTGCCTGATTTTTAATTGCATTTGTCCTGGGGTGCTCCACGTCCCACCAGTCTGGCACCTCCTCTTGGTCACTGTGGGGATTAGCTCTTATGACCAACACCTCCACCCATGTTTTCACACCGACACTCTGACTCATCTGCTGCTCTTCTCTCATTCCAGGAACTGCAGTGTTCTCTTTGTGACTAAGCCCTCCATCCAGCTCACTCAATGTTCCTCCTTCCGAGGTAGCAGAATTCCCTCACTTTTGCAGTCTTAGGCAATCTTCCCTTCCATTGCCCCTTCATGCCACTCCCTCAGTGGCTGGCAGGGGAAGCCAGGCCCACCTTCTATTCCAGGTTCCAGTCCAGGGACCCTCAGCTCAGCAGTTCTGGGTTTTTCTCTCTTAGCCCTCACCCCTGCTTACCACACCTGGTTCTGCTTCTCTCTCTGGGTGTCCTAGCTCCAAAACCCTCCTCCCTCGTCCCAGGGAGTGACAGCTGACCGCTTTCCTTCAGCCTTTCCCAGCAGCCCCCCCCAATGCTCCTCCATCTTCCAAGGAGTGACTGCCCTTTTCCTCAGAAGCAGCCCAGTCTGTAGCTTGCTACCTAGCTTTATAGGCCCTGCCAGTTTCTGCACAGGTGAACCTGTTCCTAATTAATCTCCTGCTCCCTGGCTCCTGCTCCAGATGCAGCCTGTGGCATTAACTGGCCTACCTGGCACCTTATCCCTGCTCAGTCCTGTGTGGGGTAGACACCCTTTCACAATATTGCACACTTAGACATCAAATTCCTACCAGCTATAACTCTGTGGAAAATAGGGATGAATTTGATTCTACCTTTCTGTGGTGTTATTTCTGGGAGCCAAAGGCAACAGCTGGGAAAGGGTCCATTCTCATGCAATGGAAGAAATCTCCCCTTTCAATCAACATACAGCTACTCATTTTACTAAGAAGCAATAGCACTTCAGATTTTCCATAACATTTTAATTTTTCCTTTGGATGTGTGTGGACAGTACAGCTTCTCTGCCTTCTTTCCCTTCTGCTGCTTACATCAATTAGATGTTGGCTTGAAAGTGTTTAGGAAAAAAGTCTGCTCAGTTCTCCATTATGAGCTGTTACTGTATCTTTCCATGATGCATCATAAACCTTGGAGGATGTGAGAGTGGGGAGCACATTTACATGAATTCCTTAATTCCTAGCTGCTCCACAGCACCCGACATCAGCGTGGGGGCAGGTCCCCTCCCACTTCGTGCATCAGGCCAACCATCCTCCTCCATACAGGCTGGTCAATGTGCAGGAGACCTTGGGCTCCTATGCATTTGTACACCGCCCAGCCACACAGGGTTCCAAAATGCAACTGAGGGTGCTGCCACAATGTAAGTTATTAACAGCTGAGAGCAGAAAGTCAAGAAGAAGACTCTGTCCAACTGAAACTGCCTGGGGACTTTTAGGTATAGATCAGATTTACTATTAGAATTTAGCCAAGACTGAAGTATACCTACTCTTCTTGAAAAAAGCATAGTGAAACACCCTTTGCTAAGACCTCCCTTTTCCTTCTATTACTGCAGGCCACCTGTCCCTCAGAGAAGAGCAGGGCCGGCTCTAGCAATTTCGTCGCCCCAAGCATGGCGGCATGCCGCGGGGGGCGCTCTGCCGCTAGCCGGTCCCGCAGCTCCAGTGGACCTCCCGCAGGTGTTTCTGTGGACGGTCTGCTGGTCCCGCGGCTCTGGTGGAGCTGCCGCAGGCTTGTCTGTGGGAGGTCCACCAGAGCCGCGGGACCAGCGGACCGTCCACAGCCACGCCTGCGGCAGATCCACCGGAGCCGCCTGCCGCCCTCCCAGCAACCGGCACAGCGCCCCCCGTGGTGTGCCACCCCAAGCACGCGCTTGGTGTGCTGTGGCCTGGAGCCGGCCCTGGAGGAGAGTCATCAGTTCAGAAAGCAGGGCCTGCTGCTGGTCACCCTGGAGGCACATTTACCAGGAGTCTACTCACTAATAAAAAGAGAGAGTCCATTTTCACCCCCAAGCACCAGATGCAAGCACATAACTTAAAATGAATTAACTCTTCCCTCTCCATCCCATCCTATTTTCCAACTTGTCCCCAGAACACACCTTGAGTCATTCCCTTGCTCTTGCCTCTGCTTCACTCTGCGACAGAATTTTATCAGCCTCTTGCTAGAAATAACAACTTCCCAGTATTCAGCCACCTCCTCATTCTCCCACCCTCAGCACAAGGGCATATGTGCTCTTTGGAGCTTCCTCAAGCTAACTATTCTGAGACCTGCTAACAAAATATATGACTTTACAGCCTCTCTGAGCCTCGGCAGCAATCACTAATACTACATTTTCAAATCTAATCTCATTTCTGATTAAATTTTTTTCTCCCTCCCATTTGTAATCTTACTTGGTGATGTGATTTGTGCAGCTCCGTATAAATATATGCTTTAGAATTAAACTGGTTCAGCAATTTTGACAATGATTTCTCGGAAATTAAGCCTGGACAATTTGTTTGGCTGAAGCAGAATCATTTGAAACATATCTGATGGAAAGGCTATAAAATATTCTGGAATAGAGCACACTAATAAATATTAGGAATGAAGATCTCATTCATGCCTGGTTTCAAGGGTAGGAGAAAGATCTCAGTGGCCCTGTGCTGCCCTCTGGCAGGATGCAGGAATAGCACTAGTCCAAGTGCAAATCAAGTATAGAGATCCATTCAAATAACACCTGGTGTCTGTCTTCAGTGTACAACAAAGGTTGCTAGAGTCACTTTAAAGAAGCATTCAGTACTCACATCAAATGATATAGGAAACAGGGCTAGGGTAATGGGAACAAGTCAGCCAAGCAATGGCCCAGATCTTTAGCTGTCACAGAAGCACACTCTGCTCAACTCGGCAAAAAGGTGCAAGGATTCTGCTACTGCACTACCTTTATTGTAGGCTAGCTGAAAAATGATCTAGTCCCTGGCATAATTTAGCACAGGCTGAAGGCCGTATTAAATTAGACCAGCTCTAATGATCCCAAATAACCATCATGGGGGCCAAGTTTAGCCTGGGTACAGTCTGGCCACAGCCACATCACCTTCTCTAGCTCACTTTCCACAATCTATGTCAAAGGATCCCCTCCACTGGGGTCTTCCTCCGTGGCTGGTTTCCCCAGCTTCAGGGCTGTGTTTACCCTGACAGAATGGCACGCAGCAGCCTTAACTCAGGAGAGAATTGGGACCAATATCTTTAGAGGAATGCATATTTCTGAGGGTTGAAATTTAGGGTCCCTCAGAAAAAGCATCCAACTGGGACCCCTCATATTCTTAATTCTCTAATAGAAGTATTACAGGTGTGATTAAATTCTATAACAAACTAAAAAACCTATTGTATTATTTTTTCTTTGCATAAGCCCAGCCTGTCCTAGACAAAGGAATGCTTTTTCACTTGTCTGCCTGTGTCTCCAATGTGAATTGAGCCAGGTAACATTTTCATTTGGGGCAAACAACCAAAGAAAACCCAATGCGGGTAGGTATATGTGCACTACCTTTGCAGGGTAGCTGCAGCAGTGCAGACGGCAGGATAGGCTAGCTGCCCAAGTAAGTACCTAGACTCCCAAGTGGGATTGTACTTGGGGCGGCTACACTTCTATTTTTAGGGCAGTAACTTGAATAAAGCTAACACATGGACAACTACTAGAGCTGGAAATTACACCTCCAGCTTGAATGCACACATAACCTTCTCTTTAGTTTCCAGATGTTTTTGTAGCTTTGGGGGTTTTTTTTATATAAACCCAGCTAAGTTCCAAAATGAAACATTATTTCAAGACGAAGAGTCAAAACATTTTGTTATGAAAATGTAAAAACCAAGCTTGTAGACTTAAATAATAATAATAATAATAATAATAATAACAACAACAACATTTTTTCATATTTTTGCTGAATTCGACCAGCATTTGTGACTAGTTTTGGTTGAGCCGAAACAACGCTTGTGAGTGAATAGGCTATTTAAACCACCCCAGCTCTACTAGCAACCTCTGATTAAGTCCTTAAAATCTCATCTCTTTTGCAATGCCCACAAAAGAGTTGATTGTTACCTCAAGGTCAGATCAGCCACCCTGCCCATCAGCCATCCCTCTTTGGCTTCCCAGGGTGTCCCATCTTCTGTGTCTGCTTTGACTATACAATCTTCAGCACAAGAACTGTCTGTCTACTGTATGGTGCCAAGCAGAATGTCATTACTGCTCAGGCAAGTAGCCATGAGCCAGTCACACCTCTTGGAATTCTAAGAGTAAGAAACACACACGTCAAAATATTAGGCAAGAGCAATAAAGTTTCTGAAAAAGTCTAACAAGCCATAAGAGCATTTTCGTTATGTCCATCACCAGGAATCAATCCTCAAGTGTAGATAACTATAACATCTTAACTAGTAGGAAACATGCAAAAACTCCACCGGGCATACCAGTCTGAATTCTAATTGAAAAGGCGGACAATGCCGCAGAGGAAGACATAGCTCTGCAGCAGTTAATGAGGTCAGATTCCCCAAACAGCCCACCACTCTGAGCAGTTAAAATTGGAAAAGCCTTTGTTGCCGCCGTGAGTGAGCTTTGTGTGTCCATCAGAGTGGGATGGATCTGCTAAGCAGGAACTAACTTTCCTGTCAGCCAGGGCCTCACTGCTCTCCCATTTGCCCTTGGCCAAGTAGAAGGAAGGGTCCTCAACCAGGGCATGACTAGGGCACGTTTGGAAAAGCAGCAGTCACATAGCTAGCCAGGAACTGCAGAGAAGCCAGAGGCAGAAAGGAACCCCAAGAAACGGCATACACAGTCACATGTGGAACAGGTTGTGACTGACGGATGTTACAGCAGCTGGGTGCAGCTTTGTGTGTGGTTTATGGGGTAGCAGCAGCAACAAGGCAGAGAACCAATGCAGAGGAGCATCAGTGAGAGACACTAAGCACTTATCTACACGAACACTTAGTTTGTGGCAAGTTAGGGTATGAGTCTTCTCCACAGTAGCCTGCCTTAACTACGTTTCTGTGTGGACCCTGCTGCCACGCACTAGACGTTCCCTAGTGCACTTTTATTTGTTCCAGTTTCAAAGTGGGATGGTGCAGGCACGCTAGTGTGGGGTAGATTTACACTCCACCTTGCCATGAACTAAGGCTACGTCTGCATTTGGAGCATCAGCAGACAAACTGATGCTAGCTCTCATTGAGCTTCTTTGCTAAACCGAGTAGTGTGGCCACGGTAGCATGAGTAGCAGCTAACGGTGACATGGACTAGCCACCCCGAGTACAAACCCGTCTGGTCTTGTGGGTACGTACTCGGGGCAGCTTGCCCATGTCACCATGGCTACACTGCTATTTTTAGAGAGCTAGCTCGATGCCAGCTAGTGTGAGTATGTCTGTGCAAGCTGGGAGTCAAACTCTCAGCTCCAAGTGTAGATGTAGTCTAAGTAGTCAACTACAGAAACCCAAACTGAGCCTGGCCTGGAAACTCGCAAGCTCCTATTAGCTTGAATAGAGACTGAGATGGAGAGGGGACACCATGCACAAGGCCTGAAAAGCCTAAACCTCAACTGGACTGCTCCAGGGGTCCAAGAACCACTATTTCTCACTGTAACAGTTTAAATCTCTGTATCTGTGGTATTTATCAAGAGTTGAAGGCCAGAACGACTCACCAGATCATCCAGTCTAACTTCCTGTATCACAGGCCAGCAACCTACCCAGCACTCGCACACTAAATCCAACAACCAAAATAAGACCAAAGTATTACAGCCCACAGGAGACTTTACATGTGCCACAGCAAAAGGGAGTAGGAGGGGATGTGATACTCCAGCACCTAAGACCTCTGCTATGGCAGGGAAATGATTAAGTGAGATATATGCAGATAAACCTGGCAAGTGACTGACGCCCACATACTGCAGAGAAAGACAACACCAGTCCCCACCCTAGGTCACTGCTAGCCTGACCTGGGGGAAATTCCTTCCCAACCCCAATCTTTCCCTTTCCTGCCAGCCCTAGTAAAAGACCCTTTCCCTTAGCCATGTGTGTGAGTTGTTATTGCAGCGGCTCTCAAACTTTTTTTTACTAGTGACCCTTTTCATATAGCAAGTCTCTGAGTGCAAACCTCCCCCCCCTTATAAATTAAAACACTTTTTAAATATATTTAACACCATTATAAGTGCTGGAGGCAAAGTGGGGTTTGGGGTGGAGGTTGACAGCTCGTGACCCTCCATGTAATAACCTTGTGACCCACTGAGGGGCCCCAACCCCCAGTTTGAGAACCCCTGTGTTATTGAGACCCACCAGGATTAGCACCTAAAAGGCCTAGCTGCTGAAGCAGCTACAGTCCCTGCCTTCAGATGACACACTATTGGTACCTTAGGGGACTGGTGTACTCCAGTACTGAGCTGCCCTAATAATTACAAACAAGAGATGCTGAAATACAATCCATATAATTCAGAGTATGTATTCCACCACCAGCATTATAGCCTGATTCCGTTGCTAAAGAAACACGATACATTATCATTTATAATTAAAACTTTGACGATCAAATGAGCATTATCTATCTAGAGACCAGACATAGAAATAGGAGAGCCTCCTACTATTTTAGCGTATTAACATTGGACAAATAATGTGGGTAGTTACTCAGTTTTTAACTTACAGTCAAGTTTGTGATGTTGGGATGCATGGTGATCGCATTAAAGTCAGCTGAAAGTCTCCCACTGACTTCAAAGAGCTTTAGAGTGCCCCCCGGTAAGTGATCATTACTTTTTAAATCTTTCCAGTATTAATATACTAAAAGTATTCCCCCCCACCACACACACAGTTTGTCATTACACCTTGTACGTGGTAGGTGGAGGACTGCTACTAGCAGATACAGACTGAATACAGACCTTCTTTCTCAGAGATATAGACACACATCAGGTGTGCTCAGTATAAGATCTTTTAATGTACTGTCAGGTATGGCTGAGGATAACTTAAATAAGTTATGATACCTACAGTGCCACCTAGTGGCTAAAAACATAATACAATTTAGCACTTCATTACATCTCCCCCATTAAGTTCTACAGTCCTACCATTTACAAATGTTCACTATCATACTATTTTTGAAGTTCAGTACTGTGATAAATGAAGGGGGGAGCTCCCTTTTATGGACACACAGCCAGACAGGTAGCTCTAAAGTCCCTCTTGGTGGCTACTTGCTTTACCTGTAAAGGGTTAAAAAGCCCCCAGGCAAAGAAAAGGGAGTAGGAACCTGATCAAAAGAGCCAATGGAAAGGCTAGAACTATTTGAAATGGGGAAAAGGCTTTTGCTCTGTCTCTTTGTTGCTCTCTCTGGGCTGAAGAGAAGTGGGAGGGGGGCAGCTGAAATGCTGTGTAAAGTTTGGAGCAGGTATGAAAATTCATCGTCCATACCTAGAAGGATTCATTGGGACAGGGAATGTTTAGAAAGACGCGATTAGGTTTATTTTTGTTTATTTCTTGGCTTATGGACTCCTCTGCGCTAACCCCAGATGCTTTTGTTTGCTTGTAACCTTTAAGCTGAACCCACAAGAAAGCTATTTTGGGTGCTTCATTTCTGGAATTGCTCTTTTAAAATCTAGCAAAAGCCTAAGTTCCAAATGTATTTCCTTTCTTTTTGTTTTTAATAAAGTTTACCTTTTTGAAGAACAGGATTGGATTTTTGTGTCCCTAAGAGGTCTGTGCATATGTTGTTTAATTAGCTGGCAGCAACAGCTGATTTCCTTTGTTTTTTTCTCAGCTCTTCCCCAGGGGGGTGGGGGTGAAAGGCTTGAGGGTACCCCACAGGAAGGAATTCCCAAGTGTTCCTTCCTGAGTTCTCAAAGGGGGGGGGGTCTTTGCACTTGGGTGGTGGCAGCATTTACCCATCCAAGATCAGAGAGAAGCTATGATCTTGAGAGTTTAATACCAGCTTGGAGTGGCCAGTATTAATTTTTAAAGTGCTTGCGGGCCCCCACCTTCTGCACTTGAAGTGCCAGAGTGAGGAATCAGCCCTGAAAAGTACAGTTCGGTCTCTTTAAGTGTTTCTGGCTTGTACTAGTTTTCTAATTACACAACCTGACCATGTAGCAACTTGGTCATCTGGATGTCCATTAATTGCAACAGCTGGCTGTGGCTGGAATCCTTGAGTCTTCTTCTTGTTCCTCATCTGCCATCTGTAGAGTTTGCTCTGTTGATTGTTCTTTCAGACGAAAAAACTGTAGATGTAGATGGTTTCTGTCAAACTCTCCACTGTATGTCATGCTCACATATGATTTGGGTGATTAATTTTTCTTTATAACAGATGGAGTTGTCCATCTTTTTTCTCAAACCATTTTGACACAAACACTATCACCAAGTTCTAGACGCAGCAGTTCTCCGAGTGTCATCGGTTGTAAAAGTGTTCATAAGCTCTTTGGGCCTTATTTGTGCCAATTTGGCTACTTTCTTCATGTCTGACCACTTGGAGATTGGAAAAGAATCTGAGTCAGAACAGTAATTTTGAATTGTCTTCCCATCAGGAGTTGTGCTGGACATATCCAGGAGCTGCTGTTGGTATTGATCTGTAACTCAGAAGAGAAAGGAATGAATCTTCCTGCTGTAAGATTCTCTTAGCTGCCTGCACAGCTCTCTGACCCTCTCCATTCACTTGTGGGATGCTAGTACTATGATCAAAATCATATTTAATTCAGAATGCCAATTTCTGCTGCAATGAATTGTGGTCCATTGTCCATCACTAGTTGTTTTGGAATACCAAGTGAGCTTCAGTTTCTTGATAACACTGCAACATGTTATCACAGATCCACAGGATCGGTGCTACAGCCCTTACTTTGGAACAGTTCCTAGGAGAAACCCCATCAGTGTGCCAGATGCCCTAGGGGTCTCACTTTTCCTCCAGGGTAATTCACATGGCTTCATCGCCTCCTTAGGCTGGACTTCTGGGCCTGCAGCACTCCTGCTTCACACCAGGAACTCTGTTCAGTGAGTCCATCTGAGGCAGACTCCTAATGGAGACTTGTCCACTGTTCTGGGATTAATGCACCTTGCCAAGCATTTGCAGTGACACTAGGACAGCGTTGTCAAAACAGTAGGTTTATTAGTTAACTGGAACACAGCATAGGAATTTCTTAGGGTAGTACAGAACAGTGGTTTTCAAACTTTTTAGGCTGCATACCCCTTTCCAAATAATGTAGTCTACCGTGTACTCCCATCTAATATAGCTATGATTAGATTGCCAAGTCTTACTAAATAAAGGGTGCTGTCTGCCATTACAGAATTTTTCTTGCATACCTTCTAGGGGTACCCATACCACCATTTGAAAACTACTGATTTAGAGAGTCCATTCTGGCTAGCCAATAGCCCAGCCAAGCTGTAGCAAACCCTTTGGTTCAAGCTGTATCTGCCCCTTCATCTGACTCCAGGCAAGAGCCCAGCCTTCTTGCAGCAGCCATATTTCCCCCACTTCATACCTTCCCAGTCCTTTGTTCTCGAGTTGGAGAAATGCTGTTCAGTCTCCCTAAGGAGAGGTGGTGAAGTCCATATCCCTCTGGGTTGTTGGTTGCTAAGTGTCAACATCTGGGAAATTGGATTTGCCATTGTTTTCTCAGATGCTTCATTGACATGGGGAGTAAGGTCCAGAAAACTAGGTGACACCCATACCTCTGTCTCTTAGTCTACCCCAAAAACCACCAGGACTAAATAAAACTACAGAATATTCCCACTTCGTCAGACATGTTATGTCTTTCAAGTTCACTATTTCCCAGAAAAATCATCCATTATGATCAGGTAAATATGTCTTCTGAGTTTGCATAAATCTTCAGCTAATCACATCCAAGCTTTGTCTGGTAGAGGTGTTTGTACACTGTATGATTCAGCATATAGTGCAGCACACTGCAGTTCAGAAGCTTGTTGGTCTTTGATTCAGTCACCTGAAATGTATAGATTCTATTTTTCTCAGTTGTTTGTATCTTTCCATGAATATTCAGTTTCTCTCTTCAAGTAGGCTCTGTCTCATCACACCTGATGATCTCAGAATCAATGGCTCTTGATTGTCTGTAATATGAGTCAATTCCTTGGCTGCTTTGGTGTGGCAAACAGCTGCAATAATGTGCATATTTTGTGCATTTAGTACACCTTTCACCTTTGGACACACATCTCTTGCACTATGAGTTTTTCCATACCTTGTGAATTTAGACTGAAAGGTTTTGATATTTGACTGGAATTTGTCCCTTTTAGCCTAGGAGTTCTCTCTTCTGGCTTCAGAGGTTTTATTGTAATGGCTAGTAGCATTCATGCTGTGTCTGTTAACAGCTTCTAAGTTAGTTTCTTGTTTTTCAAGTTTGACAAGTTGCTCATGGATTTGCTGTCTCACCTGATCAGACTGCTGTGCTACTTGAATAGCTGGGTGTAGGATTAAATCTGTTTTTAATTGTAGCTGCTGTCAAAGATTACCCAATAACCAACCTGTCTCTGATATCTTCATGTTTTGCAGTTCCAAAAACAAAAAAAAATTATCTCAGTTTTCAGCCAATGCATGCAGAGTTCTTAGAAATATTTCACATTTCCCCCTGGTCTTTGAATTCTCCACTGAAAACACACATTTTCAAAAACAACATTACTCAGAGATAAAAAGTAGCCAGAATCTTTTCATGGTCATCTTTGGGACTGACTTCAGTAAAGGATTTAAAGATATACTCTGCATGGTTCCCCATAGGATAAATGAAGAAGCATACCTATATATCTTAAGTTTTCTTATGGAGCTATGTAGCCATTTGAAATCTTGCAAAATATGGCTTTCAATCTGTTGCTTATGAAGATTTGTCAAAGCTGACTTTCATTGGGGCATTGAAGAGTGACATATTGATGATATCCTGCAGCCTTTGTTGCTTTGTTCCTTCAGTTTCTGTTGTTCTCTGGCACTAGTTTACTCCTGACATTATGTCATGTATGCCTTGTACAAAATAAGCTGAAGGACTGTTACTGGCACATCAGGCTTCTGTACTTGATATGGACTGATTGCAGAGCTGCCTTCTCTGGGAAGTATATGCCAGATGTGTTCAGTATAAGATTTTTTAATGTACTGCCAGGCAAGGCTGAGGTTAGCTTATATAAGGTATGTTACACACAGAATAACCTAGTGGCTGAACAGTATAATACAGTTTAGCATTCTATTACACTCTTGATTAGACTTATGCCTGGTCTACACTGGGGGGGGGGGAGGTATCAATGTAAGATACGCAACTTCAGCTATGGGAATAGCATAGCTGAAGTCCACATATCTTCTTTCGACTTGCCTCCCATCCTCATAGCATGGGATTGATGGCTGCAGCTCCCCCATCGACTCCGCTTCTGCTGCTCATCCTGGTGGAGTTCCAGAGTCAATGGGAGCGCATTCAGGGATCGATATATCATGTCTAGATGAGACTGGATATATCAATCCCTGATAGATCGATCGCTACCCACCAATCCAGTGGGTAGTCTGGACGTACCCTTAGCAGAAAACAACAGAAGAGACATAACATTGTATAAAATGCATTCAATATAGATCCAAACACCATACACCTATGCAGAGACAAATCAAACTTAGGGCTTGTCTACACTACCACGTGGGGTCGATCTAAGATATGCAACTTCAGCTACATGAATAGCATAGCTGAAGTCAATGTACTTAGATCTACTTCACTGTGGTAAGTTGACAGCTGACACTCTCCCATCGACTCCGCTTGTGCTTCTTGTTCTAATGGAATACCAGAGTCAACGGGAGAGCACTCAGCGGTCGCTACTAGATGCGATAAATCGACCCCCTCTGGATCAATTGCTGCCCACTGATCCAGCAGATAGTGTAGACAAGCCCTTAGATGCATTTGCCTATCCAGGAATATCTTTGCTTGTACAGTGCCCGGGATTACAGGACCCCACTCCTGATTAGGGCTTCTAGACACTGCCACAATACAGCTCTAATGGAGGCACTCAGTCCTACTTCAGACAGCCCAATTCTAATTCCTCTACCTTCATCTCAGCTTTGGTAGCCCAGTGATCTAGACATTTAGCAGCCTCGTGTAGTGTAGGGAAATTGCAACTGCTTCCTCAATAACTAATTGGAGGTACTGCTGGATACAAGACAGAGGGACTAATTTAGCCTTGGTGAAATTCCTTTGACGTCAGTGAAGTGACATGTCATTACACTAACGTTGAATTTGGTCTATAGTTCTATTTTCATTTTTAGTTCTTTTTAATGCTACTGAAAGACTTTTTCTTGCTTTTTTTAAAGGAAGTCTAATTAGATTAAACAAGATACCTAGTATCTTGTTATAGTAAATCTTTTTTTCCCCATGGGCAGAGGTAGTCAGAAAGAAACTTACCTTTAATTGAAAATGGCAATGGAATGTATAAGAGTTTCCAATTGTTTGCTCCAGTGTAAAACCTGACTACGGTACTAATATTTCTTTAGAGTGCCCTTTATGTAAAAATATACTATACAAAAGATAGAGAGGAATAGGTTGATCACTGGACCTTTCCTGATGATTTCACATCTTTAGAAACACTAATTTGTTATCTCCCCATTTAATGTATGTATCCCAAATAAGTAATTTTTTTCTAATCATGTGAGATATCATTAGAAATCATGGCAGGTTCCCTTGCCCTCTGAGCAGTCAGAAGGAGGCAGCACACTAACAAACTGGTGTGAAAAAGTAGACGTGTACTTAACAGCGTTCAAACTGAGGGGGGATGGGAGAATAATCTTACCAGCCATTTAGTCCCATTTGTAATGCATTTATCACTGCAAAATTTAGAGCATGTGTTCCTCTTTCATACAAATGAACCTTCCCCTCCAAGGAGGATTAGTATCTGACTTATAAATATAGTTCTGAAAATATTTTTTGCCTTTTGGAAAGCACCAACAGGTCAAAATATTTTTCACTCTGGAGAATTCCCCTGTGCCCACAAGGCTCATGCACAGTTCCCACAACCCTCTCAGTTATTTAGTTCCAATTACTGTACAGAAGACTGCTTGATTGGGGTTCCCAAACTTTGGATAGTGTGGAGCATATTTAACATAGAGATTCATGTGGGCACATTCCCTCCCACTCCCAATGGTACCGATCACCCCTGGAAGAAAGGAATCAGTATCATGTGGTCATGAAACCCTCCACATCCCATCAGCAAATGTTTCGTGGACCACCAGTAGTCCATAACTTATAGCTTGGGAACATCTGAGAAAGATCAACAGTTCAGTACAAAAGAGGAGGCCCACAGAAGAGGGGAGGGTAAGCAGTGCGCAATAAGGCTGTAGATCCTAGAGGTGGTCGGGAACTTTCTGATGAAATGGACCTGTGGATGGGGCAGGTAAACATACCGGCCTGACCCGCCAGGGGCTTTCCCTACACCAGTGGCAACCCCTGTTTGAGAAACCTTGACCTAGTTGAACCCTAGAATGAGATGACATGGACTCTCGGTACATTTGAATTTCAACCCGCCCCCCCGCCAAAAGTTCTGGGGTGTTCAGATTGTTTATTTTATGCTCCCAGGCCTACATTTTCAGAAACCAAGCTCCATTTCATGGGAGCAATTGACATAGGCAATTTTTGCACCCACAGAATTTGTAGGTGTCCAACAATACACACCTAACTAAATATTCTGGAAGGTTACAGATGGCTTGGCTGGAAATGGATTACTGGGCAGTGGAATGCTAGTGAGGCAGTCAACAGTGCATGATAAATACAATTTGTCACAGGGCTCCTTACAACAAGATCATTGTTACCGTACTACATAGGAAGAATGTGTATCTAGTCTGTCTGGCTGAGGTGTGACACAGTGCTGCTAGCTGACAGCCAGGACAAGAAGAGTTCTTTCAAATCCTGTAGGATCTTACTCAGGTTGTGTGTTCCTTGAGGCAGGGAACATGTCTGTCTTACACAGCACACTATGGGTGCTTCACTCTAAATCATCTAATTGATTATGAGATGTTGAAACTAAGTTAAACTGCACACAAGTTGAGAACATTCATGGGTCAGGAATCAGGGTTTGCAGCTGAGCCTCAGACCAGCTAGCTCCACCTCCTTAGTGCACAACTGAAGACTTGCTGCACAATCACCTGATTGGTCAGACCACCCAACTGGCTGAGGGGGATCAGCAGACCTGCTCTTAAGACCAGCAGCAGGGGGCTGGCTGATCAAACCATTTGCCCATGGTTGTATTAGTTTCTATGCTTGCTTGTTTCTGCTTCTGCCTTGCCTCACTCCCAGGTAACCTGCTTTTGACTCTTAGCTCTAATTTCTGATCCTGGGCTCCTAATCCTGGCTGACTCCTACTCCAACCCCTACCACTAGGCATGACTACTCATGTCCCGGTCTCTGACAGAAGTTTATCACCTAATTCCTGCTCCTATACAAGTGAGCCAAGTAGTGCCCCTGAGATCAGAATCACTAATGTAAATAAAGTTAAGCACATGCTTATTGTTTTCAAGAGTGGGGCCTTGGTCACTAGCTGTAACAAGGAAGTGGAGTCAATTTCACCTGATTTTAAATGTCATTGCGACCATTTTGAATAGCTCTATCTCCTGCTATTGTGAATTGCTACCAAATGTGCAACCTCAATGACTGCAACACAGAGAACACAGATAAACCCCCAAAGGAAGTAAAAAGGACTTTTTTAAAATGGACCCAAGCCATAAAACTCAGATCCAGAACAAAGCACACCCCAATTTTTGGGGTGGGGGTTGATCAAAGTGTCAGTTTAGCCTATTGCAGGGTAGCAGACTGCTGTATACAGTGGACCCGCGACTCATTTTCTCTTGTGTGTGTGTGTGTGTGCTCCCTTCTGATGTTTTGATATGGGTAAATCAGATTTTTCACACCTTGAGTGATAGAGCTGGGGCATCTTGACTTTTTTGTGTAGACAAGGCCTAACTCTGTAGAGGTATGAAAAACATCATCTGATCTGAACATAGAGTAGCCGCTTTCCCCTGTGTGACTTGATGCTGCATAACTGAGGGGAAAACTAAACCCTTTCCACTCCATGCAACCAAATAGTCCAACAGGAGATTTGCACACTACAGGAAGCTATTGATGATGAACATTTCTGTCTGCTATAATAACTTTCTTTCCAGGCAACCTGAATCTGAACAGTAACTGAAGCACTCAAGATACCTGCATGTGCCAGTTTACCTCTCATTATGACAAAAGTAAAGGAGTGCACTTAACAAGAAAGCTCTTGACCTGGATTATGCTGCTTTCCCCAGCTCACCCCTTTGCCAATGGGAGCTCAAGCATTTACACAATACTGCTGAATAAAAACAGATTCCTTAATAAATAAAGTGGTGGCTGCATATTTAACATTAACTCCAAGACAGCTAACATTGGCCTTAACACTGTATTGTTTGTACTGGATAGAGAAAAATCTATTGTCCCTGGATCAGTCACTTCTGCAAATTTGTTATGAGTCTTTAGTCCTCATCCATATTTGTTAATTTATCCATGTAGGTGTATTAAACCCACCATATTTAAGGGATCATATCCATAAAACATTGTCACAAGGGCTTTGGTGGAAGTTTCAAGGCATGCACCCCATTCAGGTGCTCCTCACACTTATAGGTCATTTTTATTAAATCCAACCCACAGTCAAGAACAGGGCCACCTTGCTATTTAGCCTGGGAAAATGGATTGAGCAGAGGTCAAGGTGTCAGCGAGGATGCTTAGCTTGTTTAAGGCCACAAGGAGCCAGAGACAGGACAAGTAATAGATGCTAATATCTGCCTCAGTTTACCTTCCTGTCAAATGTTTATACTACTTTCCCCTGTCCAATGCTGAAGGACTGCTTTTAGTATCTGTGAATTTTGTTGAGGGCCTTGGATAAAAAATTGCAACTATTTAAGTGCTAAGTTATCGAAAGTTAATGCTGCAGTGAAGGGAAACTATTTATTTTAAAGAACTAGTTTTTAGTGACAATGTCCTATTACAATGACAATATGTTAGCACAAACAAGCAGTGTAGAGCCAGTCATTCGACTGTCAGTGCAGAAGACAGGCAGTCACTCATTGCTGCCTGCGGACTATAGACTCATAGACTTTAAGGTCAGAAGGGACCATTATGATCATCTAGTCTGACCTCCTGCACAATGCAGGCCACAGAATCTCACTCATCCACTCTTGTAACAAACCCCTAACCTATGTCTGAGTTATTGAAGTCCTCAGATTGTGGTTTGAAGACCTCAAGCTGCAGAGAATCCTCCAGCAAGTGACCTGTGCCCCATGCTGCAGATGAAGGCGAAAAACCTCCAGAGCCTCTGCCAATCTGCCCTGGAGGAAAATTCCTTCCCGACCTCAAATATGGCGATCAGTTAAACCCTGAGCATGTGGGCAAGACTCACCAGCCAGCACTCCGGAAAGAATTCTCTGTAGTAACTCCACCCCATCTAACATCCCATCACAGACCTCTGGGCATACTTACCTGCTGATAATCAAAGATCAATTGCCAAATTAATTGCCAAAATNTAGTCTTAAAGCCAGATATGTCTTTTGCCCCCACTACTCCCCTTGAAAGGCTGTTCCAGAACTTCACTCCTTTAATGGTTAGAAACCTTCGTCTAATTTCAAGTCTAAACTTCCTAGTGTCCAGTTTATATCCTATACTTGCCTATTAGGAACAACCAAGTTGCTGATTAAATGAAGTTGTATTTGATAAATTTTTTTTAATCTGTAACTAGCAGGTGGTATAAAATCAAGGTTCTGACCACTGGTGGTTTCCAGGATCATTCTGTGAATACAGCTATGTTAAGCTTGAGATCACTGTCCTATTCAAAGTCCTGAGGTGGGGCTCAAGGAGGGCTTAGAGCCTAGTGCATGCTCTGCAGTGGGATAAATTCACCTATCAGGAATCGTCACTATTGTGCCAACATTCAGACACATTTAAATTTATCTTTGAATATAATGGACTATTGCACATATAGATACCCTTATTGCAGATAGTAACCTCTTCTGTCTTACAAATCCACGCCAAAGCTAGACTGATGGACTACCTCTTTTAAAAGGTTTGCAGAAGATCTTACTTTTTTCATCTGATTAATTTCAGATCCTTGTTTATTCTAGAAGATCCATTCCAAGGACATCATGGCCATTAGAAAGAAAAACATTACACGTTGTTGTAGCAAAGAAGCTAATCTTAAAGGCAAATCTTCAATTATTTCACACACTGAGGAATGGAATGCTGTATTTACTGTATTGGCTGCCATAGAAAGATTAGTCAAGCTACATGACATGCTAAGTAACTAGAGAAGAGTAATTCTGTTCTTTAACATAAAGTGCAGCCATGCCACCACATGTTGTGATCCCTCAATGTACAGGTTAATCACGGTAGGCAGGTCAAGGCCAGGATAAGATCTCAAAGGAACTCTTAGGTGCCATCGAAATTACCATAGCATTGGACATTCTTCCCTTGGAGTCAGTACTGAAGTGATAGCCTAGCGTTACATGAAGAGACAATGTGCTACTGGCAGTCTTTCAAATGAGAGATCACGTCACTGGCCATAAGAGATTCCAGGCACTATTTGCAAGAGTAGCAGTGTTAACCATGATGAATACGCTATTGATGACAAACTTTTCACTTACCTGCAATTCCCCACTATAGTTAAATTTGTGAACAAGAAACAATCATTTTACAATAGCACAGGATCAGTTACTCCTTTTGTAAAGTATCAAAGGGGTAGCCGTGTTAGTCTGGATCTGTAAAAAGCAACGAGTCCTGTGGCACCTTATAGACTAACAGGTGTATTAGGGCATAAGCTTTCGTGGGTGAATACCCACTTCGTCAGACGCATGCCAGACATCCATCCTTTTGTAAGTAAATCCTGGGTGTGCCTCAGCATTTATGCAGCAGAAGCTCAGCAGAAGCTCAGCATCCTGTGACCATTTCTGCTGTTGTGCTCGTTTCTCAAATGAGGGATAAGAAGGTCAGCAGTCCAGCCACCTAGCTGTCTAGTACCTATCCCATCTAGTATAAAAAACACTGGATGTGAATAATGATTTGTGGTGCTCCATCAACAAGTTGTACCTTTCCATTTGTTACATGCATGCATAGACAGAGTCCTGCACCCCACTCCTTCATCCTGGATTCCTCCCTTACCAAAATGCATAACTGTTAGCGACTTTTGGTGTTCATATGAAATGTTTGCCAAAAATATTTCATTGCGTTTTCAGAGTGGAGTTAGTAATAATGGTAGACGGCATCAGACTGGCAGCCCTGGAGTCCTCTGAATCACAGCAGAGAAATAGCTGCAGTGCAGACTCCTGCCTTTCCACCGTGCCTATATGTTTCAAGCTTGACTGAACTAGATAGGCTATTGAAGCAGAGAGTTCAGACTTCATTTAAAAAAAAAAAAAAGGCACTTTTTTTTTCCTGTTTCTTTCTAGCGCAGGTACCAACATGCACTTCTGAGGGTTAGCCTTCTACAGAGGCTTGGTCTGGTGTGCCAGACTAGAAAAAAAGAGCAACATGCATTCTAACTCACTAAGTAACAGCAGCTGAATCAAGAAAGTAGGGTCCCTTGAGGACAAGTTGCTATATGAGTCTTATTTCTGTATCTAGTGCCTCAATACTACAGAAGGATTCCATAGGTTAAATATTAACAGCCAGGAAATGGGAATCAGTTCTCCATTGTTCTGTGCCAGTAACTGACTGCAACAGGTTCTTATCTTTCTGGCTCTGCTGCCTCACTTTCCCCTTCTTTGGTTAGTGGTCTGATGTATCTGCCAAGGGCTTGGTGATTTGGGGTTTAGCCTTGCAGTCAAACCTCAGTAAGAGTCCTTCCCGTTCAAGGTCAACAGAATGCAAACACAGATCCAAACCTTTGACAAAAAAAACAAAGCCGGCCAGTGAGGTCTGAGCTTAACAGTGTTTCGTCTCTTTGGATTCCAGAAGTCTCTTTTAACCTCTTGATGCAGAGGTGTCCACACTACCTCTCTCAGCAGCACTCATCCGCTCTACCCCACCTCAACAATTTGAGCAGCCCTGTGTCAACTGGGGAAACAATTTGCTCTTCCTAAGCTAGAGAGTTTTTTCAATGGGCCAAGCAGGGTCAGTTGATAGTCCTTTGCAGCCCACCAGCTTATGGGTCTGCCCCAGTCTTCCCATTGTTGATATGGGGACTAAAGGCAAAGATACCTTGCTGCAAGCCCCAGTTTGAAGCCACTAAACAGAGACTGGTACCAACTTCCTACCTACACCCGTGGAGTATTGCCCTAGGTTCTTTTTTCTGCTTCACTCCTTTCCTGGGTCATTCTACAATCTCACCCACCTGGGGACCACAACTCCCAGCAATTCCTTGCCTCCAAGGGCCAGGACTTTATGAGTAGGGTTACCTTCTGGGTGGGTTTTTTATGGATTTACCAGTTGCCAGACAAATAATTTAATCTGCCAGTTTTTTTTACATGGATCAAAAGATTTGCATTATCATCATAATACACTGGGATATCTAATATTAAAAGTTTCTGTGTACAGCTAAAGAGGCTGCACTGTTTCCACTTCCATACTTCAAGTGATAACACATCAAAACTGTTGAAAATACAGCAGCTGTCTAATCACCAACACGCAAGCGCATCACACATGTGTGTGAGAGAGGCTTTGAATCATGCAA
Organism: Chelonoidis abingdonii; assembly: GCF_003597395.2. NCBI lineage: Eukaryota > Metazoa > Chordata > Testudines > Testudinidae > Chelonoidis > Chelonoidis abingdonii. The sequence goes on along the minus strand of NC_133782.1, from coordinate 23,729,358 downwards.
GAATGAGATGTGCGAGGCATATTAAATAATGGAAGACGAGGGCGAAGGCGCAAGTGACCCCACTACACTCCATAAAAAAAAAAACCTCACATCAGAAACTGCACATTCAATGATAACTGGCTAAACAAAACAGGCTACAAAGACTCACTGGCAAAATGTGCTTCTAAAACAAATGCCCATTTGTTATCAATGATGTTATCAAGCTTATCTATAGGTGTTTTCTCTCTACATATTATAAATGGCTTTTGAAGGGGTGGAGAGGTTGTGCAGTTGCTTTGTGGTTGGGGGTTGGGTTACAGCGGGCTTGTCTTGTGCGGGGATGGGTGTTGGGTTGTTTGGGGGGAGGCTGCATTTCAAAGGTGGTAACCCTATTTACAAGGCACCTCTTCATTAACAGTCCAGCTTGGACAAGTCATTTAACCTTCTTATGCCTCAATTTGCCCATCTGTAGAGCAAGAATAATACCTATCTCAGGGATGTTCTGAGTCCTAATTCTCTCATATTTGTAAAATGCTTTTACATCATAGCCCTGGTATTAGTATATGGGGAAGTGTTACTATTATTCACCTGATTCCCCAGGAACTCTTTCATTAGGAATGGCACCTCCTTTAAGTTACACAAATTATTTCAGGAGTGTGAGTGAAGGTAAAGATTAAGAGCTCTGTATACAGGACACATTTCTCAGGAAATGGTGGTCATTTTTATTCTCCAGGAACATTTGATCCCCACTTTCTTGAGACAACATCCCTTTCTCCGCTGACAGCTTCACCTCTGATCATGGAAGGGTATCTGCGATGCCTATTTCCTGCCATGTGTGATAGTTTGTTTAAAGACTTTCAGGAGCACATCTGGCCTATGTGCTCTGGCCTTTTAGCCAAGGAATTTAAGGGGTTTTAAATGCCAGGTCAAACCAAAATGGTAAAGAAAATGCAGTGTGATCTGATCACAGAGACAAATTTTTCAATCTGTACCAAACCCAATGCTACTTCATTTTATCTGACTGTTTTAAACACATCCAATCAATATTTTAGAATAGAGACATCAATCAATGCAGAAAACTTTTTCAATCGCTGGTGAAGAAGAAAAAAACCCATCAGAGCATGCCTTCAATTTTCCTTTCTGAACCGTGCACTAAAGTCAGTGTGCACCACATTGAACCACACTTACAGACTCAAAACACCTGGCAAAGGTAACCCTCCTGTTATAAGGTGACACTGGCCCTTTAAGAGGGAGCAGGGCCAGTGGCTCACTCCAGCTGTTCTCCGGAGGGAAGGGAGACCCAGTTCTGGGTTGCCAGAGTCGCTCAGGAAAAAGGAAGGTGAGACCTGTCTGGTCAGTCAGGAGCGGCAGAGGAGAAAGTCAGGAGATTGGCAGGTCAGAGCTGCCAGAGGCCAGGAGACTGGAGGATTTCCCGAAGGAAGTTGTAGGAAGTTCCTGGGGAAGGCAGGAGAGCAGCAGAGGGGGTTGTCTGACTTTGGAGGTGCAGCGAAGGACTGGAAAGGGCTGAAGGCAGGGGAACAGCAGAGGGATTTATCTGCTGTCACCTCCACATTAGAGCACTGGACCCAGGGGAACAGTTAGAGGGCACGTAGAGTGGTGGATGCTCCCTTGGTGAGGATGATCTCTTAACAGAGAGACCAGTGGTTCCACCCCCCAGGATTGTAATCGAGCTGGTAGAACTTGGGAGGCTGTCCTGCCAGAGAACCAGTGAAAAGCCAGGGCTAGTGGAAGACAATGGAGCGTGGAGCATTGAGGAACTTGATATTCTGGGATTTTAAGAACTATATGCACAGGGGTGATAAATAGACTTTATGTTGGGGATGATGTTTTGAGCTCTTTACATTATGTTTTGGTAATAAATGAATCCCACGGAGGGGTATTATGAAGGCAAGAAAGCTTGTGGTGGAATTATTGGGGATTCTCCAAGGGAAAACAGAGGCAGATGTAGCAGTCATGCTGCAGCCTGCTGCAAGATGATGCTCTAGGTGGGGCCAACCCATGACATCTCCACTTTCCAGAGTTATGATGTGACTTACTACAGATCTGCATTTCAAACCAGCAGGTAGTGCCATAGTGGATGGCAACAAAAATCGGAATTACTTCCCTGGAAGTGTTTTTTCTTGGATCAGTGCATCAAGCAGCTTAGCTGGAATACCGGCCTGACTTCAGAAGTGTTGGACAAGCTGCTCTGCTATCCACCATTGCACTCTGGCCATGTACCCTCTCATCTCAGCACAATTTCCCCCACCCTCCAGTCCACACAGGAATGCTCCTAGACCAGGGACATAGGATGCTAGTTGGGGCAGCCTGAGGGCAGTTAGCATCAGCCCTGTGTCCTGCTTGGGGAATCTGTTGTAAAGCAGCTTCAAGTCCCCTTTGCACCACTGCAATGGCACAGAAGGGACTTAGGAGGAGCCAAGGATCTGCCCCTCAGTGCTTGGTGGAAGCTGGCCTTTTTGTCTGATTTTACTGTTAGGCTCCCACTCTATGTAAACAAGCTTCTTTTCCATTTGCTTAGGTTGATGCTATTTAAATCTCTGTCTGTCTATATCAACTCACCTGCTGTTTGCTTATCACTCTTGTGTGTTGCCCCTTCTGTGCACTTTCTTAACAGTGGATTTGTCATTTATTAATAAAGCTCTGAGCTTGCTGATGCTAATTTCTGACACCTGATGCTATTCTTTCCAAAGGAGTACCTCTAAGAAAGCCAGCTGGAGCCTGTTAGAAGCTGATCCCATCATCTACTGGTCCAGGTACTTTGACGGACTTCATTACCATAATATCCAAGTGCTCCAGATAAGCCTGAACCCTTAGGAGAAATGTAAGTTGAGACTGCATTAGCAGCCTCCTGTAGAGCCAAAGTAACAACAGCAAGTTAATAATATGGTGGCATATTCAAATACTCCCACAGTTCCCTGGAAGAGATAGTCAACTTCAGGGCTCTCTGAAGACACTGATATCTAAGTGGGGTCCGTTCTACAAGCCATCCAGATGCTGGAGGTAAAAATTGATTCATATGTTCCTTGTCTGCTTTATTTAAGCACACTTCGGACATGCACAGTGAATAAGACCATTTGAAATTCCCCAGGGACACTCAAATGTTACAGACTATGTTGGTAACTCCACAGTCTTAAAATGTGAAGTGATAAAAGGTAAAACCGCTACCCAGGAAGACAGAAATGTGAGAACAGCTGCCAGCTTCCGGGTACTAGGTCTCACCATAGGAAAGTCTAAAAGGTCTTATTACTGCCGTTAGGAAATAAATTTCAACTGCCTTGAAGATGTATTCAACCTTCTCACATACCCACTAAGAGTCCAGATCCTTTAAAAGTAGCCACTATGGGAAAATAAGGTAGTAAAAGAGTAGATTCCCTCCCTTCTCTCACGCTCCTGCTACCTATCTTTCCTGATATTTCTAGAGCTACAAAAACTCAGGAAGAGACTTAACTGTAAAAAACTGATTATGTTCCCCTTAAATTGTGTCCCCATATTATCTTTGGCAAGATTACATTTTCTGTCCAAGGGGCACTTCTCTTTTTACAACCATTCAAAGCAATTCATTGGTGCAAATAGGAGAGTCAAATGGAGGGCCAAAAGAGGAACGCTGTGCAAGGCTCAGAAGATTTGATGAGAAACTAATTCCATCTCTTATTTTCCTTATATATCTATTTGTAAAATTTACCTGTCTCTCTGCTTCTGGGAAATAGAAGACTTGCAAGCTCCTAATGTTGCAGTATGTTGTGCACAGTGCAATATTTGCTTTCCTGTGTGGATATATTATACCATACAGCAATTGCTTGGTGTGCTCTCTCTCTCTCATATTAGTGTATGTTTTAAATGTTTGATTGTGTTTTGGATCAATAGAGTTTTCTGCAGATTAGAATTTTTTTTATTTATCAATTTTGGCTAGAGCTGGGCAAAAAGTTTTCACAGAATACTTTTTGGAGGAAAAAAAAGGCAGAATTTGCTTACACCAGAACATTTCAGTGTCTTTTGTTGACTAGTTCCAGATAAAACACAAACTACCCCACATCCACCCCTATGGTTTTTTTTAACAATAAGCTTTATATTTAAAAAATAAATGTTTTTTCTGTTAGAAATTACACTCTCAAAATAACATTTTGTTTCAGTTTGAATGGAAGGGTTCATTCAACCCGAAACAGTTCCCCTCGCCAGACTTTGATTTTCTGAATGGGGGGGTGTTAGGTCCAAAACTTTTTTTTCTCCAGAACTGCAAATGAACTGAGAAAATCCATTATGTGCCCAGTTCTACTTTAGAATCGTTAGATTGTTGGTCCAAACTTATTTCAGATGAAGTCAGTAGAATCTTGACAATTAATTACTTCAGTAACAATAGATTAGGGCCTACTGTCTATTTTCTTTTCTGTAAGTGTTCCTTATTATGAAGTAAGATTATGGCTTACCATATGTGTCCATAGTATGGGTTACAACCTGCTAGGGAGGCAGACCTGTGAGGCTGCTATGCTTTCTCACCACACATACACACAGGTGGAGGAGCAAGGATATGGAGCGGGCAGAGCTGTGACTCTATCAACACAAAGGAAAAGGAAACTGTGCCAGGTAAAGGGCATGTAAAGATTATTTTCTCCTGCAGCAGGGTTACCTTCTTCCGCTTTCAGCTGGTGATGTGGTTGGGGGTCATCTCCAGGGCCTCTTCACCCCTCTCTTCCCTTTCCCAGGCCTCCCTCTGCTACCTCCTCTCTCCCTGTGACAATGGTGTCTGTTCCTGAGGGGAGGGGAGAGATCTCTGCCTGTTTCCTGCAACAACTCTGATGCGGTCTCTTCCCCAGAAGCCAGGACAGTGAGGAAGGCAGCCATTCAGGGAGGGTTTCCCCACGGGCACATCTGAAATTCCCAAGAGGGCAGGAGTTTCTCAATCAAGTGAGAGTCTGGCTCCAGCTCCAGACAAACCATCATGAGAAAGTTGTCTTGAGTTTTTAGAAATTCAATCCTTTGGGACAGATACTGCTTCCTTTTCCTTTTGGTAGCAAGTTGCCCCCGACTAACAGTGTTGGCAAGTTAAATACTGGTTAAAGTTGCCAGACAGCTCTGGAAAATGAACCCCAATATGAGGCAGCCACCACAGGCAGAGTTACAAGAGGTGGTCTACCACTCATTACCAGCGTCCTCATCATGCCTCAGGGGGATCCTCTTGGGTAGGAAAAGGCAGTTTTGTTTCTGTACCTTAGCTTCAAAAGAGGCTACCACTAAGAGTGTGAATTAATAACAAACATTACAGCAGGTTTGTACCACTGATTTAATGATTCTTCACATGGCTCGTTATCAAGGTACATACCCTGTACTTGCAGCACCATGGCTCAGACCACTTAATTCCTGAGCTAAAGGGATAACTCTGTTAGGAGTTGATTTATCTCCCAAGCCACCAGAGGAGGTCATAAGACTTTATCAGTATGTAGCAGCTACCTCTCCGTTAGGAACTGGACTGAGACCACCAACTCTTTTCACACAGGCCACCAAAAAAAGCTATCAAATGAGAACTTTCAATTCCTACCAGTCTTGGACAGATTCAAGAAGGAAACTTAGAAATGATAAGGCTATTTTTTCTGACCTAATTAAAGACCCGCTTTAAAGATCTTTCTCAGCCACTGACATAAGATTCCACTCCCCATACCTCACCCCAAATTCAGTTCTATTGCTAATACCACTTTTTGGTTTCTTTTGAAAAAGAGTGCTGATGCATACTGTAATTCCATTGTGAGAGCTGGAAGATAGTCACAAACTTAATCCATTTCAGTACAGTGGCTGAGACAAATGTACACTGACTTCATAAAAGAGATTCTCAGATGATTCAATTGACTTGTTAAAAGGTAGATTTACTGAAATTAGTACATTTGGGATGCACTCTAACAAACAAAGAGGAAAAGTTTCTTACTCAGTTCCAAGCCTTAAACTTTCAGATATAGAGGTGCCTTTTCAACTATCCCCAGTATCACAGCAGTGTCCCATAGATAATGGTCTCAAACGTAACATAATATGAGAGCTAGACAGGTTTGTCAAAATGATTTTGTTTCCGAGGTTTATTACCCTAAGATTTTTTTTATAAGAAAAAGATTAAATCATAGCCCTGATCTATGTATTTCATTAGGCTTCTAATCCTTAAAGAATCACTAATGCAATTAGCCACTGAAATGCATTCAATCATAGTACCATCATATTGACCATAATAATTTCTTAATTATTTCAGACTGGAATAGAGCATAGGAGCTGTGCTGTAAATTACACTCCAAAACTCTTTTAAACTTTAACATAAAAAGAAAGTGAATGCAAAAGCAGCTTTGATTACTTTCAGTATGAATGAATGAGAGAAGACATAAGTCTACCGAGCTAGTCACTAAAAAGTGAATTGGATTTTAAAAGTCACTGTTCATATTGTTGTATTCCATTACATAAAATGATGTGATGTCATTTCTGTTTCCATAGCGGATAATGTAAACTACTGCCGCCATAACATCAAGAAAGATCAATATTTAGCAAATATCAGATCAAGAAATGACTATTTTGATAACCCTGCCAAACAGCTGATCTATTGTCACATTTAAACTATTTCAGTAAACTAGCCCTAAAAAACAAGCACTCCCAATCTGTTCTTTCAACCCAAACCTCTTGGTAACTTTTACTCTGTGCGAGGTGGTGTCAGGAAATAAATCAAGGGAGATACGGCTGTCCGACCGATAGATGGCTGGCACAAACAGGGCAACACAGGAGTTGTTTCACTTAAAGCTAAACTTTACTTAGTCTCAAGCACTTACACACGTCTGCAACAGGTTAGTGAAATACCTCCAACCCTCGATAATTACTGATGCTGAGTGTGGCTCTCGAGTGGCACAGCAACAGGCCTCCATTGGCCAAACTTCAATCTGCCGGTGGGGACCCCAAGATGCGTCCAGAGGGAGCGTCCCTGAAGAAATCTTCCTGAAGAGTCCACCTACCTCAAACTTTACCCCCTTATTTATACATTAGTAATACAATGACATATCACTTAAAGAAAACTTGCTAAGCAGGCAGTTTTAAAAGATCAAGCAAGAGGTTTTCTTATGGTCATCAATTAACCAGGCTTTTTTTTTTTTTTTTTTTCCAGAGTATGAATGTCTTGGGACCCGGACAGACACATTCCTAAGGGCACATTATAGACAAGCTTTCTGTTTTTCTAAAATACATATATAAGCAATTTCAACATTCTTAGCAGGAAGGATGTGGGGTCAAGCTGCCCTGTCTGTGGCACCCAAAACCCCCTCCCCTCTTACCTTGGTTAAGCTAAGGCCGCTGCATAGCCAATTTACGGCCTGCTGACTTGGCTACTTTAGCAATGAGCAATAGTGGTTTCAGGCACTTTATTGGTTTCCCAAAATCTCCTCGTACAAATCCACAAGAATAAATGAGCTGATATTATATATTATACATAAATAATACAAATTTAGTGATTCTGAAGAATAAAAAAGTTGGGGGGGGGAACAACCAAACAAAAAAAACCCCAACCAATCACTCACGAGTTAGGAAATACTGGACTAAATGTTGCCCATCCACAAACCTAATTCAGCCCCCTTGTGTGCATGTATAATGGTGAAGGGTCTACCTGTGAAAAGTTTGGTGAAAATGACTTGCCCAGCAATAACTTGATGATAGAAGCAGGGACTGAATCCATTCAAATGCCCTAACTACAAGACCAGGGGTAGGCAACCTATGGCACGCATGCCGAAGGCGGCACACAAGCTGATTTTCAGTGGCACTCATACTGCCCAGGTCCTGGCCACTGGTCTGGGGGGCTCTGCATTTTAATTTAATTTTAAATGAAGCTTCTTAAACTTTTTTAAAAACCTTATTTACTTTACATACAACAATAGTTTAGTTATATATTATACACTTATAGAGAGAGACCTTCTCAAAACGTTAAAATGTATAACTGGCACGTGAAACCTTAAATTAGAGTGAATAAATGAAGACTCAGCACACCACCTCTGAAAGGTTGCCGACCCCTGTACAAGACCGTCCTTTCTCTTCCTACCATCCCCTTCCTCATCCACTACAAACCATCCAACTTGTGCAATAAATGAGGCATAAAAATCAGTTCCTTCTGTATACTACCCTGACTCATCCCAAGAGCAGATCAGTCCTGTGCACTGAATGAGGTAAGGGTCTCGTGGTAAAAAAAGATTATGGGATCATATCATTAAAGGCAGTATCATAATACAGAAAGGGTCTGAATTAAGCTTAACATAAGAATGGCGATATTAGGTCAGACCAATGGTACATCTTGCCCAATATCCTGTCTCCTGACAGTGGCTGGTGCCAGATGCTTCAGAGGGAACGGGCTATGTTCATCCTGCATTTTCTAATTCGAGAGTGCTTGACTTCACAACATTTTAATCCCTAACTTTGTATTGTTTATGGATGAGAGCTTACATTAGCTAACGTTAAACGAAGTTTATTATGAATTTCATTTGGATTTTTTAAATATAAAAAATATTTTGTGTGCGCGCTACTGTTATCTTCAATGTATACTTTAGTGCCATCATCATCTTTGTGAAGCAGAATCTCCATATTTCACCACTCTGTGTCATGTTGAACAATATATTGCAAGTACTAAAGTAAACTGTATTCAAACAAAAACATCTGAAAATGTAACTTCACTTTTACTGCAAGTTCTAAATGACTTTAAAAAAATCATGTAACAGAAAACTGAGTAGGGACTTAATATAAAAGCAGGAAATTAAAACTGTTATAAAGGTAAATATTCAGAAAGTCATAATCCTTGATCTGTCAGAAGCATACAAAATATACATGAAAAGGAGCTAGAATTTTGTATCTTAATTTAATGTAATCTTGTTTTGAGGAAAGTAAAACAATTATCCTTTGGGGAAAAACCATGCAGTTTACCACAGGACAAACCCAAAGGAGCACAGCAGGAGCTTATCTAAACTGTCTGTTTTCATTGCATTGCCTCCCATGACCATCTCTTTGTTTTAATGTTATGGTAGTCTGAAGGAAATCGGTTATCAAAAGCAGTCAATGCCATGACAATCAGGCAACAGTGACCCTCCTCAAATATGCAAATAAACTGAAGTGAGTGAATGATGAGTGGCTGATTATCTATGATGTTACAATGCTACTGCTCAGGTGGCAGTAAATGTGCACTGCACTGAAAAAAAATATTGGGCTTTTCCAGCATTTTAGTTTTCCCAAATTTCTTAATAAAAACACGCTGGGATTCTCTCTCCACACAATAATTAGCTGAAATTCTATTCAAATACTTTATAACGTTTACAAAGCAGGGTTCTGAAAAAAAGGTCAGACACTCAGGTACAGACCTGTAAAAACAGAAAATTCTGATAATTTATGACCTCACTACTGCGACCCCATAATCATAAATGACTTGTATTCTGTTAGACAACTTGCCGAGGCGGGGGAATGAAATGCACGGCAAATTATTTGTTGAGCTCATCTGGAAATGGCCTCATGAGTCAGAGCATCAACTCTATAGAAAGTAGGGAAGTTTCTGTACATTTCATGATCTCAGACTGAATGTCTCCATTTATTTGTTAAGGCCATCCTATTTGGAGGACTTTAATGAACAGCCATTTACCACTTTTAATAGTTGCATTTGTCTCTGTATTTGAGGGTTTTATTAGTCTGTGCCTGTAGCGAGGCGGTGTGGCTCCCCTCCTCCACAGGGAGGGTTGAGCCCTGTCCATCTTTCCCCAGGGCGGAACTTCTGGGCGGAAGCCCCGCCCCTCAAAGGGTCAGGCAGCAACCCGGAAGTATAAAAGCCGGGCGCCGGCCTTCAGTTGCAGCTCAGCTGCCGGCCAGAGCAGACGTGCCGGCTGACCCTCGTCGCTGGGAGGCTGCGGAGCCCCGGGACAGGTATCAGGCCTTGCCGGAGCCGACCCGCAGCAACCGCGACGCTGAGCTGCGGGAACTACCAACGCTGCCCAGCCCTAACTACGGCCTGGAGGAGCCTTCGGACCAGACCTGGCCCAGCTACCCAGAGGTGCTACCGGATCTACCCCCTGGCCCACTGGACCCATGAAGAGTAGACGACCCCGGCTACCAGGTAGAAGCGAAGGATGGAATAAGCTGGGTCGTGACTTGAGCATCAAGCCTCATAGTCCCTTATCATTACCTCTTATTCGTTCTTAGATCCCTACCTTCTTCAGTTTTCCCCCACTGACTGCCAGCGCGACACCGCTATAGCCGTGAACACAGGATGCCTTTCCCCCCCCCTAACCGGATGCAGTTCCCCCTCACCAACTACGGGTTGCTCTCTCCTCCCCAAAGGGCAACCCTGACATTGCTCTCTGCCCCTGCCCCCAAGGCAAGCCCTTAACCTTTTGCTTGCCGCCCAAGGGCAAACCCTCGACATTTGCTGTTTCCTGCCCAAAGGCAGAAGCGCCTGAACTATTTACTGCTTGCCCGCCCAAGGGCCATGAGACCTCTAACTATTTGCTGCTTGCTGCCCACAGGAGGCCAGACCCTCTGAACTATTTGCTGCTTCTCTGCCCGTCCCAAGGCAGCCTATTGCACTGTTTTAGTGCCCCCCGAACCAAGGCTGGCCCACCTATTGACTTTGTACCGCTTCTGCCCGTCCAAAGGCACAGCCTATTGCATGTGTTGGTGCCCGCTCCTAACCAAGATGCCCCTATTACTTTGTTACGCTCTTCCCTGTCCAAGGGCCGCAAAGCCTATTGCACTGTGTTTGGCCGCCAACCAAGGCCTATTACCCCCCTTTTACTGCTCTGCCTCTCCACACCAAGCCTATTGTACGTGTTTGAGCGCCGCCCGACAAGGCTGGCCCTAGGACTTGTTTGCTGCATCTGCCCCGCCTCAAAGGGGCCAGAGCGTGCGACGTTCTTTGGTGCCCGCCTATACAACGCGGGCCCTATGACTTTGCTGTGTCCCAGTCCGCTCCACAGGGACCGAACGCCCGGACAGTGGACTGCAGACCCGAGGGACATGACCCAGCGAGAACAGGACGAGGCCGGTGTGGCTCCCCTCCTCCACAGGGAGGGTTGAGCCCCGGCTTCCCTCGTCACAGTGCCTAATACTGCAAAAGTAAACAGAGTGGGGTAAGAAACATCTGTTATTTGAAAAGTTCCCACATGCTAACTGTACTGGCTTTACTGATGAACAGCTTAGTTTCGTCACTGTAGTGAGTAGGTGTCATCTGGAGAGCATACCAGGTGCCCAATTATCTCTTCCTCACCCTCACAGCTACACTGGCTGCAAATAATATTTACTCAGATTAACAGGAGTTGCTTCCATCACAGAATGGGAGGAGATTTGAGTTTAGGAAGCAAATCGGGTAAGCAACACGGTACTATTTTTATGTATGATAACTTATATTTGCACTTGAGGCCTATTGGTCCATGTTCTACTTCTTACGTTATATTTTCCTCTCAGTTATTCCAGCACAACTCGATTGAATTTGGCTCAATGAGTCCACGCTAAGTTTTTCTAACATTGTTGCTCCTTATGTGCTAAACTGTAATCTCAGATACATTCAGGTTCAAATCCCACTAGGAACTGGCCCAAAACTTTGACCATAAAGCAGAGGGAGGCACTAGGGTTTTTTTAAAAAATTGAAAAAGTATAATTAGCTTTTTTTGGCACATTATTTTCATAAATCTCCATGTTTTTTCAGACATGACTAGAAGAGTAAATACTTAAAGGATATTTGTTCTCAGCATCTCCAGTGGAACGGGGACCAAGAAATAACTGATTGTTCTTGGAAATCTCCCACAAACTGGAGAGCTTCAAACTGTTGTGTACAAACCCCACTTTACTAAGTTATCAAGGGAGATCCAAAACTCATAAAATAATGAGGTTCATACAAGTGCACAATAGACAGCCATCCAGTCATGACATTTTGCTGTTACTAAAAGTGACTAACGCTGCGCAAACTCTGGGCAAGGGAACCCAAGCTATGCTGACCTTAGTTTTGGATTTGAATATGAAAACAAAACCACCAGTCAAGTTTTGAGCAAAACTTCCAGTGTCCTGTATGAACCTATTCTTGAAACTCAAAAACAAAAACTTTTTGTGCAGTGTGGAAAGGCAAGAAGACGTCCAAATTTTCATGTTTTATTTGGATATTGTAACAAAACTTATGCAGCTGGTCACGAGGTGGGCTTTCAACCATACACAGTGTGTAGTGGAGTTTTGTCTTCTCACAAGACTCCACTATCAGCTCTGGTGGGATTCTAGGTTAAAATAGATTAGTGGTCTTAAAAATGCTCAATCATTGCATCCCTCTTCCAGTACTCCAAACACCAAGGGATAATTTATGCTAGTTTTACCATAAAAACTGTCTCCATGCACTTTTATTTGCCTTACCTCTTGTCACAATCAAGAGACTCTGATTTCTTCCTAAAAGACCACTAAGAGTAGGGCAGGTAAAAAATGTTCTAACACTCAGTACCCTAAGTTTTCTGCTTAAAAGAAAAAAAAATTCCCCATCAACTTATTAAAGAGATTGCTTTAAAAGGTTTCCTGTGGCCGGCTATCATTTGCTATGCTCTAACATCAGCAGATGTGCAGGGATTTCACTCATTTTATGCAAACTTTTCTTATTTAAAAAACTAGCTGGTTTTGTTTACCTCTGTCCTTGAATGTTTGTGACAGGATATCGTCTTTCTGGTCCTCTTTCTTCTCTGCTGTACTTGATAGTGCACATCCAGAGTTCTTCCTGCAGACGTTTCATTTTTGTTTGCCACAAGATCTTTGCATGATTCTGAGGATCTGATCTCTTCTCACTTATCCCTGTGTAATTCCATGGACCTCAACAGAGTTAATACTCATTAGCATCAGGATAAGATCTTGAGTGTCTGAATGTTCTAAAGAGAGAAGGTGAGTGAGGAAATGTCTTCTACTGGACCAACTTCTGTTGGTGAGAGAAGCAAGCTTTTGAGCTTACACAGAGCTCTTTGTTAAGTCTGGGAAACTCACTGTCTAATATCCTGGGACGGACATGGCTACAAACAACACTGCATACATGAATGTTTTAGTATCTTCTTCCTCTGTTCTTTGTGCATCTTTATATTTTTTCTGTTCTCTGCAACTGCTTGAAGTCTGGCTTCTGCTATCTCCTCTTCAAAGCCTTACTACAAGAGCTGCCTGTGAATTTTTTTGGACAAAATCGTCAGAAAATGTTGATTTATCAAAACCAAAGTTTTTAGCGGAAATGTATCTGTTTTTGAAGAAAGTACTCACAAGGATGTGGGAAACCCGGTCCCAACTCCCTATTCTGCTTGATCTAGGGTAAAGGACTTGAACCTGGGTCTCCCACATCCGAACAGAGTGCCCTAACCCTTGGGTTACTGGATTTTTTGGGCGAGGGGAGAGGGAATCGCTCTCTCTTAAAAAGAAAAAACTTCAAAAAGGTCTGCTTCAAAAAAATCTGAAACAGAAATCTTGTTTCCTAGCCAGCCCTACTCACTACTTAGTCATTCTTTGACATGAGCATATTTCACATAATGCTGCTGGTAAGCTTAGAGAAATAGAAGTCTCTTCTGCTGCCTGTACTGTTCTGATTGCAGGCTAGCTCTTCCAAATCTGTAGGTGCAAAAAGCTCCCTCAGAGTGAGTATCACCATTTCCTACAGCCGTTGCCTAACCAACCAGGAGTTCAAGCATGATGTCTGTGCATCTGGTTAGTTCCTGATGAATGGATGTTAATTTTCCTGTCTTGGTTTGAATTCTGTCCTCTAGATTAGGCATTGTGCCATGATGTGGTTTTCCTCAGCACACTTGACTCTCTCCCAAAATTGTTGGATAAAATGAGTATCATCCCAGGTGGTGGGGGATACAATCCCGCTATACTTTCAGCAAATATTTTCTAACCCAAATTTTACTTCATGAGGTCTAGTCTACTCTGACTGGAAGTTTGTGTGCCAATTAGCGTACTCAGGTTGTATGCAGCTCACCACTCACAGGGCCCGTGGCTCTGTCACTTTCAGGATATGCTTCTTCACACAGACATTGTGGCGCATGGTGATTGCAGGGAATTGGCTTTGGCTTGGTGATCCTTGGTAGCCCCTCTCCTTTGGATGTCAAAATAGGCCCTCTGCTGCTCCAACTTCTGCCACTGGTGCAGAGTGGCCGTAGCAAACCAGAGAATCCAATGCCCACCTACTGCTGAAAAGTCTGCCCAATGTGGCTTGTTAAGAGCTTTTCTGCAGAGCTTATTTGATTAATACTGCACAATTAGTGGTTTGCTCTCAAGATCCAAGTCAGAAAAATTGCATGCCAGTGCTACTTGGCCTATTTCGGCATAAAAATCATTTAATGTCTCATCTGGGGCCTGTCTTGATTGCATGAAGATAAATGATCCAAATTCCATATATTGCTTTTGAGAGCGAAGTGGTCAGCCAAAACACTAAGGGCTCTCTCCAGGGGACCATGCCTGCCAGAATTTAGTTGGGCAATGAATCCTCAGTGTCACTTACCACCTCACCCACATTGTAGCAATAATATGACTTGGTTTTAGGTTTCTCACTAGCAAGCGCATCCAAAATGTGTCTGAAGCTTCTTAGTCTGTTTCTGACACTGCTGGGCATTTGCTGCATCCTCAAGTCTATGAATCAGTGATAATTTTGACAATGCAAATGACATGCCGTTGGCTTTTTGTTTACCTTTGCAGTTTTATTTGCTCACAGATATCTGATTGGTGCGGCTTCTCTGGAAAGTTCTGTACCTTTCTTGCTACAGATTCTGAGTCTCAGCCAAAGCTCATTGAAATCAGTGGAAAGACTCGCTCAGACTTCAGTGAGCTTCAGATCAGGTCCTTCAAGAGCTTTAAATAGCCTGACTTCCAGAAGTGCTGAGCACCTGCCGCTCCCACTGACTGGCCGGAGTTGTTGTAGTATTAATAGCTGTTAAAGTTAAAATCTCTCAAACAGTTGCCCACAATAATGATAAGCTGCCACACATTTCCCTCTAGTCACATTTATAGTTGGAAATGGCACTGCACTATCCATTCTGAAACTCTGCATTTAAGATTTGATAGCATCAGGCTGCTTCACAGGTGCATAAGAGAGCACGTGTAAGGAGACTCTGTCTTCTGGCTGCATAACAGCAGACCACAACTAGGTCTGTGTTTTAGTGTGCTCCCTAGGACACAGATATCCCATCAGGTGTTGCAAGGGATAGAGGTTGTGGAGATAATCTCCTTCTTTGCTGGATCACCGAGCTGGCCATGAAGAACACTCCCCTTGCAGACGGAGTTAAGAGGATTTTACCTCCTTTAGTTTCGGTATTCTTACCACAGATCTACTGCCCTGCAGAAGGCAAATCCATTCTCAGACAGGTGTAAGTTTAACATCTGTAGCAGACCTGCCTGATTATCCATCCTTTTTACACGGGCATAAATCAGCAGTACTCCAGTGACATCAATTTAGTTATGCTGGTGTAGAACTGCTATAAGCTCCAATACTCCACATCTCAGCCATATACTTCTCTCACTTTGATATGACCTTGTCTACATGGAAACTGGAAGCAAAGTAACTAAATTGGCTGTAATTGTATTTTGGTGCAAGTCTGAGTGAGCACACAATGAGTTTGCAGGGTGAAAAGGTAATGTAAATAACGTATAACTAATACACTCCCCGTTTTAATGCACCTCAGCCTACTCTCTGTTGAAGCATACGCTTGAATTGGAGAAGCCCAGGGCTCAGCCCTTTCCAGACTTGAAAAATAGTATTACCGAGAGTTAAGCCACCAAGAGAGGTGCCATACAATTTCTTATGGAATAACATCTTATATAGTTACACAAACATCTGCAGCCAGCACTCGGAATACTTGGGAAAAATTCTTGTAAATGCTTAGGTGGTAACACTATGTTTTCCCATATAGCTTCTCTCATTCGGTTGCTATTACATAACTTTCAGTGCAAAGTACATCTTAGCATCCATACAATCACACCCCTCTCTGATCTTCACAGATAGGACCTCAGTCCCTGCAGCATGGCATCAAAAATGCATGTGTGTCACCTGGACTGCTCAGATGCAGAAGAAAGTGGCAGTTCAACAGTTTCCCCTCCAAACTCCTTAGAGCCTCCTCAGTGAAAGCAGTTTGAAGAGCCTTACAGACAGCATCAGTTCTGGTCTCAGAGTCAATACTTGGCGATCTCCTCAGCATCCAGTAAAATAAGGAGTGTGTAACCTGTATCTAAATTAGCACAGGCTCTCGGACACAGCTCTCACCGCACCCCCCCCCCCCCTTAGTCTTGAATTGTTCAGCTGCTGAGTCCACAGGTTTGTCTCTAACTTGTTCTATATTTATATCCCTGCTACACTGGTTACCCTTACTGAAAACCCTCTGCAGTTTCAGAAACAGCAACTGAGTATGCCCAGTAGTTATCACCCTCTTCCTCACCCCGCCCACCCTCTCTATTCTATGCCTCAGGACCCCTTTAAGTGTCCTGCCGCACTCTCTGCACACATGAAGAGGCACAGGATTCAACAAAAATCCACATCTCCTCCCCACTGTTTCTCTCCTCTTGTTAGACTGAAAACCTCAAGCCAATTGCTGCAATACAAGCATGTGGGTTACGTACTTATTTTGGAATAAGCGTAATGATAAGATTGATAAAAGTTGTGTTATTTGTTTTTACTGGTCTACGAGCAACTATTTTGCCAACTGCAAGCATTAAAAAATCATGGGTCAGATTTCACAAAATTGTGAGAACTTAAAACACAAACACACACAAAAAAAACAACACTGAGTTTATTTACCTTCAGGTTTTTGAACCTTTAGGATGTACACAAGTCACGTTTTCCAGTTTTTCTCCATTACTAAGAAGGTAGAAACTTACTGTATTTCTTCAAATACAAGCTGAAATTCTCATTGTCACAAAACTCTGGGGATTGGATCTTTATGGCGAGTCTCACAATAATTTGGTGTCTTTTTTTAAAGTTGTGAGTTGGCAACACTGTGGTCACTGGTGTCAAAACCAGGACGTGCAATGGGTAAGGAGGACAAAGGAGATAATGGCAACACTCCCTTTTCCTCCCTTCAGATTTACTCTTTGCTGAGGTAAAGGCCTGCAAAATTCCCACCCAATAGGTTTAATCCACTTTTCTTTTTTGTAAAATATTCCAAATAAACGTCAGAGTGCTCAGGGTCAAACTCTACTCTTGAGTAATATTTATAGACCATCACCCTTACTATTGCACTGAATCTACAACTAAAAAGATCCAGCAATATAGGTGGCTGAAAATGATCTGGAAAAAAAAAAAAAAAGTCTCATGCTGAAACAGGGATGGCTAGTGTCTAGAAGTCTGTAGAACATATTCACTAGCTGGCAGCAGGAAAGGATGATGGGCTTTTAGGACTCTGTTCTTTGTGCTTCTTCTCACATCCGCAACCTCTCTCCATGAATCCATGCCAGCTCTAGTATGTAAGGGAGAAGAATTCTATCCTGGAATGTTTCCTGTCTAGCAGGTCTGAAAATAGATAAGGATTCTGAAACAGACCATCTTCTGTTGCTTTTGCATTTTCCCTGCATTCCTTCAGCAAGCTGTTGGATTTGATCTCTTGTGATTCCATCAATGTGACTGAAATTCTAAATTGCTCCTGCCCAGCCTGACCTATGCAGAGCAGGATGATCCTTTCTCTGGGGACAGAAGCGCTTTTCCCAATAAATGCTCGCACAGATAACAAAAGGAACCGACTAATTCATTATTTTGATACCACACAACTGCAGATCTGGGAACAGATTCTCTAGTAGTCGCTCGGGGAGATGCAAATTGCACCTCTCCACACCACCAAGGTCCATCATGACCTAGAGTAAAGTCACTGTAAGCTATTACTGCCAGATGTGGTACAAACTTTAGTTTTCACCTGCAGTTTCATAGAAGCCCACAGCAGAGGCTGATGAAAGGATGTTCTAATTTGGCACATCCCCCAGCTGACATGGCTGTGCCCTTGCTGGTTAGGCTCCCTACCCTTTGAGCATCCCTGGACTCTTAAATCTCCCCACAAGCAGAAGGGGATTGCAATTGCTTTACTTCTTCCCATTATTGATGGTCTATTCTTCATGGAGCCCTACACTGGTGTAAACCTATGCTGAATCTCACCTCTAGCTGGAAATAATTTTATGGTACCAACTGTCTCGATTTTATTGAGCCCCATGATAATGGGTATTTGACTTAAATCCCCAGTTTCTGGAGACAGACTGCATGAGAATCTAAGCTTTCATTGTAAAAGATTCTAGCCCTGATGATTGCTGAGGAGTACTTGGAAATGCATCCCAAGTGCATCCAAAAGGCTCAAACCAGGAAGCACATAAAAGAAAAAAAAATTACTTTCTAAAACATCCCATCAATCTCATTATTTGGTGGCTTTTCATGACTTTTGAATGTTTGGGGCTGGTAATACTCTAATTTTTTTAAAGCCAAGAAATAGCAATAGAGGTTAGAAAAGTCATAGTATAAAAAGTAGCAAAATGAGCCTGCATTAGCCCCTGCAAAGCTCAAGGTGAAGTTTCCTATACTCCTTAAAATCAACTAATGCAGTGAGACAAAGGAAGAAATCCTTATTCAAGTAATACCTTTGGCTACAACATCATCCTTTCTTAAGCAAACCCAGTGTTTTAAATAATTGAAAGTAATGTGTCAGGAGATAAGGAAAATGAGCTCCCTTTCCTTCTTGACTGAAAACAAACTCAAATGTTATTGAAAGACAGCAAACTGAGAGGCACCAAAACTTTGAAACAAGCTGGTTAGCACTATATACTGCCCCTTGCCTCTAAACTAACTCATTGCCCTCCTTAAAACTCTACTCTCCCATGATGTCTACAGAAAATTTGACCCTGGTTGGGCTGCTGGTGCGCTGAGACAATTGCTGATCAATATTGTCTCATTGCACTCTCCCGTCAACCTGTCCTTATCCATCTGTCGCCTCCTGTCTTTTATACTTAGATCACAGGCTGTTTGCAGCAGGGACTGTCTTTTTGTTCTCTTTGTACAGCACCTAGAACAATGGGATCCCAATCCAGGACAGGGGCTTCCAGAATACAAATAAATAGTATTCTCACTCATATTTACAAGTGTGGCAACAGGGCCTTTTTTCACAATCTACTGGAAAGAGACCCCTGAGCTGACTGCTATTATTTGGATTTGTTTTTCCTCTTCTGACACAAGAGAAATGCTTGCTCTGTGTCACAATAGATCTGGTATCTATGAAAATCAGACCAAGAGCCCCATTCAAACCAGGCAGTGTGTAGCTGGTAATGTGCCCTGTAGAAATGTTGCCTTCCTGCATGTATCTCTCACATAGTGCATTTTGTCAGTGATCTGAGACATACACCTACCAGCTAAGCCCTGCAAACCTCTTCCGAGTACAGCCTGCCAGTTGTACCGGCTTATTCAGGGGTATGAGCAAGTACCCAACTAGAGATGAGGATAAGATCCACCAAATCTTTTTTAATTGAGACCAGAGTAGCATTTAAACCAGGGGTGGCTCCAGGCACCTGCACGCCAAGCGCGTGCCTGGGGCAGCAAGCCATGGGAGGTGCTCTGCCAGATGCTGCGAGGGCGGCAGGCAGGTTGCCTTCGGCGGCATGCCTGCAGAGGGTCCGCTGGTCCCACGGGTTCGGCTGACCTCCCGCAGGCGTGCCGCCGGATCCGCGGGACCGGGGACCTCCCGCAGGCAAGCCACCGAAGGCAGCGTGCCAGCTGTGCTTTGGGCCGGCAAAATACCTAGAGCCACCCCTGATTTGAACCTAGGACTCCAGAGCTAAAACAGAAGAACGCTGACCCATGGTGCCACCTGGCCCACAGAAGCTTGCTTTCAAACATGTGTTTCATTCTTCCCACCTGTTCTAGTTATGTGGGCTGTGTGTATAGACTTGCAATGACCTGTGAAGAAAGGAGAAGCTGTGTAGAAAAGGGAACATGTTCAAATATCTGCATAACTAGGTAGCTACTGAGAAAACCTTCACCTCTTACAGACTATCATCTAGCTTTAAAAGCTGGGATAGGGTTTTCATCAATTAAATTTGTTGACTATTAGTAGCACAAATGGGAAAATAGTCTTCCTATTATTACTTAGCAAGTCCCCCATGCTTTGGCTGCCGTATTTCTTGCAGGTAATTCCATCCTAGTTCTACAAGACTTTCAGAGGACTGACTCAAAAGTACTGTGTTGTTGGAAAGGGCACATTGGAACTAGAAATGGCTTTTTATCCACAAACTAGCTGTGCCATTCAGCCACTGGCAAGATGATGGATAAGTATTGGTTTTGTGAAATTCCACTTCTTTAGATTGGCAGCATTACCAGCTACTTCCATCACAGGGATATTGTTTGCACTCATTGACCTACCAAGAAATACTGGCTGCGAGAAGTTCACAGCTGGAGGTTAAAGAAAAAATTGAGGGCAAGTATATATCGGGGGAAAAAAATCACTTCTGCTCTTAACTGACCAACAGGAAGTGAGGGGAAACCAACTCATTAAATTCAAATCACAACCAATAAAAGGAGATAGTGTTATCTGTTCTTGAGGGATTTGTAACAAAGTAAATAAGAAGGTAACATGGGTCCTCTGCAATGCTCCTGTGACCATAATTGCATTTATTCGTCAAGAAAGAAATGGCTTGGTCTAAATAAATGCCATAGAAACCTTGGCAATTGTTCTTCTAATTTGTATAGGTTGGAGGGGTGGGGGTGGAGGGGTACATACAAGAAATGCATACAGTTACTTCAGAGGAATACATTCTTACATGAAGCCATATAAGGGATTTTGTTTGCTTTTGCCCCAAGGATAATAAAAAATAGCAGAAGTTTGAACTCTATTATAATGTCAAGCGCCTTAGCCATATATCTATTCTCAAATAATTAAAAAAAAAAAGCCAACTCGAATATACTTTTTCAGTGTGTATGGTATAGGCAGAATATTTTACAGCTTCTACAAATAAACAGGCTGTTCCCTCCCTTGTCCATCAATTGAGTTAGCTTTTAGAAGATACAATACAGTTGATGCAAATCTGATCAACTGTGATTGCCTAATTGTACAAGCAAAACAAATCCAGACTGTTTAAGGTGGAGGGGGGAGGGAGAACTGCCCTAAAACACTGAGTGAGAACTGTCTTTTCCTTTTCAGACATGGCAAACTGAAAGATTGTTTTCCCCCTAAGCAGGAATAGAGTGGCCATGATTCCATAGACCTATTTACTTTCTTTTCATAATGTGCCAGTTTGAACGCAATAAAACTGTCATGCTCAACTCAAGAGCAATAAATATAAAGAAAACTGTTATTTAACAGGCCAAGAATCATCTGCACAGTGTCACTATGTATTCAGAGCAGTCCTCTGGTGAAAAGTCATTTTGCAAAATGACAATTTATGTTGCATCTATTTTCATTTCTCCTCCTATCACTTCCCAGTCATATTTATTCAATTTCCTGGCCAGGAGAAGGGTGGTTATTTCTCCCCCACCTCTCTGCTGCTGCTAGTCTTGCAGGTTTGACCTAACCTCTGGACACCAAGCAGTAATGCATTCTACTCTGCTCAGCGTATTAATGTTATGCAGGGAACACAGGGAAGGGCAGAGAAACATACAGCATGTGAAAAAGCCATGACAGAGAACAATTCACAGTCTAGTTGCTCGGGACCATCCCAGCTGGTCTCATGAAAACTGAGGGGAATCACAAGCTCAGCATCAAGCTCAGTACTTTGTAAAACACAAAAGTTCGAGAGACTTGGCATAAAAATCACAAGCAGTGCAGATGATTTAGTAGGTGCTGCTGCTCTGAGTACTGAACCAAGCATACCAAGAAAGTGGTAGATGCTGCATTACCTGTTGTCCTGAGCACAGCTAAACAGTTCAGTTGTTCGCAGCATTTAATGAAAGAGCAGCGACGCTTGCAGCATTTTTGCTGCCAAAGCAGAGGCATAAACCCTGAAATCCTGCCTAAATTGTCTCTGGGCCAACCACGTTCCCTCTCCACAAATTCCTGTTTAGGGCTAATTGAACACAGCATTCTTGGCATCCTGTCACTTGGTGAAACCTATGGCCTGTTATGCAGGAGGCCAGATGAGATAATCATAATGGTCCCTTCTAGCCTCGTATAGTGTTGTCATGCACTAATGACCAGCTGTTCCATTCCACATGGAGGTGGCTGTATATCACTAATTGGTTAAGTGATTCCAGCACATAGCTGGAGAGGAGTATGTGATGTTTGTAAAGTGTTTGGGGATAATAAATACTGTTAGAAATGCAGGATATTATATGAATCATTCTTTGTATTACTAGCCCAAAATTAAACTCTCAGGGTGTCTTGGGCTGATGGAGCGGGAAAGGGAACTGTTAGAAGGGAAGGGCTTTGAGGCAGTCTCCCTTCAACAGAGCTAGTATCAGACCTGGCTCCCAGCTGCAGAACTCCACATTGATCTGCCATCTGAAAGCCTTCAATCCCAAAAGGAATATGGTGCACCAACAGAGCTAAGTTGCACTAGCATTGCTGTTAAGAGGAGGTAAGCAAGGTCAACAACAGTATGAGGAGGAGGCTACAGCTATGGGGAAGCTATGGGGCAAAGGAGAGTAGAACAGGGGGATCCCTACTGCCAGAATGGGGGATAGGCAGGATCAAGATCCACCCCCTCCCAGCATTCTGTATTAAGTATACACACTTGTGCACCCTCCTCTCTCAAGGGTACTCTACAGGGAATGATTGGAGCCCTATGCCCTTCCTTTCCCCACAAAATAGCACCCGACCTACCCATGTAGGAATAGTGCCTCCCAAGCATCTGCCTCTGTACAGAAGGGAAAGCATCTGCCTCTGTACAGAAGGGAATAGGACTACTGGCTACAAGTACTCGCAGAAAATCTAGTAGCCTTAATGGGCTGGGGCTGGTGAAAGCGTCAAGGAAAACTGCTACTTGGGCTTTCATCTCCTGACATACTTCTTGCCTTGCTGCAGAATTGGCCCCTTGAACATCAGCAGATTACCTAAATGCTGTCAGACCAGTCCCTCCTTCATAAAGAGAGAGATGGTGTCTTGGGGAACTCTGTTCAACAGTGTTAGGTTTTACAATATTATGTATAGGCGTGAATCACATCCACCTATGGAGTGGATCAAAGCTCATCCATCCATGCTTTGGTCAAGACGATTGTTTTTCTTTTTCAGAATTAATCAGATTATGGTGTAAAGTCTGAGAATACACATACACTAGAATATCAGCTAGGTTGATGGGATGGAGACACAGGGGAATTTGACGTAGGGTTTTACTGTCCCCTGGTGTGCTTGTTTTGTGTGAGTATTGGGACTCCTGTAAATAAGTGACTGGTTTTAATTGAAGCATGGGGTATTGCTTAACTTGTGCAGAGTATCTAGTGATCTAACCTATAAAAAAAAAATCAAAAGAATTGAATAGTTAAGCTATTGAACATGTGCTGAACTGTATATGATTAAAAATCCTCACTTGGTGAAATTTACACTTCAAAAATAAGAGCCAAATCCCATTCACATAAATCCATTCTTATATTGTGTTAAGAGCTGTCAGAGCAGCACCTTGCATCACTCTGACCAAAAAGATGATTGGTCTAAGCGGTCTCTAATCTGCTGCTCCTCTAGCTGGAGAATTTTGAGCCAGTCTGAAATTTCAACCCAGGCAAATAGTATATGCCCCAAATCTGCAATCTGATCTGCATAAGCAGATGCCTGCACATGGGTGGATTCAGATTGAAATCAATGGCGCTCCACATGGGCACAAGGTGACAGGTCTAGGGTAGAACCCTTCCTTTTCAGTCCCTTTTTCCCCTTTAACTTTAGCGCTACGCCCTGCTAATAACCCCCCCCCCCCGCAATTATCTGCCATTATTAGACCCATGAGAAAGTCAAACCAACATTCCACAAATATTCAAATGTAAAACAAATGTAATTCAGCCACGTATGCAACCATTTTTGCTTCCCATTGACACGTACTGGCACAAATACTAATGAAAAGTGAGTTTTAACTGCAAATGCTTGATTGCTGGAAGCAAAGCTGAACTGCAGATTTTACAATGGTATTTGCAGTTCACATAGTTGTAGTAACTAATGCCCTACAATTATGAACTGTTAGTATCTGAGAATTGCCCAGTCATCAAGGCCTTTTAGAAGAGATAAAACAGAGGTCTAACAGAATAAAAATCCGAACCATGGGCAATCCTGTTAGGAAAGAAAGGCAGTCTGTTCATATTGATTTCTTTTAGTTTAAGTGCTAAAGTGAAGTAGTAAAGTTAATGTTTGCAATCAAACATGCTTATCATATCAAGTTAGTGAAATTCACTTGGTCTGAAAGCAGCAGTAAATAAAAGGAACCGAAACCAAACACATGTTTCTAAGGACACTTGACAACAGAGTGGAAAGAGTCAGAGTGTTCAGTTAACATGCAGACTCAACTCAGCCATACATACCAAGGTTGCACCATTGTTGTTAAAGCAAGAACAGAAATGGAAGATTTTACAGCTGTTCTGGCCTGCTGGAGAAAACAGTTCTTGCAGCAACTTTGCATTATATAAATGGACAATTAAAACAAGCTTGAAGAGCATCAAAGAATATGGAGGGTGCACAGGGCAGCCTTCCTCATCCTGCATTCCTCTCTGCAAAGAGTCCACACATACACCAAGTGCTTTATTTAGAGTGTGCTATAAAACTCCTCATCTATCCCACTGCATAAGTCTTTTACCTTCTCCATAGGCATAGGAGGCAAGATCTCACTTCCCTAAGAGCCTGGGCTTCTCTGGCCTTCCACTCCCTCGTTTTCCTCTTCCTTTCTCTTTTAACTGTCCTCAGCTGACTAGCTCAATCACCTTTTTATCTGGTTACTCATCCAGTCCTTAACCAATTGTTGGCCAGGCAAGGCTGGTTTCCTCTGGGTCCTAGTTGCTGCACATCATGGTCGTGCGGAGGATTCTTAACAGCTCTAATCTTAGGCTGAGTCTTGGGGGTGAGTTCTTCCAGGACTTTCCTCCTTCTCCTTCTCCTCTCAACTGTTCTCCTTCTCGGACCCCAGTTTATATAGTGAAACTTGAGTCCTGCTTAGCTATACCTTAAGCAATCATTGGTTGAAATCTATCTAACCAATCCTAACATAATTCTCTAACCAATTCTATTCCACTACCCTAATTAACTTACACCTAGCAAAATTAATTTTATAGCAGACAGAAACAATTAAAGAACCTGACAGAGAACATACAGGTAAACAATAGGGAAGTGGGGACCACAATGACAAAACAATAAAGAAATGAGGATTTCACAACCACAACTATTGATAAGTGATTTCTGGACAGTTTTCTTTAACCATCTTAAGGTCTGTTTCCTTATCTAGTGATAGTGGGTGCCATTAGGACAGGGTCTGCTTCTTAATAGCCTGATATTACATTGTTTTAATGTAATTTAGATGGAATGTGAGGATGTGACTTCCTGCTTCTCAGCCAATGGCTGCTGCTTGGCTGCTCTTTTAATGTAACTGAAGATGAAGGTCTGTCATAAACAGATAGCTAAGGGTTAATGTTTCTTTCACCTATAAAGGGTTAACAAAGGGAACCAAACACCTGACCAGAGGACCAATCAGGAAACCGGATTTTTAAAAGCTCAGGGAGGGAATGTTTGGGTCTGTGTCTTTTGTCTGTCTCTCGGCTATGAGAGGGATCTTTCTATCTTCAAGCTTCTAATCTTCAGTTTCCAAGTTGTGAGTACAAAGGTAGAAAAACAATAGGCTTTTATTGTTTTTTTTTTATTTACATGTGTGTAGTTGCTGGGATGTTTAAATTGTATTTCTTTTTGAATAAGGCTGTTTATTCATATTTTTCTTTTAAGCAATTGACCCTGTATATTGTTATCTTGATACAGAGACCATTTTTATGTCTTTTCTTTCTTTTTATATAAAGCTTTTCTTTTTAAAACCTGTTGGATTTTCTTTTCTAAGTGAGGCTCTAGGGGATAGAAATCCCTGTGCCAGGATTACGGTCTCTCTCAGGGAAAGACTGGGAGGGGGAAAAAGAAGGAGGGGGGAAGGTAAATTGCCCTCTCTGTTTTGTAATTCAAGGAGTTTAAGTACAGTAATCTTCCAGGATAACCCACGGAGGGGAAGCCTGGGGAGGAAGTAAAGAGAAGACAAGGGGAGGGGGGTTATTTCCCTTTGTGGTAAGACTCAGGGCATCTGAGTCTTGGGGTCCCCCAGGGAAGGTTTTGGGGAGACCAGAGTGAGCCAAACACTGGAAATTTTTGGCTGGTGGCAGCGCTATCAGATCCAAGCTGGTAATTAAGCTTGGAGGTTTCATGCAGGCACCCACATTTTGAACTCTAAGGTTCAGAATTAGGAATTATGCTTATGATAAGGTCTTAGGTATTAGGCTTTACAATATGGCTGCAGACAAAGGCCTGATCCTTACAGTTGGACACTTCAAAGGTATGAGTCACCATCTGACTAGTCCATGCCAGCACCTCCAAGAAGCAGAACCAAGTTGGACCACATAGCAGGAATAGGATAAAGCAACCTGTCTTCTTCAACATATCATTTCCGGAAAACAAAGATACCTGGAAGGTAGAAGACTGAGGTCCTGGGCTGGCTTCTTGGGAGTCCTACTGGTGACATCGAGTACTTAAAGGTGCCAGCCTGAGATAACTGTTTCTTTCTATTTACCAGCAATTTGGGTTCCCATTAGTGCACCAGGAAAAGACTATAGTCATGTCCATCCTTGGCTCCACCTGTGTTTGCAATGTCAGCTCCTGCTGTGAACAATAGCTGAGCAAACATCTGGTGACAAGGGGCACACAGATTTTTTCTTGAGTGATTACCCAAATGAGTCAACTGACCACTTTCTGAAACTAAATTCCTAATTAGTAAGGAAGCGTACATGCTTGTGTATGGGCTCTAAAGATTGTCACAGTGACTGTTAGTGTCTTTGGAAGAGGTTCCAATCAAGATAGTTGAAAAGTAGCTTTAAAACTGAATACGTGTCAGGATCCCAAAACAGCAGTCAGGACCAAGGGTCAGAGCAGGGGCAAACACCTCAGGAATGGAGGTTGTTCATAACTCCGAAATGTTTGTAACTCTGAACAAAATGTTATGGTTGTTCTTTCAAAAGTTTACAACTGAACATTGACTTAATACAGCTTTGAAACTGTACTATGCTGAAGAAAAATGCTGCTTTCCTTTTTCTTAATTTACGTTTAACACAGTACTGTACTGTATTTGCTTGGGGGGGGGGTCTCTGCTGCTTGGTATAAAACTAATTTCAAATCTTGAGCCCTTTTCTTTCATTAAGCAATCAAAATTAAAGGAACTCTAAGGTAGGTTGTATGGTTAATGAGTTAAGCAGTTGCTTGAGAAAGATAGGTTTGTCTTATAACTTAAGAGTGCTGGTTAGTTACACCTGTCAGGGAGCAAAAACAGTAGCATGTAACTTATGAAACTCATCAATGGAAAATGTCAGAGTCTGGCTGTTGACTACTGAACTGCCTGAGTGAGTCATATCAGATCAAGTCCCCAAGACTCCACTTCCATCCCAAGCAGTGGGCTGGGAATCTTTTGAGGACAGGGAGGCAAACTCCCCAGAGTATGGAGTGGCTGTGGAACCACTTCACTGAGGTTAGTCTAGCTCCCTGATTGAAGTAACCCTTGGCAACCCTGCTGCAGGAGGCAGATCCAGAAGACCTAAACAGCAGAGCATCTGCTGACCCTGTCTCGTGATCTAGCTGCACCCACCCTCTTCATGCTGCCAAACAGGGATCATCTGTGAGGCTGGCCTCCGCTCAGTGCAGGGAATGCCCATCCTCTGGTCATAACACTTTGTGGGATATTTTCCAACCCAATCTCTGCCAAAGTGGAATTTCAGATAACACTGGAGGATTTACTGGTACTCAGTTCCCCTGGATCCAGGATCCATCCATGAACTGCCCCACTGGCATACTGTAGAACCAGAGCCGGCTCTCACTTTTTTGCCGCCCCAAAAAAACCAAACACACAACAACACACCCACACCAGAGCGCCGCCCCTCCCCAAGGTGCCGCCCCAAGCACGTGCATGGTCGGCTGGTGCCGGCCTTTTGTAGAACCAAGTAAGTAGTGCTGTTAGCAAGCTAGAGCACTAGTTTGCAGCTACTGAATTGCTCATGGCTGCGTCCACCACTGTATTCTAGTTACTTTATATTGATGAATTTTACAATTATTTCTGTCAGGGACTGGCTAGAACAAAACACTACAAATATGGGCAGTTGTGTTAAGATGCCAAACACTTTTATTCTATCTTGAGTTTAAAGATGTCTGTAGCAGAAACTGCACTTTATGCAGTGGCTTTTTTAACAAGCCTAAATGTGTAATGCAGGGACTAGGATGAAAGCATTACATTCATTTGCTTTTGAGCTGAACAGGATTTGAACATTGCTCTCCAAAAATGAAAAGCTAGTGCATTAGCCAGCCCTCCACCTCTCAGTGTAATATCAGCTATTGCAATATCTAGTTTGCAAGTAGCAATACAATTCACGAAAAGTTCTGACAAGATAAGCAATTGCAAATTAACCTTTGCCATGACGGCTGCTCAGCAGCCCCTCTCTAGCTCTTCTGAAACCAGAGAGACCCTCTCCCACGAAATTCTATTAAAAATGCTTGAAAAATAAACCCTTTTATCAGCTACAACAGTTCAAATTAATGTCAACATGTCAAACATATGTCTAATTTCAGTTTGGAGACTAAGATTGGAAGCCTCATTATAGGCACCATCACCTGTTTCTAAATAGCCTTCAGGTCTAGAGAGATTCATTTTAAGTTAGGAGCATCAATGCAGAGCAGAGCAAACTGTTTAGATGGTGCATTTGTTTTAGTCATTTTGCTAAAGCTGTGCTGATCATCATTTTGGATTTAATAACTTCCACAAAGTTGCTACTTATGCAGTTTTGTAGGCCCTATCTTGCATGTTTCTCCTCCATGGGAGACAGCCAATTGAAATACATTCTGTAGGCTCCAGGGAGGCAAAACTGCACCTATTTGCTCAAACCAGGAGCGTGAGAGTTACAACAAATCTGTGCTCATCTAGTAACCTGACAGTTGTAATGATCCTGCACAATGAGACCTGCTGATAACAAATGATTGAGCTAAAATGAAACTGAAAATTGAACTGAAACTATTAACCTTCTCTAATTGCATATACTCGCGTGACAAACTAGAACACTGATCTATATGAAAATTGACTCTAGCATACTGGAACGTGGAGCCTGAAATGGTATTACAGTAGCAGCCAGAGGCTCTATTTGGGATCTGCACGTCATGGTACTAGGTGTTGTACAAACCTACAGCAAGAGGCAGTCTCTGACCCAAAGGGCTTGCATTTACTTTAAGACAGCACAAGTGGACATAACCAATGGAAAGGAGAGAGGCCGAGGGTAATGATATCTTGGTATTACATAACCTAATGACAGCTTGTTTGCTCAGACATTTAAAAACTATTTATAACCTCTTTAGTGCTGTTTTTCACTCCTCTGCTTGTTCCTGTGTGTTTTCTCTTTCAACCTCTGTCAGCTTCTCTAAAGAACAAAAACCTCTGCCCCTCTCCCTACACCTTCAGAATGCAGGTCTTCCTGTTCCACCAGTGACACTTGAGCTGAAGCATTGGTTCCCAAACCTCTTCCCATTAGGCCACACTGTACTCAAATCAAATAGAGCCAGTCAATTTTTTTTAAATGAAAAATGACTGACAAAAAACTGAAAGTTGGGGCGGGGGGACAGAGGAATCCATATTTGTTAAACTTCTGGGATTTTGTCAGGACAGACGTTCAGGTTTTCAGCAACTGGACACATTTTGATTTTCAGCAACTGAACCTGAAAAACAAAATATTTCACTGGAGAGAATCAGGGGGAAGCAATAATGTGTTGCCGTTAAGCAATGGAATTGTTCTCATGATAGCGCCCACCCTGCCTTCTACAGGGTTGAACCAGAACTGCTCTCTTGTGTGTCATAAGCCTTCTACTGCTAATGGGGAAGAGTGTCCTGACCTGCCGTAGGCACCTCCTTCATATGTGCTACAGGAAACAGGCGCAGAGATTAATGAACAGCTAGAATGTGAAAGGCTTATCTTGTCCATTTGTCTTATTGCAAAGTGTCTTGTTTCTGCACACAGAGCTTATTCAGGAGCAGAATATCTGAGCTAAACTGCAACTGGGGATTGACCACTGGGAGCATCCCCAGCAGCTCAAGGGGGATATAGAGAGACAGTGTGGGGGAGAGCACATGTGCACTCAAGAGTGATAAGGCTGAGGAGTAAAAGATCCAGGCAAACCAACCTACCCCCTGCCTGTACTCCTGCCCCATTGTGTCCCATTCTGTTTCACCTCTTAGTTGGTAAGGCCCTGAAGTAACTGGCTGCAATCACCGCCTCCTCTCCCTGGCAGCTTCAGATTGGTGGGCGCTAGGACGGAGAGCGTTCAGAGCACAGGGAAGATGGCTGACCTCCCCTTAGTGTCCCTGCCACTGTGCTTCTGGTGCAGCATACAGCCTGCACAGCCCCCTGCTGAGCACACAAGCAGCTGTACTTGGAGCTGGAGCCAACATAATGTAATCTGAAAATTCTCCAGGCAACAACTTGCATTTTCTTCCTTTCAAGGCCGTCAGAAAAGTGAGGCAAGAGATTCAGGACCACGCCACATATTAGCTTGGCCTTGGTAGCCATTATGACACACAAGTGAGCAGTTCTGATTCAATCCTGTAGAAGGCAGGGGTGGGCAAGCTCATGATAAAAATTCCATTAAATTACAATAACACATGATTGCTGTAGTTGGGGTGGCCAGGAAATAAAAGGTGCAAATGTCCTAGGCACAGTTGCTTCAGTAATTACAGAGAAGCTCAAGCCAAGGATTCATAATCCCTAAGGACAGGCCAGTGCAAAGTATAAGGGTAACAGCATCCTGTGGGGCCTCCTTGATCTGCTCCTCTGTGTCCTACTGCTTGCTTTCTGCCAACAAAAGGCTGCTTCCCCACCTGGCTTTCAGTCCTGGCTTCCAGGCTGCCTGCTATCCAGCCCTCCCTCTGCAACCAGCTCTCAGGTGGCTGTTTCTGGCCTGTTGCTCAGGCAACCTCTGGCTCTCTCCTGAGCATGGTCTCTATGACTGCAGGACATTACATCCTTTTTCCCTGTTCTCTCAGCACTATGGAGCCTTCTGCTGACTGGATATTCAGCTGGGGATTACAATATATTTCCTATCCCTCTACCCCCAAAGAGATTCCCTTAGTTACTGAGAGTCCAATAGTACAGATCTGTTGGCGGTTGGGAAAATAACTTGATCCCACTTTAAAAATCCTTCAGAATAGTTTTTCATTACAGAATCATGTTGAGATTTTTAAGGGTCTGCTACATCATGCCACACCAGGGCAAATACTAGTGTGGCCCCCTGGGAACCTTGGAACCTTAACTTGCCAATGGGATAATGCTCCCACTTCTACCCCTTATGGGATGTGTGATATTGGACATTAAACCTATCATTGATCTAGGATTAAAACCTTTTCATACTGTGCTTTAGACCCAGTATAATTTCAGGAAAATTTTCAGTCTGGGGAGGGCACATGGAAAAGACATTTCCCAAGCAGGTCTTTGAAGCTGCTCTGAGGTTTCTTAGAACTAATCCAGCAGCAATGGACTAATGGGCAGATTGCAGGTGAGGGGGTCAAAGTGCATGATAAAATGCAGTTCATGGTGGGCTTGATTAAGCCTTCATATTCTGTTGTGTGGAACAGGTGTGGCCCTGCTGTTTTATGCCTGGAGCAGCTGTGGGAAAGAACTGATAGTCAGGATTCCTTCCCCTATTTACACTGGGGGTAAGCAATTCACTGCAACCCTTCACTGGAAGGATCTGAATTTTCCTGCTCTCCCTTTCACCTGCTGAGCCCCACAGGCAGAGAGAAGAGAAGTCAAGGCTTCATCCACTCCTGCCCTTCTCCATCCCTAGTCACACACTTGGTTGGTGGAGTGGGTGCTGGCTAAGTGGATGCAAAGCAAAGAGCAGAGCCACTCAAATCCTCTGTCAGCTGAGATCTTGCACTAATCAGTCACAAACTTGAAACTCTCAAAAGCAGATATCTTCTTTTTTCTCCTCCTGTTTTTCGTCCTGCTTGACAGATGCAAGTAAACCCAGCAGGGGCTTCTTTATTCTGACATGTTCAGTGAATACACTCTGAAGCATAAATATTTCCCTTTATTCCCATCAGAAAATACATATCAGGTGAAAGAGTATGAGATGAGTAGGAGGCAAAGTGGCCCCTCTGCCTGATTCAATAGTTTATGCAAGGGAACAGGGATTGTTGCATAAAGAGATACATGTTGAGTTTAAAACCCTTAACACTTGGCTGTGTGCAAACGCTGAATTTTTCACCAAATTACCGATTCAGCAAGGTACTTAAGCATGGGAATAGTCCTGCTGAAGCAATTAGTTACGCACCTGCTTATGTACCTTGCTGAATCAGGGCCTTTTGGAGAAAAATTCTTGCCCTTTCATTATAAATGATTTCCTGGCCCCCATATTTCCTCTGTGTAAAACTTTCATAAATGATGGTTTGCAGCCTGAGACACACAAAAGCCATAAATGCTTCATGTCTCGATGTGAAAATGAATCTTCATCAGAACAATATTTCAGCTGTGAATTTCAAAATGCTACACATTAAGGCTTGCATGCAAATAGTCCTGTTCTTGAGAGAAAAAAAGTAAATTTTTGCAAAATTAAAATCAAAGCGAGCCTTATAACATTTCAAGGCTCTTGAACGTTATTATGAATATTTTGTAGGTCCCTCGTAAACACAATTTTGCAGTTATTCAAAAGGCTACCCTGTCATTTCCAGCCTGCTGTAATCCTTTAAAAAAGCTATTAGACCAATTTTGCTGTTAGATTTTCTTTGGGCAAAATGGCCTAGAAACAGTAATTGCCAGTTAATTCTTCCAAATAGGAGTTCTAGAATTAATACATCACAAAATGTACACCCCACCCCTAACAATCTACTTAACATTGTAATATATAAAGCTGAATTAAGTACACTAGCAAATGAGATGGGCAATTATATACCCCAGTGAAATCTCCATTGCACTGCCTTATGCATTCTTGTCTTGAGCATTCTTTTAGGGTGAAATTCACCTTTAAGCTAGGACTTCAGTAGTGGACAGTGTTTACTGGTCTTCTGTAAGAACTGTAGGGTTTTGCCCAGAGGTGAATTCTACCCCTGGGCAAACTATTTACCTTAGCAAAGCTCTGACAAACTCAGGACTTGGCTCTTCCAGATTAATTTGATTTGTACTAGACATTGTATTAACAGACTGTGGTATAAAGGTTTATCTGCTGAATGAATAAATTCTAATAGGTCTGATTATCTGTCTTAATAGTACCATTTGGTTAGCAACAAATGCATTCACTTGGCAGCTGTATTCCTTAATCCGGTATTCATTAAGCTATAGTATAAATGTGTATTAATGTCAGCTCTATGGGTCAGGGAGTGCAATAATTTCATTTGCAAAAAAGGTGGATTGGTGATATTTTTGATTAGTTTTCATTTAAATGGGCTCATCACAGGTACATATTGCTACATTCCTAGATCCTAGTTTTCAAAACCATGGATGCATTTTCAATCACGCAAAGTTCCCTTTTCCCTTTCCCAAGTTCTACTTAGAATCCTTTGACATGCCTTTTCAGCCCTGTTGCCCAATTATATCCAGTACTTCACAAATATATACGTGTGATAATACAAAACTTTCTGTTCATGTGCTAACTTTCAAAACTGCATAATTAGTGTCTTTACATGTACACAAACCTCATTTGCATACAACTGCTGCCTGTAGTCATAATATTTGCACACAAAAATTAGGCACCTGCAGTATCATGTGGGACTAAAGTGATGAAGAGGCAGCAGAGAAGAGCTGCCACCAGGAAAGCAACTTCCTTAACAAATCATGTTTATAACAAAAAATGAAAAATGATCATGAGCATCAAACATGTTTTTCCAGCTTTGCATTCTACCCAAGCCTATGACCCTCAGTGAAGGTTGTCCTTCCCAAAGTCATTCTCTGCTCCTCTTTCTCAAGCAGATGCTTTAACAGCCCTTCTCTGATATATGGAGTAGAGGAGGTGGATTTGAAGTGATCTCTTTTCTTCTTCAGGAACCAGATAGTGCATCTTGTTACAAAGTAATATTATTATTAATATGCATGCGAGGGAACTGAGCTTAAGCTAACGGGCTGTGGGCTTCTGATTAGTGTGAAAACTATCTCAAGAGTCTGCAAAAATGACTGTTTGCATGTGTCAAAGCGTGGATCACAGCCAGGCTTAACAAACAACTCTTGTATGTCATCAGAAATTCTGCAGGTGAGAAGTCTTATTTTGTTTTGTTTCTTGGAATATACATGGTCCTTTCCATTGACAAGAGGAATATCCTCTCTATGGTGGAATTATTACCCAAGGAAGAAAATAACTTAACATCTCTGACAATGGAAGTGAGGGTCTCCATAGTGATATCTGACCAACTCAAAAAAGCATCTAGAGTGTTCCATGGCATGATTTCAGCTGGTGGCCTGGCAGACATGTCCAGGATGGAGCTCAGAACTGCAGAGTGCTACTGCTCCCCTAGTGCTGCAGCCCGATTAATAGCTGTGGTTGGGTACTGTCATCTATTGCACTCCACAATCCCATTTAAAAAAACAAAACAAAAAGACGAACAGGAGTACTTGTGGCACCTTAGAGACTAACAAATTTATTTGAGCGCATGAATTGCTGAAGGACACCTTTAGGTACTACCCTAGTTCACAGGGAATTAAAAAGGTAGAATGACACCCCAGAAAATGGATCTCACTGTTTCCTGAGCCAGGTTCTAAGTTTCAAAGTGCCTGCTTTCTCCCTACACAGTGATAAAGGTGCTGGGCTTACAGAAAGTGAAAACTGATTTATGGAAAGCATTTTATTTTAATGAACTCTTACAAAAGACAGAGAAAAAGATCCATTCCCCACTGCTCTGAGTTCTGACTACAGCATGCCAAATACAAGAGAAACCTCAAGGCTCTATATAGAGTCATAGAAATACAGGACTGGAAGGGAACTCAAGAGGTCATTTAGCCCAGCTCCCAGTGCTCAAACAGGACCAATTATTCCTAGACCATCCCTGATAGATGTTACTCCAACCTGTTCTTAAAAACCTCCAGTGATTGGGATTCCATAACCTCCATTGGAAGCCTTTTCCAGAGTTTAAGTTACCCTTATAGTTAGAAAGCTTTTCCTAATATCTTACCTAACTCTCCCTTGCTGCAGATGAAGCCCAAAACTTTTTGTCACACCTTCAGTGGACATGGAGAACAATTGATCCCTGTGGACCTCGTCCTTTTTGTAAGTGCCTTTAACATATTTGAAGACTTATCAGATGTCCCTCAGTCTTCTTTTCTCAAGACTAAACATGCCTATTTTTTAAATTTTCCTCATAGGTCAAGTTTTCTGGCCATCCTTAACCTCTTTAGTGAAGACTGAAGCAATAGGCATTAAATATCTCAGCTTTCATGATACCATCAGTTATTAGCTCTCCTTCCCTGCAAAGTAGAACAAATATGTGTAACTATATAGTGTCTTACATACAGTAAACAATGCATATGCTGAAGAAGTTTCTTTGCATGCTGGCTAAGTTCCCTGCGGCAAAGTCCTTTAGTGCTATGTTGTGTTGGACACACACTGATATTTCTGTAATGAGAGCACAGTGTCTGTGTACGGCTATCAGAGAGGTAGCCATGTTAGTCTGTATCCACAAAAACAATGAGGAGTCCGGTAGCACCTTAAAGACTAGCAGATTTATTTGGGCATAAGCTTTCGTGGGTAAAAAACCCACTTCTTCAGATGTTCTAGCAACACCATCACAGGATGCAACCACACCATCAGAGGCTCATTTTTAGCAAGGCCTGCAGCCTGGGGTTTTATCAGGCTGGAGCCCCCCTGATCCCTCTGCCCTTCCCCAGCACTGCTCCAGCTCAGGTACCCTCTCAGCTCCTAGGCAGCCAGGTCCTTCTATCTCAGAAGCTAGAAAGAGACTGTTTTTGAGCACCTGGGTCACAGCCCTTTTATAGGACCAGCTGTGGCTCCTTTCCCAATCAGCCTAACCTTTCCCCAGCCACAGTCCTCTCTGGGGCTGCTTTTAACCTCTCTTTACTGGAGTGGGGCAGTTGCCCCACTACAGGGTCCTTAAAGAACAGATGGAAAATAATGGAACAAGCTTCACCATCATGGCTGCTACCCCTAGCCTCCTATGACTCCGGGTGTTCGTCATCCTGATCCTGAGAGATGTGCTGACCAAACCAGGCCAAAGAGGATCCAGATGACATCACCACCCTACCAGCTCCAGCTGAATCCCTACTACCCCTGACATGAAACAGGATCAGACTTTAACAGCAGAAGCAGCAGCAAGAACAAGAGCCCCAGCTCATCTCAACTCACTTCTTCTCTTTTTCCCAACAGGACAGTTATTACTGTCTTTGATACCATCTAAGACCCCATCGCACAAAAGGCTTTTCCTTCTAAAACGTTCCCTAGCTAAAAAGAAAGCGAACAAGGAAAGTTAAAATAAATGCCATATTTAGTATGTTACACAGCAAATATTTCAACTGTTTTCCCCTCTTTTCTGTATCTTTAATAAAAAGGATTTTTAATGGTGTGTTTGCCATAATGTACCAAGCAGGCTGAGGTGCCTGCAGGGCTGGCTCCAAGGGTTTTGCCGCCCCAAGCAGCCAAAAAACAAAAAAGACGCGATCGTGATCTGCGGCAATTCAGCAGGTGGTCCTTCACTCCGAGCAGGAGTGAGGGACCCTCCGCCGAATTGCCGCCGAACATATGAAAGTGCTGCCCTGCTCCGAAGTGGCTGTCCCAAGCACCTGCTTGATAAGCAGGTGCCTGGAGCCAGCCCTGGGTCCCTGTATATCAAATCTTGAACCATGTTTAACACTGTTTAATGTCGGACAGTGACTGGGTTATGCTAATACCTTTGGGCCATTTATTCCATCTAAATTAACGCAACAATCCTTACACAAATACTCATAAAGTTCAGAGTAATTCAGGCCGCAAGTGTGCACTCCAGAGGCTGTAGCCAAAAAAAGAGAGCACAGGAAATAAGTGTTCATCCTTGATTCTGACTGCTCCAAATGCATGGAAAAAGCTATTCTGTAGGTCAGCTCCGCAGACCAGAGCTGGAGCATGGGGAAGAAGGCTGGTAAGGGTGTTACTGACTTGTGAATGAATGGCTAAGAGATGTTGCCCTCTAATCGTGAGTGCACAGACAAAATATGATCTACTAAGAGCCACAAGAATTTCCCTTTAACCCTGTGTGATAGAGGCCTGTGTTCCTGCAGATGAAGGACTGGGCTTGTAGTCCAGGTCCCCCTTTGTTGTCATCTGTATGACTGTCTGAAAGTTCTCACCAGTTAATATATTATACATCACAACCAGGCACTAAGTCACACTTCCACCCCCAGCCAAAATAATCTTAATGGGGATACAGAGAACTGTGTAGGAGGATAAGAACAGAGAGTCACAATAATGGTGCTTTTGCATATGTAAACCTTCTGCAGGCCGAATTGATAGCAGCAAGGGCTGGGTTTAATACATAGGGGTCCCTTCCCTACAACATAATGCAAACCAGCTCGAGCCTCCACCCAGTGACCTCGGAAAATCTTACACACACATCCCTAGGCGCCTCAAAGAGGCAATATTTCCCCTCACGCAAGCACAGAGTCTCAGTGTAGCAGAAAATGTTTAAGAACATGAGATAAACAACATAGCATTAAATTGGGAAAACACCTCAACTAGGCCGTGTCCTTTTTCCTGGGCTCTTGAGTCCAGCAACCCCCAAACCACCCACAGTCCCAAAAGTCCCACAACCCAAAAGTCTCTGTCCCGGGTCAATGCAGTCCCAGAGTTCAAGAATCTATCTGCAGGGGTTTCCCCCTCCCCAGCCAGCCTAGGTAGAAAGGGGCATCTTACATGGTCCAGGGCTGACTGCCCTACGTCTCTATGGGGTTCTGCTTCCTCCTTCCCCACGAACTGGTCAGCTCCGCTCCGCTCTGCTCTGCAGCTGCTCTGTTCCATCAGCTGTCCTCACAAACTGCTCGGCTCCGCTCGCTCCATGGGCCACTCCAACCATCCCACAAACTGCTTTGCCCTGCCAGCTGCTTGGCTCCACCAGCCATCCTGTGATCCGCTCCAGCCGTCCCCGCAAACTGCTCAGCATCGCTTGCTCTGTGGGTACTCCAACTGTCCTACAAACTACTCTGCTCCGCAATATAGCTTCAGGCTCTCCACTAGTTAGCACAGCTCTTTAGTGATTTCAGCTCATAGTAGGGGATCCCCAGTGCTAGTGCACCATTAGCCCAAAGTGAGTTCAGCTCAGTAACATGTAACCTAGATTCTTAAAGGAATCAAAAATCAGCTCTGATATTCAACAGTGGAGAGAAGAGGTGGTGTAATTAGTGCCTCTGGCTCACACAAGGAGCCCACTCCCTTGTCTAGCGAGTGCCACTCAGCTGATGGTGAGACTCTCTGTCACAAAGCAGTTTCACAGTTCCTCATCCGCACAATCAGGGTGACAACACTTCACTCCTCCCGCCCCAACAACAAAGAAACTGGGGATTCCACAGCTGCCAAAGCAACCATCCCAGGCAGCCTATGCAAATACGATCAGCCCCTGAAATTCTTTTCCACACTTGCCATAATTCACCACCAGATGTCAGGGTAGAGCTCATCCTGACTCTGCTTACACATACCTCGTGTGTTTTTAACTGTACCTGTAATACACTTTGCTTGGGTGAGGCTACTGAGGGGGTATTCTATCTCCACAGCAGAATTTCTTCAGTATGAACCATGGGTTAAATTCATCCCTAGCATAATGCCATTGGAGTCAGGGGTGAATTTGGCTTATATTTATTAACTAATTTAGTGACACGTGTCATTGAAAAATGACAGCTGAAATAGTGATGGTACTTCAGTCTCTATCTTGCATGTTGAGATGGATGTTTGGGGTAAATATTCTGTGCTTAAAAATCAGCAAGCTCTGCATTTCTTTTTTCTGATATCTCTTTTGATGTATCAAATCTGATTTGGGACTAATAGCCTATATTGATGGAGTTTTCAAATTTCTAGCACATTTGCCAATATGCATCTCACTGGCTTTACCACTTCATCTTCCTTATTCCATGATCTCAAAAGTTGGAGATTGAATGCATTTACTAAAAATAAACAAACCGCCTTGGAATTTTCTTAGAAGGCTTGACACTTACATGTATCCTACACTCAGAAGCTAAATCAAATTTGCATGTCTCTTTATTTGCAGGGTAGCTAAGTGCAGGATACTAAATTGATGACCTGGGATGGAACATCATAAAAACTTCCTGCTGAGTAGACAGGAGCAGCACTAGCTTGTCTCCCATCATGCAAATAACTGCTTCCAACACTGATTGTCAGGCCATTCAAATTATAGGTTGCTAACAGTTAAAAGGATATTAAATGTTTAGACAGACTCTGCCACCCAGAGATCTTTCGTAGCTACAGCACTGGACTGTGGTAAAAAGAGAGGGGTTATTTTCCAATTCTGCCACTTCTTCACTGGGTTTATGTGCCATATGTGCCTTGTTGCACAGAATTAAATTCACCCTAGTGCTGAAGGCCTGCACTAGGGTGAATTTCACTTTTTGCAACACTGGACAAATCACTTAACGTCTCTGTATCTCTGGCTTTCTGCCACACTGAATCTTTTGCCAGAAGCTGTCACAGGTCCTGAGTTAATCTTGCCCACAACCTCAATGAAAGCTCTATTAGGTCATCTAATCCATACCCTTGTGTACAGTTCTTCTCCACACTACCTTCTAATTCTCCAACCTGTCCAATCTTAAATATTCCAAGTGAAGAGGCTTCCCTTGAGGCTAATCTGCAGCCCAATAGGAAAAACATGCTGGTGTTGAAATTTGATATGCAGCTGAAAACTTCCAGACACGATTGACTTCAGTGGTTTTTAAATTCCTTACTAACTTCAACCCTTCCTCTTCTAGTTCAGAGACAATTTGTGCTGCTTTAGTTTAAAAAACTCCAGCACGTATGTAAACAGAATTGTTGCTAGTAAACTGACAACCTTTACAAATTATTTAACAAAGTACAAGTCTTTTATTTGTAGCATGTATACTTATGCTGCCTCTGCTACAGCCTTTTATCTGTCTGACACCGTCTTATGGCTTATGTAAGGTAAAAATCCTATTTTAATGTAATATTACTGTTCCTAGATATATCCCCTTTTACCGTGCTAAACAACTCCCCTCTGTGGCATTTACTCCCTTGAAAATCTTGGAGAGTGCTATCACATTTCCCCCCCATAAGGTTTGACCCTGTGCCTCAGTCAAAGGGAAGATTTCCATTGTCTTGAATGAGCATTGGATCAGGCCCCTAGTTATCCATGAGACCAGGTATACTGTACATATTTGACTCTTTCAATATTTCCTCATTAGTTTCTCAGCCCTTTCATCATTTTAGTGGCTCTTCATTGTTCTCTCTGTATCCACTGATGAAATCAAGGATGTAATTGCCATTGTGTTTAACGCTCAGACGCAAGAATATTTCCCCCCCCCCACTATGCTAATTCTGTCTTTTGCCTCTTGGCAAACCATTGTTCTCTCCCTTCCGTTTTGAACAAAGACAAAACGGACAAGGTTCTTTTTTGCTTAAACAAGTCACAATGTGTACAAATGCCCTATCATTCCAAAATATCTTTGTTTGTGCATCCTTATCCTTGACTGATGTGTGTGCACAGCTCTGGGACTAGTGGGTGCATGCTGAGTACTGCTGCACTTATAAGCCACTCAGTGCAGCATCTGCAGACAAAGATACCTTCATTCTGGAAATTTTGGTCTGACAATGAGCATTTCAAAGACTGAGATAACTATGCACCAGCCAAGGTCAAGTAAGCTGTGTTGAACCAGACTTCAGGCTAGGCTTGACAACTTTGTAATATTTAAAAAACTCGACACTCCAGCAGGAATGCCGTTATCTCCCCGCCCTGTCTCTTCCCCCGCAAGACCCTGCCCCCTGTTCACTTCTCTGCCCCTCATGTCCCCATCACTCGCTACTTTTCCTCTATGCCCCACCCCACTCTGCCCGAGTTAGGAGGGACTCACCTGCTTCACCAGGGCTAGGAGCTGCAACCGCCCAATGTAGGTTGGAGGCAGCCCTGGCTGAGTAGGCACTGGTGTGGGTGATGACCCAGCACCTCCCTGCTTTTCCTGCCCACAGTAACCGGACTTTGGGTGTCCAGTCAGTGGATCTGATTGGTCACTGTCCGGTCCCGTTTTTGACCGGACTTTCTAGTCAAAAACTGGGCACCTGGCCATCCTACTTCAGGCTCAATGGCATTACTTTAAACACAGTGACCACATGTATCAAAGTTGAAGGGTGCTCACTGGCAATTGCTTTATAGATGCAGATACTAAGTGACTTTGCATAGTTTGTCTCTATAACTTGAGGGAAAGCCTTATGGAATTTGCCTTTATGGTGCAGTGTTCTCCACCTTACTGTTGCTGCCAGTGCCTTATAAAATGAGTAGATAACTTCCAAATGAGACAGCTTTAGTCCCTTGTGGTTATAAGGTGGCAAGCTAAAATACAAGCACTGGATGGGAGTATTCTATAATTGACATGAGACTGGTCATTATATATGCCTCTATGGCCCTTATCTCCTTAACATGAACACCTCAAATACTAATTCTCCCCAACACTAGAGCTGGTTGGGAATTTTTTCAATGAACTTTTTGTCAGAACATGCAGATGCATCAAAACTGAAACTGCGTGGGAATGTTCCTGGTTCACCCAAAGTTTTGTCAAGACTTCTCAGGTCCAGGATTGGGGAAAAAAGAGCTCCTGTTGGAGGGGTTTCACTTTGTATAAATAATTAAATGGTCACTGAGCTAGAGAGACTGATTCTATAGCTCAAGGTTATAGGCATGCAGACTGCAGTTCCTGCATTGAATCAGACAGAGCAGAGACTTGAACCCAAGCCATTTACATCCTTCAGGACTACCCTAACCACCAGTCAATTGGCTATTTTTGCATGTGCAGTCTCTTTGAATTTACTTCTAAAGGTCTCCACAGTTCATCATAGATTCCAAAGCCAGAAGGGGACCATTGTGATCATCTAGTCCAGGGGTCGGCACCCTTTCAGAAGTGGTGTGTCAAGTCTTCATTTATTCACTTTAATTTAAGGTTTCGTGTGCCAGTAATACATTTTAACATTTTTTAGAAGGTCTCTCTCTATGTCTGTATATTATATAACTAAACTATTGTTGTATGTAAAGTAAACAAGGTTTTCAAAATGTTTAAGAAGCTTTATTTAAGATTAAATTAAAATGCTGATCTTATGCCACCGGCCCACTCAGCCTGCTGCCGGCCTGGGGTTCCATTCACCATTCGGGGGTCATGGCAGGGGCCTGAGGGGTGTGGGGGGTGCAGGGCTCAGGGCAGAGGGCTGGGGGAGTGGGGGGTTCAGGGGTCAGGGCAAGGGGGTGTGGACTGGAGTCGTGGGGGTGCTCCCAGCTCCTTGTCCTGAGTGGCTCATGACAGGGGGTTTAAGGGGATATGCCCTGATTCCACCCTCCTTCCCCAAGGCCCCGTCCCTGCCTCTTCTCCAAAGCAGTGAGCACGTTGTGGCTGTGGTTCCGGCTCTGCTTCTCCCCTCCCTCTCCAGGGCCATCAGCTGTTCTGCCACAGGGAGGGAGAGGAAGAGGGGCAGGAACCCAGCATGCTGCGGGAAGAGGCTGGGGAGGAGGGAGCTTGGCTGCCGGTAGAAGCTGCACTGCAACAGCAGGTGGCAGGACCAAGCTTCTGCCCCCTGTCCCCACAGGAGAGAGCACTGGGTGGGGGGGCAGAGAAGAGCAGGCTGGGCCGGGCAGGATTTTTAATGCCACGCAGCTGCCTGCCAGGGTCCTGGCCACCAGCCCCACCCAGCCCACTTTTTCTGAGGACTGGGGTCATAAACCAGTTTTTCTTTCTCTGTCAGCAGGAATGAAAGTGTGCATATGTTCTATTGCAGCATTTATGACTTTCTGCCTGGTCCTAGTGTGAGATCTTCTGTCTGTGTATCCAAAACTTATCGTCTCCTGAGAATGTGAAAAACACTCAACTCTACTGGAAGTAAAGGTGTCAGAGCTGTGAATATGATTTCAGGAGGGAGGGCC
Organism: Chelonoidis abingdonii; assembly: GCF_003597395.2. Lineage (NCBI taxonomy): Eukaryota > Metazoa > Chordata > Testudines > Testudinidae > Chelonoidis > Chelonoidis abingdonii. The sequence continues at coordinate 23,686,140 of NC_133782.1, read as the reverse complement.
CTTCTTCTGATGCTGATATTATGGACACGCTATAAAACAGATCGACAGAAGAAACGTATCCCACTAACATGGTAATCCTAGTAGGTTATTCTCACTAGAATTGGTGGTACACCCACCCCATGGCCACCTTTCCAGAATTGCCAATTTTTATTATTTGATACCATGTCATAATATTGGGGGGAGGGGGCTTTAGAAGGGGTGGAAGGGGTTGTTTGTTTTTTATTGCCCAGCTCTCGGAATCATGCGATTACATGAGACACTCAGGTTTCATGTTAAGTTTGTAGCCCTCTGTGGAGAAAAGCTTGAAAACATGAACTCTACAAACTCAAAACCCAAAAAGAAACCAAAATATATTTTTAAATATCTCTTGACTAAATCTAGCACTTTATTTTTTGAGGCCTTACTCAAGATTTTTTGAACACTTAGGGTTGACGTTAATGCCTCTCTACCGCATCAGTTAGGCGAAGGCACAGGAATAACTACTAGGCATGTTTACAATCTCTTACTGTGGGGTCAAGACCTGCACTTAGGCTTTCTCCCACTCCCCTTCTTCCAACTGATGCCCTTATTCCTTTCTTAACCTATGGCTGCCTCTCCACATCCTTAGTTCCCTCTTCTGTTTAATGCAACTCCCCTCGCCCGGAATCTTCAGATTCTCTCTTTCTGGCAGCCCTGACATAGGACACTTCCATCAATGGGAGAAGGCCCATATCTCTGACAACTCAATGCTACAGTGCGACTCCATTCAAATCTTGCATGTGGTAAAGTGCAACCGACTCTGGGATGTAACATCTTCGGTGGCATGAAAAGGAAACTACCAACGCAAGGATGAAAGTGCAAACATCTCATAGGTGATGTATCTGTCTTGTAATTTGCTTTTGGATACTTGGAAATGAAAGGTGTAAATCTTTACATGTGGTCTCTAAATTTCACACAAGGCAAATTTTTGTGTGTGCAGAAGGTCAATCTTTGTCAATGCAGAAAAATATAAAATAAAACCCTCAGAAGTACATAACCTCATCCACACAATTGTGTGTACACCATTTGTACTTGCAATTAAAAAAATATGGGTAATTAGATGTGCTAAGTAGCTATTTAGCCATGTCCACCACAGCAGTTGTGCATCTAATTATAAGTATGGCCCTAATCCTTCAAACAGTTATGTATATGCTTAATTTTGCTCATGTGGGACTACTCACAAGAATAAAGTTAAGCATCTATAGCTGTCAGCAGGATCACGGCCTGTGTATGTGCAATTGTTCACCTGTAAACTTGAAAATCTGGGCCTAAAATTTATAAAATAAGTGACTGTTCAAGTGTCAGAGTTTGACATCTCTAAGCCACTTCTTTAAGTCAGAGCAAAGGTTGCCAGAAGAAGACAATGAAAAACTATTAATAAAACAATTGGAAAACACAGGCTAAAGCTCTTAGTCTACTGAATCTGCAGAGCCAACAACTGCAATCTGAGCTGAATTTTGTAGATTCTCCCCCCCACACACACACACCCCTAAAAAGACACTGAGCCATTAATTCCCACTTTGGATCAAACAGGAGAATAGGCACAGGCAGACTTTTTCAATCACGATTCTTCACAACAGACCTCCTCTGTGTGATTAATGAAGTATTAAGGAAGAAGAATGCACAGAAGCTCACTCTGGGTAAAGCATGCACCACCTCAGAGAAAGCTTTGAATGAAAGGAAATTGCACTGTATTAAGAGCTCTTGGGAGCCAAGGCAGAGACAAAAGTTACATTCAGTTCTCTATACATGAGATCTACTTTATAACATCACAACTTTAACTCAAACGAAGAGAGTGGTTGGGCTTGGGCAGGTTGCTTTCGAGACTCCATGGTTTGCTTAGTGAATGCTTTTTCAAAGACGTAGGCTTGTAAAGAAGTACCTTGAATTTAAGCAAAATATAGTTGTCAAACCAGCTCTGATGTTGAGAGACAGACAGGACTCAGAAGAGGAGCTAGTGGGGGTCAATGGTGAGAGCAGGAAGTAAGAATGAGAATGTGCTAGATGAAGAGTGTGCTCTGCAGTTGTACAAAAGAGCTCAGCGGTCTCAGGAAAAATACAGACAGCTGCAGAGGTTGAATCTTAGATGGTCAGACACTTGTAAGGCAAGTGAAAGAAATCAGTATGGAAAGAAGCCCCCAGTTATGGCAGATGGCACTGTGAAGGGTAAGGCTCCATTTGGTGCAGAATTCCTTTCTGACAAGATAATGCCACAGACTTGATATTACTATTGCTTCTCTGCTTGCACTAATAGTTCCCTTTTCCTCAAATTCCCAATCCACTACTGTTCACTAACATTGAAACTCCCAAGATGCCCTCTCTACCTCTCTAAGGCCATCCCTTCACCCAAAACTCCCTGATTCTCCTCACGACTATTCCCTTAATAAAATAACGTTCTACAATAATAACCCAAAAGACTAGTGTCATTGTGAGTTGTACAATGGCTGAGATTTTGTTTTGTTTTTTTACAAACAAGTTTGAGGGTTTTTCCTCCTGAAAAAAGGAAACATTAACAACCTTTCTAATGTCTCTTGGCTAATAGGTATCTGGACTATCTTGTTCCACTACAAGCAAAAGGTTTTTTTTTTCCACTGGGGAAACCAAGCCTTATTTTGCACTGAAATAAACCTACTAATAAAATGAATCAGAAGTAGAATTTCTCTCACAGAGAATCTGGGAAAAAGTAGTGAAGGAAAATATGAGATATTATAAACCGAACTACAGGATCCCATAATGCAATACAGACAATACTAGGAAACAAAATCTAACTTTTTAGGGCACATGAGCATACCCCAGCTGAAACGTTAGTGAGTTTCTATGGGGAACTGGTAACAATAAGAAAATATAAATGAAAGTCAGAAAATAAAGTGTGATAGTTAATGAGATTTTTGCATAAAGTTATTCTATAATGGCAAAGTAACTATTACATTAAAAGTGGGTAGTGTTTGGGTTTGATAACAAGGAGTACTGGAGTTCAAATCCTGGCTCTGGCACAAAGTATGGCCTTGGCCAAGTCATAAGAATAAATTAATTTGGGGTGCCTCAGGTCTGGGTTCCCAACTTGAAATCTCTCTTTTCCAGAAGAACAAAATACTCCCAGATCTGATTAGAGTTGTCTGTACTTAGCACCTCTTGAAAATCAGACTGTAGGTATTCCAAGTTACAAACCCAGAAATTGAAACACCCAAAATTACAGCCCGCTACCACAAATTTTAGCCTCCATTCCCCTTCTTTGTAAGATGGGGATGATCATGCCAGTCACAATTGTGGTGTGAGAGTCAGTTAGTGTCTGTAAAATGCTTTTAATTGGTAAAACACTATGTGACGGGCTGGATCACAGAAACCCCCTGGGAGCTGCCACCTGATGTGCCAAGACTACCTCTGCTCCTGCCTTCCCTGCCAGCTCAGGACCCCAATACCCCACACTCCCGTCTGCTCCAACACAGACCCAGGGTGTGAATTACTTGCCCCAAAGCTGCAGGTTTGCTTGAAAACAGCTCACAGAAGTGTTCCTGTCTCACTCAGATGCCCAACTCCCAATGGGGTCTAAACCCAAATAAATCCATTTTATCCTGTATAAAGTTTATGCAGGGAAAACATAAATTGTTCACCTTCTATAACACTGTTAGAGAGATATGCACATTGCTTGCTACCCCAGGCATTAATATATACTCTAAGTTAATTAATAAGTAAAAAGTGATTTCATTAAATACAGAAAGTAGGATTTAAGTGGTTCCAAGTAGTAACAGACAGAACAAAGGAAGTCAGCAAGCAGAATAAAATAAAATGTGCAAATCTATGTCTAATCAAACTGAATACAGATAATCTCACCCTCAGAGATGCTTCAGTAAGTTTTTTCCTCAGACTGGACCCCTTCCACGCCTGGGCACAATTCTTTCCCCTGGTACAGCTCTTGTTCCAGCTCAGGTGGTAGCTAGGAGATTCTTCATGATGGCTCTCCTCTCCTCCTTCTGTTCCACCTCTTATATATCTTTTGCATGAGGTGGGAATCCTTTGTCCTTCTGGGTTCCCACCCCTTCTCACTGGAAAAGCACCAGGTTAAAGATAGATTCCAGTTCAGATGACATGATCACTTGTCACTGTAAGACCCTAAGCCTTCATTCCTCCCAGCCTGACTCACAGGAAGGCCTGCCTGCAGAGTCAGTCAATTGTCCTGGCTAATGGGAGTCATCAAGATTCCAAACCACCATTAACGGCCCACACTTTGCATAATTACAATAGGCCCTCAGAGTTATATTTCATATTTCTAGTTTCAGATACAAGACTGTTACCTTTATACAAATAAGATGATCAGACTCATTAGCATATTTTTATAAAATCATATAGACTGTAACGTCACACACTAGAAGCACTAAATGTTAATAAATCAAAAACACTGCAGCGAAATGTGCAAGATATGTTCGAGGGAAAAAGCTCTAGACATGAGAGAAAAGAGTTAAGAATTATGAAATTCGGTTGCCTAGATATGAATGGGCAGAACTTGACAGTGATGAAGAAAAAGGTGCTTCTCTGGAATATGTTGTATATGAAGCTGACATCAACAGAAAAGTAACAGACATGGTGCTTCACTAATAGATGGGGCATAAGAAAATACAACCAATTCATAATAGAAGGGGGCTGTTATGTTAATTTAAAGGAAATATATGGGCCAAAGGTGTTAACATAACCTAGTCACTGTCCAATATTAAATAGTGTTAAACAAAGTCTACGGTTTGGTATACGGAGACCTCAGCCTCCTTAGTACCATGGCAAATTCACCATTAAAAATCCTTTAAATCTTTTATTAAAGATACAGAAAAGAAGGGAAAACTGTTTAAGCTTTTGAAATGTAAAGTACTAAGTGAGGCTATCATTTTAACAACATTTCTTGTTCCCTTTCCTTTTGGCTGGAGAGACGTTGAGAAGGAGCACCCTTTGTCTGACAGTCTTTTAGATGGTATCAAAGATGGTAAAAACTGACCTTTGAGGGAAAAAGAAAAGAAGTTGGTTGAAATGGGCTGGAGCTGTCAATTTTGCTGCTCTTGTTAGAGTCCAATCCCATTTCATCCCAGCTGGTGTTTGGGATTCAGATGGAGCCAGCAGAGGTGGTGATGTCATTTGGGTCCCTCTTTCTGGCTCAGTCTGGTTACGACATTTTTGGGGATCAGGGTGACAAAAGCCTGGGCTTCCAAGAGATAGTGGGGGTGCAGCCATGATGGTGAAACTTGCTTCAGTAGCCTCTATCTGTTCTTTCTATATTTACCACCACCACCACCAAATTTCTTTAAGGACCCAAAAAGGGAGTGATGAGTAGAGTAGCTCACCCCCCCTTATTTTGTTCTCCAATCAGACCTAATAACTGTCTCCGTGCCTCAGTGGGTCACAACCAAGAATACCAAATTCAGGACAAACTGCTGAAAAATAGGGCAGACACACCTCAAAGCTGGTGGACATATTGGAGCATGAGCTTTTGTGGGTGAATACCCATTTCGTCAGATGCATGCATGTATTCACCCACAAAAATTCATGCTCTAATACGTCTGTTAGTCTATAAGGTGCCACAGAACTCGTTGCTGCTTTTACAGATTCAGACTAACACGGCTATCCCTCTGATACTCAAAGCTGGTGGTTATTCTTCCATGAGATATACCAATCCAGCAACTAAAGTAAACTTATGTCTCACCACACTGGCTAACAAGAAGTCAGAAATGCACTCTCCTCGGGTATTCCAGTCCTTGTATCACCACCAAAAACACTAAACTTAATGGTGAGTGGTTATTTAAAACCAATTTCATAGAATCATAGAACAACAGAGTTGGAACGGACCTCAGGAGGTCATCTAGTCAATCCCCCTGATCAAAGCAGGAACAATCCTCAACTAATTCATCCCAGCCAGGGCTTTGTTAAGCTCGACCTTAAAAACCTCTAAAGAAGAAGATTCCACCACCTCCCTAGGTAACCCATTCCAGTGCTTTACCCCTCCTAGTAGAAAGTTTTTCCTAATATCGGCAACCCAAACACTCCTCCCACTGCAACTTGCAGACCATTACTCTTTCTGTCATCTGCTACCATCGAGAACAATTCTCATGATCCACTCCTCCTTTGGAAACCGGCGCCTTTCATGGCAGTTGAAAGCAGCTATTCAAATCCCCCTCGTTCTTCTCTTCTGAGACTAAACAATCCCAGTTCCCTCAGCCTCTTCTCGTAAGTTCGTGTGCTCCAGCCCCTAATCATTTTTGTTGCCCTCCGCTGGACTCTTTCAATTTTTCCGAGCTTCTTGTAGTGTGAGGCTCAGAAATGGACACAGTACTCCAGATGAGGCCTCATCAATGTCGAGTAGAGAGGAATGATCACGTCTCTCGATGTCTCAACCAGTGGATTCTTCTGCCTCCAAAGGGCCAGCCACATACCCAGTCAATATAAACTGAGATCTTACCCAATAATCAACAGTTGCAAATCCTTTAGTTTAAACTCTAAAAGGTTTATACAAGAAGGAAGAAAGAAAGATTAAACCGGGTTAAGGAATCAAATCATCAGTAATTGCGTCAAGGTTCTTGATGCGCTTGTGCCATGATGACATAAACTGCTGGCTTGTTAAGCTCTCATGGTTGCTCCAAACTCATTGGGAGGTCCTGAGTCTGTTAGAATGCTCCAGCTGGTATTAGTTCATGTCCAGAGGTCTGAGAGGAAAGAGGCAAAATGGAGCTGTTTCCCAGGCCTTGTGGAGAAAACTCAGGGATTGGCTACATTAGAACTTTCAAAGCGCTGCCCTGGCAGCACTGTGGAGCGCTGTCGGCGGCAGCGCTTTGAAAGTGTGAGTGTAGTCAGAGCCGCAGCGCTGGGAGAGAGCATCTCACCAGTGCTGCCTTGTAAACCACAATCCCTTATGGGTGTGCGTGCAGTGCAGCGCTGGGAGCCGTGCTCCCAGTGCTGCCGCCCTGATTACACTGACACTTTACAGCGCTGCATCTTGCAGCGCTCAGGAGGGTGTTTTTTCACACCCCTGAGCGCGAAAGTTGCAGCGCTGTAAAGTGCCAATGTAGCCAAGCCCTCAATGTTTCAAACAAAACCCTCCACACAGCTTGTGGAAAAATACAGGTAACAAGATGCAGTTTAGTGTCACATGGTCTTGTCACATGCTCTAACATGCTCAGCTGAGTCATAGCAGGGGCCATCACTCATACTCTAGTTAGAACATTCACATGAAAGTCCATCCAGTGTGGATGGGTGTCTTCCATTGTGAGTTAAGTGTTCCTTGATGGGCCATTCAACTTGAATAGTTCCTTCAAGATGTGCAGGCTAAATACCTTGTGGCTATTACCCAGAAACAAACACATTTGAAATACAGGTATAGAGCCAATACTCACAACTTCAGATACTAAAATGATGCATGCATACAAATAGGATAATCATATTCAGCAAATCATAACCTTTCCATAGACACCTTACTTGACATACTTAGTACAAGATTTGGTGCAATTAAATAATAGTGGTAGCAACAATGATCTACATGGTCATATTTTAATCAGATAATGATATGTCGACACATCAGTTTTGGTTCATTAATTTCCAGTTCTATATCTGTTTTTACTTAGCATGATTTCAACATAGTCCTTGAAGTATTTCATCGTAGTCTCTTTGTTTGGACTAATTAAATATCTTTGTCTAGGCTTTTTGCACTTGCTTATAACATTCATTACTGAAAGCAATTTGACTTACAATAACCAAGAATAGCAAATGTTAATGGAAAGTAAAATTTTACAAACTTTTATATATTTTCTACAATTTAGCGGAAAATTAGAGTAAATATGTAGGCCCAGTTATCACCACAGGGCTGATATTTGCTTAATCCTTTGCAAATGGAGTACTGAGGACTTCAAAATGTTTAATAACCTACAGTAAAAGAAAAGTGCTTACATTAGGATACTCAGAGTCAAGAATCAGGGGTTCAATTCCTCACCTCTGCCACTGAGTTAAATTCTAAGTACTAGCAAATCTTTTGCTAGTTAACACAGCTATAAAATGGGTGACTCTTGGTACCTTTAGAGTGTGTTTAAATCTGTTTATTGTTTTTATATGTTTTCTCTGGAATGCTTTTACCTTAAGAATAAATGTGCTTGCTTAGGAAGAGCTGTGTGGTAACTTGTAACTGGTGGCACTACACTGTTTGAAGCCCTTGGAAAGAAAGCAAAGCACAGCTGCTCACCTTACAGCAGACTGGCTTGCTCGAGATATTACAGTGTAAGGCAGGGAGCTAGGCAGCCATAAACCCCCCAGTCAGAAGGCAGTGAGACAAGGGTCCCTACACAAAGTCAGATAACAGCAGGAGTCTCAAGACCTGACTGGGCATTTTTGGAGCAGACCACACAGGGCTGGATAAAGGTGCCGTTAACCCTTTAAGTGTGACATGGCTACCTCAGGCTATATGGATGTGAGGTTAATGCTGCATGCCGTGGAAATTCAAAAGTGCCAGTGGGACCAGGACATGGATCTTCCTGTTCTACTGGAGCCAGAGGAGACGCCACATTAGCTGTTGGCAGCATCAAGCCTCTGATGAATAAGTTAAGCAGTTCTGAGTCCATCCAGTGGGGGGACATTTTGTCACAATTTAAATACCTCACAGGATGCTGAGAGGCGTTTTTCAGCAATGTTTGCAAATACATTGTTTCCCTCGAATGAAAGGTGCAGTAGAAGCACCAAGTATCGAATACTACATTAGAGATACTGCACATGCCTGAAATGATTACTTGCCTTCTACCCTTTTTTCCCCTTTCTCCTTCATTTTATTAGTCCAACCTGCAGATGAGTTAATAGGGACATGTAGTTATACAGCCTAATTACATCTGCTGTCATCAGGTGATAACTTTGTTAGCAAGTTCTCAGAGGCTGAGAATTGGTCCATTGATTTCCTTTCCCTATCGTAACTTAAGCACACTGAGCCCAAGAATGTACTATTGCAAACTGTCAATGGGTTTTGTGCAGAATAAACAACTGAGAGGCACTTTTTCATGCGTTCAATGGGTGTGGATGTAAGGAATCTGCAAGCAAAAATTTCACAGTTGCAAACATAACCTGGTGGCATACATACAGTGCCAAGGCAGTATAGCCAACCTCCAGCTTCCAAATCATGTCAGGCTGCAAAAGCCATGAGATTGTCCTAAAAATCATAATTTTTAAAACTACTACATTGTTGCAGGATGGGGTTGGGGGTTCCTTGTTCCTGGCTTTTGAACCTTTAAGTGTCATATTTCCAAGCCTTTCCCTGCAACTCTGCAGACTAGAAACTTTTTAAAATGAAAGTCAAGATTCTCACCTAATCCAGTAACTACAAGAGCTGAAGCTTTAAGGAACATTGAAGTCCTGTTACACGATCATAAGAGGTGGCAACACCTACTACTTATCCACAAGTACAGAATGCAGGGGCCTCTTTATATACTTAGACCTTGTCTACACTGGCATGTTTCTGTGCAGGAAAGCAGTTTTCTGCAGTGTAACTCCCGAGGTGTACACACTGCCAACCCACTTAGTGCACAGAAACTACACAGCTACAGAACTGTAAAAAAACCACCCTGAAAGGCATACAGCTTTCTGTGCTGGGGCTAGAGTGCTGCGGTGCCATTGTAGACACCCTGGTCAATTACAGTGCTGTGATTGGCCTCCGGAAGGTATCCCACAATGCCTGTTCTCACCTCCCTGGTCATCAATTTGAACTCTATTGCCCTGTCCTCAGGTGACCAACCGTGAGCCCAACCCCTTAAATTCTTTGGGAATTTTGGAAGTCCTCTTCCTGTTTGCTTGCTGAAGCATGCAGTGCTCTCAACGCATCTTTCTAGGTGACCATACGTGTTCCATGCACCAGGTGATCCCCTGCTTGGAGCGATGCTGAGCTGCTTGACCTCATCAGCATATGGGGAGAGGAGGATGTTCAGTCCCAGCTGCGCTCCAGCCATAGGACAGACTTAACGATGCATGACAGAAGGGGGCCATGACCGGGACACACTGCAGTGCAGGGTCAAAGTGAAGGAGCTGCAGACCACCTACCATAAGACGCGGAAGTCAAATCACCACTCCATTGCTGCACCCACAAGCTGCCGGTTCTACAAAGAGCTGGACACGATACTCGGTGGCTACCCCATCTCCACTGCGAAGGCCACTATAGATACTTTGGTGGCTTGCGTGCCAATCAAGAGTGGACCGAGCCAGGATGAGGAAATCTTGGATGAGCAGGGGAAGGGGGAGGGAGACCCAGATGCAGAGGATGACTCGGAGTTCAGAGATGCATGCAGCCAGGAGCTCTTCTGTACCCTGGAAGAGGTTACCAGTCAGGCTATTGGAGCTTGGCAAAGAGCAAAACAGGAGAGTAGGCTAAAGTGAGTTGTTGGGGGCAGGAGGGTTGCAGAAAGCAGACTTGTGTCTGCATGATGCATGTACCACCACATGCCTAGTCTGAGCAGTGGAACGGGGTGTTGATTGATTCCCTCACTTCATGGGAATCTGCCTCAGGGATCTCCACGAAACTCTCATGGAGATATTGGGCAATACGCTGCCACAGGTTCTTTGGCAGAGTTGCTTTGTTTCTTTCCCCATTAAGGATAACTTTCCGGCACCACTCTGCCGTCACTGGCAGGGGGACCATTGTTGGACACAGAGGAGCACATAAGGGCCAGGGCGGAAGACACCGTCTTGGAGAAGACCCTCCCTTGATTCCCTGCTCTCAGCAGCAAGATATCTTCCATAATGAACACAGCCTGTGGAAAATGGGGGGACAGTAATGATTATAAGTCCTCCCCCTACAGTGCTGGCTTCCCACAAGAGCCACAAGCCCAGTGTACAGTGCGGTCCTGATTTCCCCTGCCCCTGCGGCTACTCACCATTTTGGGGGGCTTGTAGCTCATGTGAGCTTGCCTGGAGTCAGCCAGTTAGTGACAGGTTTGTGAATCGTGGCTGTGTTTTAAATGACTGAATCAGTGGTCTGTGTGTTGCAAACAATATTGCTTTTGTAAAATGCTGCATTTTGGCTTCACAGATATGACCTTTGGAGCCCAACCTCCCTCTTTGTTATCACTGGCTGAACAGCTGCGCAGAATTAGGAAGTGGCCATGAAGAACTAAAGAGGACTTTCTGCATGATGTCATGGTGCACTCCGCAGCCGAAAAACAAGAATTGAAGAAGTAGCAGGACAGCGAGAAGAGGAACCAAAAGGAGAACGTGGCATGCCAGAATGAAGCCATGGAGCAGCTCTTAAATGTTATGGACATGCTCCAGGCACTACTGGCACTGCAAACCAAGCAGCTCCACACTCGCCCTCCTCTTCAGCCACTGTTGCAAAACTCTTTCCTATGTGTCCCCCAGACATCGCCAACACATTCTTATCAACCTCCTGGATCCAGTCTGTACCAGCTGCATTTCACTGCTGCCCTGTCACAGTCCAGCCCTGCGGACTCCGAGTACCCACTCCACTCAACACCCATCCTTCTGCAGTTTAGCCCTGCTGAAGTACAATACTCACTGCACTATACTCCAAAGGACAAGGTTGCATATGATACCTGGACATACACAAATCTTTAACCATCCCAATCCCCATCTCCTCCAGGGACCTTCCCTTCCCCCATAGTGCTGATGTATTTTTGTTGTTGTTTTTTTAATAAAACAATTGTTTTGATTTGAAAGCAATCTTTTTTCCATTAATAGAAAGCAAACAGAGTCCTGCAAAGCAACAGGCAATTTTCTTAAACCTTCACAGGGCACCATCTGCACTAATCACAAACACCTCCTAGCGTTACAAGCACTGCACTCCCAAGCATAGCAACAAATATTAGTGGATTTCAGCTTCAAATTGATGCCTCAAGGCATCCCTGATCCTTACAGCCCCACGCTGCACCCCTCTAATAGCCCTGAACATAAGAACGGCCGTACAGGGTCAGACCAAAGGTCCATCTAGCCCAGTATCTGTCTACCGACAGTGGCCAATGCCAGGTGCCCCAGAGGGAGTGAAGCTAACAGGCAATGATCAAGTGATCTCTCTCCTGCCATCCATCTCCATCCTCTGATGAACAGAGCTTTAGGGACACCATATTTTACCCTTCCTGCGCTTGAATACCATTTATGGACTTGCCACCATGAATTATCCCTTCCCTTTTAAACACTGTTATAGTCATCTTCACAACCTCCTCAGGTAAGGAGTTCTACAAGTTGACTGTGCGCGTTGTGAAGAAAACTTCCTTTTATTTGTTTAAACCTGCTACCTATTAATTCATTGGTGACCCTAGTTCTTGTATACGGATAAGTAAATAACTTTTCCTTATCCACTTTCTCTACATCACTCATATTTTATATACCTCATCATATCCCCCTTAGTCTCCTCTTTTCCAGGTGAAGAGGCCTAGCCTTTAATCTTCCTCGTATGGGACCCTCTTCAAACCCTAATCATTTTAGTTGCCCTTTTCTGAACCTTTTCTAGTGCTAGAATATCTTTTTTGAGGTGAGAGACCACACCTGTACACAGTATTCGAGATGTGGGCATACCATGGATATTATAACGGCAATAAGATACTCTCTGTCTTATTCTCGATCCCTTTTTAATGATTTCTAACATCCTGTTTGCTTTTTTGACCGCTCGCGCACTGCGTGACATCTTCGAGAACTATCCACGGATATGCCAAGATCTTTTTCCTGACTCTTGTAGCTAAATTAGCCCCCATCATATTGTAGTATAGTTGGGTTATTTTTCCATGTGTATTACTTTACATTTATCCACATTAAATTTCATTTGCCATTTTGTGCCCAATCACTTATTTTGTGAGATTTTGAAGTTTCACATCTGCTTTGGTCTTAACTATCTTGAGCAGTTTAGTATCATCTGCAAACTTTGCCACCTCACTGTTTACCCCTTTCTCCAGATCTTTATGAATAATTGAATAGGATTGGTCCTAGACTACCCTTGGAACCCACTAGTTACCCTCTCATTCTGAAATTTACCATTAATTCCTACCCTTTGTTCCCTGTCTCTTAACTAGTTCTCAGTCCAGAAGGATCTTCCTTTATCCCATGACAACTTAATTTACGTAGAGCCCTTGATGAGGACCTTGTCAAGACTTTCTGGAAATCTAAGTACATTATGTCCACTGGATCCCCTGGTCCAATGTTTGTTGACCCCTTCAAAGAACTCTAATAGATTAGTAAGACACGATTCCCTTCACAGAAACTATTGACTGTGCTCAACAGTTTATGTTTTCTATGTGTCTTACAATTTATTCTTAACTATCATTTCAACTAATTGCCCGGTACTGACATTAGACTACGCGTCTGTAATTCCGGGATCACCTCTAGAGCTCTTGTTAATATTGCGTTACATGTAGCTAACTTCCAGTCATTGGCACCAAAGCTGATTTAAAGACAGGTTACAAACCTTAGTTAATAGTCCGCACATCACATTGAGTTTTCAGAACTTTGGATGGAATGCCATCTGGTCCCGGTACTTGTTAATTGAGTTTAGTGACACTCAATCTGTGACAGTTCCTCAGATTGTCACCTACAAAGCGGCTCAGGTTGAGAATCTCCCTAACATCCTCAACCACAAAGACTGAAGCAAAGAATCCATTAGTCTTTCTCCGCAATGACTTATCGTCTTTAAGCGCTCCTTCATATTCGATCGTCAAGGGCTCCCACTGTTTTTAGCAAGCTTCCTCTCTGATTGCTTAAATAAACATTTGTTAATTACCTTGGAGTTTTTGGCTAGCTGTCTTTCAAACTCCTCTTTGGCTTTTCTTATTACACTCTTGCACTTAAGCTGGCAGTGTTTGTGCTCCTTTCTATTTGCCTCACTAGGATTTGACTTCCACTTTTTAAAGGAAGTCTTTTTATCTCTCACTGCTTCTTTCACATGGTTGTTAAGCCACGGTTGCTCTTTTTTTAGTTCTTTTACTGTGTTTCTTAATTTGGGCTATACATTGAAGTTGGGCCTCTATTATGGTGTCTTTAAAAAGGACCCATGCAACTTGCAGGGATTTCACTTTAGTCACTGTACCTTTTAACTTTTGTTTAACTAACCCCCTCATTTTTGTATAGTTCCTTGTTCAAATTCAGCCTCCAGGTGCTGAGCTTCAGCAGTTCAGCCTTGAGTGAAGCTTTCACCCTTCCCTTCACAAATATTATGGAGCATACAGCATGCGGCTATAAGCATAGGAATATTGTCATTGGCCAGGACCAGCCTTCCATATTGGCAGCACCAGGGGGCCTTTAAATGGCCAAAAGCACACCAACAGCCATTCTGTACTTGCTCAATCTGTTGTTGAACCACTCCTTGCTGCTGTCAAGGCTCACATCATATGACTTCATAAGCCATGGCATTAAGGGGTAGGTAGGGTCTCTCAGGATCACAATGGGCATTTTGACTTCCCCTATAGTGATCTTCTGGTCCAGGAAGAAAGTCCCTGCTTGCAGCTTCCTGAACAGACCAGTGTTCCAATGAGTGCGTTATGCACCTTTCCAGACCAGCCTGCGTTAATGTCCGTGAAAAGCCCATGGTGATCCACAAGTGCCTGAAAAACCATAGAGAAATACCCCTTCTGATTAATGTACTTGGTGGCTAGGTGGTCTGGTGCCAGAATTGGAATATGCTTTCCATCTATTGCCCCTCCACAGTTAGGAAAGCCCATTTGTGCAAAACCATCCACAATGTCACGCACATTGCCCAGAATCACCGTCTTTCGGAGCAGGATGCGATTAATGGCCCTGCACACTTCCATCAACACACGTCCAACGATCAACTTTCCCACTCCGAACTGGTTAGTGACCGATCGGTAGCAGTCTGGAGTAGCCAGCTTCCACAGTGTAATCGCCACTCTTCTCCAACGACAAGGCAGGTCTCATTCTCATGTCCCTGTCCCACAGGACTGGGATGAGCTCATCATACAGTCCCATGAAAGTGGCTTTCCTCATCCAAAAGTTCTGCAGCTCGTCATCCCAGACATGCATCACGATGTGATCCCACCACTCAGTGCTTGTTTCCCGAGCCCAAAAGCAGCTTCACTGTGGTCAGCACCTCCGTGAATGCCACAAGAAATCTTGTGTCAGAGCTATTACGTGTGGTGAGATCAGTGTCTAACTCCTCTTTCCTTTGTAGTTTAAGGAATAACTCCACTTCCATTCATGACATGTTACTGAGAGCAAGCAACATTTTGGTCACCAGTGTGGGATCCATTCCTGTAGACCGAAGGGGCAGAGTGCGCAGTACACAAACCATTGAAAGATGGCACCAAATGCAGATGGAAGCATAGGGATTGCTGGGATGCGAAGCAATGCATCATGGGGCACTGGGACAGGACACAGAATGCCCCACAATCCCCTCCGCCTTCCCACAACTCTTAGCAGCAGAAGAGGAAGAAATGTTCTGTGGGATAGCTGCCCAGAGTGCATCGCTCTGAATACTGCTGCAAGTGCCGCAAGTGTGAACACGCTATTGCACAGGCAGCTGACAGTGTGAACACATTACAGCAGTTTCCCTTCAGTGCTCTCCGATAGGTGCTGTAACTGTCGGTGATGTAACTCTGCCAATGTAGACATATCCTTAGAAAATGTGGCTCTTGAAATGTGAATAGACATCAGGGTCAGCTATTGAACAAGGGGTGGTGCCCAAAAGGAATGAGTGATTTTATTGTCTCTTTGTTCATCTAGGGTCTGTGGTGGGAAATCGAAACAAATATGGATCCAAACTCAATTGGTGGGGAAGTAGATGCAATTCTGGGTTGGAAATTAGCTTATAGTCTTTGAGAAACACAACTGAACAGTTTCTGTGCTTCTCATTGTACATGGTGCATATCGAGGAAAAAGGCTGCCCCCAGAAACCTGGGACTTTACTTTTGAGAGTCTGGCATTCCAGTAGAATGTTAGTACCTGTCCTTATATGCAATGTTGTTGTAGTCATGTTGGTCCCAGGATATTAGAAAGACAAGGTGGGTGAGGTCATATCTTTTATCGGACCAACTTCTGAAGGCGAGAGAGACCAGATTTGAGCATGCAGCTTTCAAGACCTGAAGAAGAGCTCTGCAAGCTCAAAAGCCAGTCTCTCTCACCAACAGAAGCTGGTCCGATAAAAGATATGACCTCACCCATCTTGTCTCTCTAGGTACTTGTACTTGAAAGATGGCATTCTGAAGCCACACAAAGGCTATAGAGAACCAGTGGAGATCAGGTTAATTTCCTGACTTGGTTGTAGTGTATTGCCTAGATCCACACAAATAACTGAGAAACACAGGAAAACAGAAGACAGTGTAGGGGCTAAGGGCCACCCTCATGCTTCAGTACCAGAGACAGGAATAGATCCCTTGGCTTAAGGTTAACGCTTCATCTATATCCATCTAATCCAGCACAACTTGCCTTTTTAGCTCTACATTCCTTGAATTGTAGCCCCATGACTCAGGCTAACTGGACTCTATATTTGAGCTTGTTTTCCCCAGGAGCAATGGGTCTATAAATAAATCAAGATTATTTCTATTGTATAGTCTAATTCTTAAGCCTCTGAGAGGGCTTTTAAAGGAAGTGGCCTGAAATCTATGTTAAAGTGAACAAACAAAAGTTAAAAAAAACCCACCTAAATCCCTCAAGGCTGCCAAAGGATCTTCGCCCCACTTATTTCATGTTGTGAGATCCCTGCAACTCGGGCCAGGTTGGGACTCTAACATAGCAGTCGTATTGGAGTTCTGGGCTACAGAAGTGCTTTTTGCACCAGAAAGAAGAACCTGAGGGGGGGTGGAAGATGAAATTTGGCTACCAAAGAACAGTAGAAAAGGTGAAGAAAATAAAATGTAAGGCTGTCTGTGTAAATAGTTCAGGATGTTAAGAAAGTATTCTGTGAAAGATATCTGTGTATATACAGTAGAACCTTAGAGTTATGAACACCACAGTTATGAACTGACCGCTCAACCACACACCTCATTTGGAACCAGAAGTACACAATCAGACAGCAGCAGAGATGCACACAAGAATCCAATATATTCTTTTAACATCATTCTGGAGAAGACAGCTATGGAAGCAGTCATTCAGGGAATCATTATTGTGTAGAAAACAAAATGTGCTGATACAGGTCTGAAAGGTTACTCTTGGAAGTATTTGCTTTCAAGAGTCCGTTAAGATTGAGGTAATGACCACTGCAATGTGAACACATTAAATGCTAGAACATGGTGTGCAATTTGTAGCAAACCATCTATTACATTCATATCACTTTTTCTCTTTGCAATTCGTTCCTAAACAAACAGCATTTCTGTACCTTTCAATAGCTAGTCTATAACAACACATTTCAGCCTATTTTAAACTGTTTGGCAACATGGTCTGGCAGATAGGGCCAACAAACCAGGATGCAGGTGCAGTCTCCAACACTTGCTTTGATCTGCTATGTGATGTTGGATAAGTCCCTTGCCTTCATTTCCCCACTCCTGGAGGATAAAGACTCTTTCCCTATTTTAAAAAACACTGAAATCTGTGGCTGAGCATGCTATACTAAAGCTAAATATTATATAGAACAGTGATACTCAGCCTCAGTGGTTCAGCAGCCAAATTAGCGATCAACATTACTCAAAAGAGCCACAGTAGTGTGAATTCACTGATTCATTTACTATTTATATAGATTATATATTATTCTCACAGCAAAATGATTGGGTAAGGATTGTTATTTTATCAACTACAATTGGTTAATAGCATAGTAAAAGCAGCCTGATTGGTTAACATTAAATAATTATTATAATTAATTTCTTAATAATTAAATAACATGGTGTTTTAATATGTGCTGTAAAGCGCTGCAGGAGACACATTAAAAAGCCACTTTTGGCTCATGAGCCTGAATATCACTGATATAGAGAGTTGCCCTGACTGGTCAATGACCTTTATGTTCTCACCTTGACAACCATCCCTGCACAAGCAGAAATAGAATATGAAAGGGACATTATTGGGCTTAGACGATGTGCTATCTTAGTCTCTATGATAGTATGGACAGATTCTGGCTGCAGCATGTAGTGTGCTTGTCTGAGGACTGGTGGTATTGACTCTGTCAAGTGCCAGCTAGAATCTGGCACTCTAAATGATTGTTTTTATACTATTTTAATTGTACTTCATTGTATAAATACTGAAAAAGAAAAAAATGAAACAAGTATAGGATGCATATTACATTCCTGAAATTGGGATCAGTACATCGGAGAGCACTCCTGATAGATAACTTTATTCCTGAAGCCTCTGATTCCTCAGTTAGAGAAGAGTACAAATTAAACAGTATGGGGTGGATAATGGACAGCACATTCCTGCAGACAGGTCAAGTCTTTCATATGCCCAGTGAAGGGAGGTGATAACAATAACAACGTGGCTACTGCAGCTATTGATTCCCTAGGGACTTGCTCAAGTCTGGCCCTACATGCATGCGCCTGGGAGAGAAAGTGCAAGGAGCCCTCCCCACCTTGAACCCTGGTGCCATGGGGGAGTACTCTGGGAGTACTTGCAGGTCTCTGAGCTCAAGAACTGATCTACATGAGCTTTGCTGCTAGCCATTATAAAGGCATGGACTGTGGCGTTAAATCACACCTGAACCCCTGAGCTCCTCTGAGTCCTTTCAGGTTGGTTTTACTGTCTGCCTACTCAAAGTTGTAGAATCAATAAAACTGTGCAGGAGCAAGCTGCATTCTCTTCTGCCTCGTACATCACTGGCTTAGCTGTCAGCTGGGTTCTGCTCCCAGAATTTCATTTTTTTTCCCAGTTGATAGAAGGTAGCTCTTGGTGGATGGACATAGGAGCTCACATCCATTACAACAACTAAATTGACACCATGTCAGCTAAAAATGGAGCCTCTGTTTTAGTGTTGGTGAATGTTAATGATGATGTATTAAGCAGAGCAAGCACAGCTTGATTTTTCAGGTGCTGGGACATTTGCAAGCCCTCGTCAGTCAGAAAAAAAAATCTTTCTTTGATCCTGGACTGAGCTTACGCTGGCTGTGCTTTTCACAGAGCGAGAGTGAGGCTGCAACTCCACCAAGCACAACTGTAAGCTTTAGTATGCCATGTGAAAGAGCCAAAGCATCACACCTCAAACAGGCAGAGCCGCAGGAAGAGAATGTGCTTAAATGATGATGGTTTGCAGAGAGTAATTAACACCTAGGCACAGGAGTGAATACACGAGAGCTTCTGCATGGGAAGGAATGATCTAGATGAGATTAACTTAACATGTACAGCACCAGTTCATAACACAATAAGGAACTAACTAAAATCATAGTATGGCCAGGCTACCAGCTCTCATTTGCAGTGGACCTGTCAGTCATCTGGCAAATAGTTTTTCTGCCTTTCTGTGTTGAAGGCCGGAGTACAGTTGGGAGAGGGTTAGATAATGTGTGTAATGCTTCTTAGAAAGCAACCAGTTGCCTCCCTACTTGTTTTTTAAACCAAGGTTTTTAAATTTGTTTCCCGCTCCTAGGTCTGCAGCTGCTGTTTTAAATGGTGGATTGTGGCTTAGAGGGGCAGCAATGGAAACTATGCCTGGGGACAGGGAAAATGAAGAGAAATCTCTCTATGGGTATGTCTCCACGGGAAGACAAAGTGTGTTCTTAATGAACTCGAGTTAGCCAACTTGGGTTTGAATAGCTGGGAAGACACAGCAACTTGTCCTTTAACTCAGGTCAGCAGCTTGAGTTAAAGCCTTTGGTGAGCCAGGGGTTGATGCTAGCCTGAGTTAAAAGCCAAATTGCTGTGTCTTCACTGCTATTTTAATCCAAGTTAGCTAACCTGAGTTAGGAACACATCTGTTTTTGCAGTGAATAGATTCCCAATACATAAATCAGGATGGTGGGGGAACAGGAGTTGTCTGGGAGGTGCAGGGGTGGAGCAGATGTGGGGAGCAGAGGCTGCTGGTGTAGGGGAGGACAATCCCCATGTAAACCTGGATTTTAGGGTGTAACGCAGTCAGAGTCCCTTCTTTGACTGAGTCCAGGCCAAGATTTAGGAAGACTCAAAGCTAGAGGGGTGGCCAGGGAAAAGGCCTTCCCATGTCCAGTAACCACACTTAGGAGTCCTTTTCGTATTAATTACAATTGATTCCTGTCTTTAGTCTAGCAAGAAGGTTATGGCTGATTGGGAAAGAGCTGATGGGACTGTGATACTAGCATTAAAAGCTATTTGTCTCAATAGAAAACAGAAATAGCCAAAGATTTAACAAAGTCACATGTCCCAGTAGCTTGAAACTGATTATTTTGTTTTCTGTGTACTGCTCCTTTAAACTTCCAACATCTCTGCCTGTTTACACACTGCAGCCACTTTGACCTCTGCGTTGCCTGCAGCCTGCTACAGAGGAGATGCACACATTGTGCCCTCCTAGAGAGATACTCCTTCTGTTGCTATTGTACGTCGCTTGCTTTAAAACGAGTGTTTCAGACAGTAAGTATGTGGCTGCTCTGTGTATGGGAAAACATATCATTAATCACCGTTTGCCTTGTAGTGCCAATAGCCGACATGAAACCATAGCTGAGGGGCCAGCTTCCCTATTTTCTGAGATTTATAACAGAGCTGTGGAAACTTGCTTTGGGAAGAAACAAGGCATCTGCTCATAAGGGATTTTTATTTTAGAAAACTGGAACAGAATCTACCCAGTCGGCTTGGGAATTCTAAATATAACCCTCTTCTCCCCTTTATGCTCGCAAAAGGCAAAACGGACTTCATTTAAAAAAGAAAAAAAGTTGCAGGCCTCTTTCTTTTGATTCATATGGCAGGTAAGGTGAGCCATGCCTAGGTAAGGGACAAACACGCCAGGATTTGAGTGCAAATAAGGGAACAGGGCATTCCACGGACAAAACTCTAACATGAAATTCAACAGGCTTTCACAGTCCTTGTTCATGTGGAGTTTCCTTGTGTCCCAGGTTTCCCTGTGTCTGTGAGGAGGACCTAACCCTTAGAATGGCCCAAACCACAGGGAGTGGCTACCCAACGCTCACTCCTCTTTCTGCTTGAGATTTAGTAACTCCCTGTAGCTGGGCTCCCCAGCAATCCCTGCAGTAATGGCAGGCAACTGTGATGTTTTCATTGCTTGCAAGAAAGTTAACCCTCTCCCTGCCAACCAATTAAGGGGGCCTATGCACACCATCACAATCTTGTTAAAGAAAGTCATGGCATGCACCTGAATCTTGATCACCCCCAAAATTTCCATTTTTAAGCATCCAGGATGGGCTATACTAATTCTTTTCAGAGAATTTGTCCTGGATGCTTGCTATTTACAAAACTAACCTAGAAATGGGCCTGAACTGGAACTGCCAATCTGACCGTCCTTCCACCACACAAAACCCTCAGTGTCTGTTCCCCAGATAAATTTCAAAAGCTGTACAAGGTAGCAGAAATATCACATGAGAAGTGTGGTGCCGTTGATGCTTCATCTGAATCTCAGCACAAGTTTGCTCTGAATACTGGAACCAGAGTCCAAACACCAGCTTTTAAGCCCAACTCAACGAAAAGAAAATACCATTCACACTCTTTCAATCTCCAAGCATTCGGGATGTGATATGAGGTAATAAAAGACTGGCAATTCAGTAAAGGGTGAAATGAGGCGCTCTCTCCTCCATGGCCTGTTGGGTAGAGAAGTATTGTACTGTGCATCTCTCTCCTCTAACTGAATTTCCTTGCACAAGTTTAACATTTTTTAATATAGTTTTTGTGCCTGCAATAGACATTTTCCTCTGTCCTTGCTACCCGCAGTTATGCAGCCCATTTCTCTTTGTCACTTAGTGCAGAACTGTAGCTCTGCTGAAGGTTTATCATCACAGAAACTGGAAGGCAGGGGAGAGAAAAACACCCCACTGTTCAAACTAATGATTCCATTGATTGCCAAGAACTAATGTCAGCTTGGTTTAGTTGCTCCAAATGCTTGTTGCCACAGGGCAAAAAGTCCCAAGACTCTGTGCTAATGCTTACAAGAAGAATGATATCCCCGCCCTCCAAACTATAGGCATTCAGGGGTTAATGTGGGAACACCCATTCTATACTGTAAGAGCATGAAAGCAATTTGT
Source organism: Chelonoidis abingdonii (assembly GCF_003597395.2). Taxonomy (NCBI): domain Eukaryota; kingdom Metazoa; phylum Chordata; order Testudines; family Testudinidae; genus Chelonoidis; species Chelonoidis abingdonii. Next base: position 23,664,097 of record NC_133782.1, on the reverse strand, counting down.
TTGGGGCTCTCTAGCCTGCAATGGTCACTGATAAAGCCATGTGAGGGAACAAGCTACAGGAAAACATGCCTCGTTACATTTGGCAAAGATCTAGGCACTCTGCACTGCTCAGAGATAAAACCTTTTATGGCTCCCTGGCAAGGAACTGATTAACAGCTAACCCTTATGGAGAAAAACCCTCTAGAACTTGGAATAAGGATGAAAGCAAAAGGGTTTTGTACAAATTACTAGGGACAACCTACAGAGAGGGCTTCTCACACGAGTTTGAGGTTGCTGTAATGAGTATAAGGGGTAGCAGAGAATTCTACCAATTGAACTGCCATTGTATTGAACTGCCATTGTCAGCCCTATGTTACCTTCGAGACCTGGCCACTATTGGACACCCGTGGCTGGCCTCTGCTAGCTGAGTTGGGCTCAGAGGGCTCAGGTTAAAGGGCTATTTAATTGAAGTGTTGCCACTCAGACTTGGAGTGCAGCTCAAGCTCTGGGACCTTCCCCTCACAGGGTCCTTCAGCCCAGGCTCCAGCACAAGCACAAGTGGTGACACCAGAGTTAAACAGCCCCTTAGCCTGAGCCTGTTAGCCCAAGTCAGCTGGCACAGGCCAACTCCAGGTATTTAACATCCGGATAGACATACCCTGAGAGGCAGGGCTGTGGCACATGCTGCTAGAGCCATTCTGGCTTGTATTGCTAGCCACAGGCAGTCCTAGGAATACCATAGAGCAGCCCAGAGGTGGGAAGGTGCAAAGTTGGCTTAAAGCCACTTTTCCTCTGCACTCCAGCCCTGTGCTGTTCTCCTTCAGGCACAACACAGACTCTGATCTATACTCTTGACAGACAATGAGAGCTTTTCTGTAGGGTTTCTCAACTCTTTTATGAAATCCTATAGAAAAAATGAAGTTATCACCTATAGAGAATCTCATCTACTAGATACTACAGCATCACCACCTATAAATAATGTAACACCTCCTAAACTGTATAGAAGATATATTAGTCTCTTCTATAGAATTTCATAGGATGATCTATACAGAGAATGAGACCCTTTCTGTAGAGTTTTTAAAGTCTAAAGAATGGTGAAGTTATAGAAAAGGTCTCATGGCTGCCCATACGAGAGATACTGATGTTCTAGCATATACATTGCTCATCCAGGTAAAATAAAATTGTCATCAATAAAAAAAGTATCACACCTCTATCTTGTTTACATGCATAGGTCAGTTACCTTTGTCAAGGCTATTTAAGGCTTTGGATGTATTATAAATATGATCTGAAGAGCGAATATGCTGGTGCTGTGATGTGACACCAGCAACGGTACAGCAGCTTCCCTGTGCTAGAATGGAAAGTGACAAAGTATCATGTACTGTTCAGCAGACTTTTTTGTTTAAATTAAACTTTTTGTATAAATAGTCCTTCTGACTGATTATATAATCTCCCACATTTAGAATGTCTTTGCTGCAACCATGGCAACTCACGGAGCTGAATGCGATGAGTTCAAACTTTATTCTAAATTTGCTGATGAGGGGTGAAGAAACAGCTCCAGAAACCCTCCATCCTTCCTATTAGTTCTATCCAGTGTTGTTATAGCCTGCAGGAGAGCTCACTGGTGACCTGAAGAGGAGCTCAGTGTAAGCCTGAAAGCTCAGCTGTCTCACCAGCAAAAGTTGAGCCAATAAAAGATATTACGTCACCCACCTTCTCTCTCTAACTCCCTTCCTATTTGTATCTGGAGTTCAGTCCAGCTTGGGTTGATGGAACCATGGTCTTAAGCAGGATGAGATGGAAACAAGCTCCTATCTAGTTTAATTACTGAAGTCCATTATAATGCCTGGGAAGCTGCAACATGCTTATAGAAAATAAGTTTTGACATTCTTTCTGTTTCAGCTTTTGGTAAAATGGAATTGATCCGTGGATTAGCAGCGCTGGAGATTGAAATCTGTTTATCCACAGAATAGGTACAGCACAGATGGAATCAGTGCAAACTTCCCTACCTAGCCCCGCTGATATGCTTCATCTCTGACCTGGAGAGATGACCTATAGGGACAAGAGGGTTCTTGAAGTTCATCTTTCGTGCTGATAAGAGAGAAACTCCAAGCTAAAGTTTAGAGCAAGGGACTGTGACCCAGGACTCATAGGGACTGCTCCTTGTACTGCAGGGTCCATGTAACTCCCATTGCGGTTTATCCTGCAGTTGGAGAATGGGGCCCGTTGCTTTTATTCTCAGCCCTACCACTGACTTGATGTGATCTTGGACAAGTCACATGACCTCTTGTAAAGCTCCATAGCCCATTACGAAGCCACCGAATTCCCAACTGCTCTTATTGTTTAGTCTTTAAGTTAGTTATAAAGGGTGAGAAGGTAATAAAAGGACCAGAACTGTGCGCACTAAATAGGAAAAGGCTGGGGGGGGAGGGGAAGAGGGGAGGAAGAGTCAGACAGGGAAATTGTTTTAATTAAGCATGATGCAATCTGTGTGTGTGTGTGTTTGCACACTATAATTCTTAGTATTTCCTTAAATGGAGTAAGTCACCCTTTCTGATGCCACAAGCACCTCTGCTGAAATTATAGCCCTATGTGTTCAGATTTTCAACAGGACTTTTTAAGATGTACCTGCATGTGCACTTGTTTGAATGGGCACAATCGTTTACTAGCAGCATTTTGGCTTTGCAGTAGCACAGCTGTCTCAGTATTGGGGCTGCACCGTATTAATATACAAGCTTGTTTCTGGAGGTCCTTTGGAAAAATGTTCTCAAGTCCAGTAAGTGCTATGCTCATATGATTGTGATTTGGGGATTACAGCACAGCAGCTATGAGCTGATCAAGGAAACAGTGTGACATTACTTAGTATTCTATTTAAAACCTTCATAGCAACAAATGAAAGCGATGGTGTCACACTTCTCCTTATTTCAGGCATTTTAAAATTTGTACAAGGATGTAATCTCTTGCTTCAACTGGAAATTTACAGCAATTAAAAGACCTAGCAATGCAAAGCTATAATTACAATTACATTTACAAAAAAAGAGTAGCAATCAATATCTCATGTATAGACAGTGATTTTGACTATACCTAATCAATGGCAGTGCTAATTACACACTTATGGCAATTAATTTCTTTCCAATTACATCTTAATTACTAGCTATGTTATGGCACATGCACCTAGAGATTGTGTGTGACAGGAAGCCATATACTTTTTCCCCTTCTCCTGGCGTGAGCTCTGGCACCATTAAATGCTGGTCTGCTTGCAGCAGACTGGAGGGAAAACATAGATTAAATGCAATAATTAATTATGTGCATTTGAAATTGAATAGGAGAAAAAGCATTAAAAATAGGGCAGCTGAGCTTGTATATTAACTGTAGTTGGTTGCTTTAATTTGCTTTCTCATTGATAGCTTTGCATTGCTAGGTCTTTTAATGAATTCCTTTTTCATTACATTTGGTGCAGGGATAAATTCCGCCAGAATTAATACTTTTGTGGTGATGCTAGACCCATTTTAAATGCATTTATTCTTCTACCTGTAGGAAATGGATCTTTTTGTTATCTCCTCCACTGCCTGAATCCTGTGGAGGATTCAATAAACCCAGACATTCAAGGGAATAATGGCAGCGCTGTTAGCCTGACATATGCACAAAACCACCAGGCCTCAGTATAATGGGGGCTATTGGGAATAAACAAATAAAAGGCCACCTGAGCCTCCCTTGCATAATAATGGGATACAGGAGCTTCTCTTGGAGCAAAGCAAATAAGTCAGTGAATTAACACAAGTGCTGGCCTCTTGGTAGGTATTATTCACTTTTCTTTATTAGATTGTTCTCTTGGAATTGGGCTCAACTTGACTTGCAACTTTTGTTTAACTTCCATGCCCACATTTTCTGCTTTGAAGATGCACTTCTCCCAGAAGCATGAGCTACTCGCTTCTTTCTAGTGGAAAGGGCAATTGGTGCAAGTCATAGCTGGAGCTGCTCAGTAGCACGGCCAATCTGAGCAGTGACTGGGGATGGCCAGAAAGGGAAGATTTAGGTCGGCTTGTGTCACAGCAAAAATATCATATATGATACAGAATCATGGATCAAGAGAAAAAGGTTACCTGTGGGGTAACCTTAGCTCTCCTCTCTATTCTCATCCACCCAGCTTGGAATTGTTCCAGTGCTTGGTTCTGTCCAGTTTGTACTCACTCACATGAATACGTTTTCATTTTCAACTCTTGGAGCTCTGTTCTACTAGCTAGTAGATTTCAGTGTGAAGAAACTCTTCCTGATCAAACTTTTCCTTTGTTCCATTATACCTTTGTATTACACTTTTTGCTTCATTCCGTTACAACTCCTGGTAATGTCTTTGGAGCACAGTAAAAGGCCTGTTTTCCACATCAGCCTCACCTTCTCCAAATAGTCACAGAAAGTTGTATTCCTCTTCTAAAACTCCACTCCTGCAAGTGCTTACATGTATGCTTAACTTCAAACACATGTGGTCCCATTGAAGCCAATGGGACTTACATACATGCTTAAGTGAGCTGCTGAATTTGGGGCCTTCATCATGATTGAATTTACTTATTTTAAAAAACTTTTCAAGTATATCAGTCCCTCCAGTCTCAACTACTTCTAGTTCTTTTCTTTGAATCCCCTCTGGTTTGACATCTTCCTGGTCTGGAGGAGTTCACTAATGAACGTAATAATGTTGTTTGCTCTTGTCAGTGCTTTGTACAGGATTTGTTAATCTCCTCCCCCCCACACACACACACACCTCACACTACCTCACAAAGCTTCTTAAAGCAACCCAAAATCCCCCTGTCTGCTTTCATAGCAGCATTCCACTGCAAGCATCTGTGAGCAAGATTACCATGTAGTGCACAGTCTTCATCTTTTCTACTGAAGCAAGTACAGGTATGGGGTAAGACTAAATTTGCATATTAAGCTTCATAAATCCTCTAGACAGCTTCTAGATGTTTCTAATGCATGTGATAAAAAAGCAATCAGCAGAGAAGTATACTAGTACAGAGAATCATCAGTACCTCCTGGGTATCTTCCATATATTTAGATGTAAGGCTTTCTGCACCCCCCCCCTCCCCCAATGAATTCAGTGGGAGTAGGATCATGCCCTTAGTGCAGACTAAGTGGTCTGCATACAGCTGGTTGGATTTGTATCCGCTTAGACAAGATTTCTTTACAAGCATCACTGAAGGCATGGCAAAGATTCTGAAATGTATCAAAGAACACATGGCACCTACAAAGAAACAGTCTTAGAGGAATAGGAAGGTTGCTGAGCTGACAGAATATGGTGAGGAAGAAAACAAGAAACCAAAATCCACTTATACCTAGGTATCATGCCACTACAACTAAGAGTGGTTGCCATCAGAATACAACCTTTTCCCAGCACTAACCTTATCACACAGTGGCACAGGAAATACTGCAGTATTACCCTATGCTTCCTACTTCTGTGATCAGACTAAAATTAGAATGGCTAAAATTTCCTATTTTCTAACTACACTGTGCCCTCTTCCTTACGAAAGAAACTCGCTTATGTAACCCATATTTCATGAAGGCAAATGAAGAGGAATCTCAAATGTCCCATAATTATTATAATTATTTCTGCTTGATAGTTAATTACTCTACCGAATGAGCTGGCAGTACAATCATTGGTAGGTAAAGCTCAGCTGAAATTTTTTCTTATTCTTGAAATTTTGTTTCTAAAAGGGGGCTGAATCTATTCAGTGATTCTTACAGCATACGTTTAAACACTACATTTCCTATTAGATGCAATGAGTTTAGCAGTCTCAGTCCCACAGGTGTCCACATTGTAAAACCATTATTTGATGCCCAGTATAGAAGGCTAAGGCCCAGGCTGTGAGGTTCTTGCTTACATGAGTAGTTTCACTGACGTCAGTGGTACTGATCGTGAGTAAATGCTCACCAATTTTGAGCAAGGGGGGTCACAATCTAGCCCTAAATAAATAGATCAGCGTGGAGCTTGAACTTGCCTTTCCTTTTGGACAGATGGTATCATCAGAGTTGAGACCCCCTGAAGTAGGGTTGTTTGTGTGTGATGGAAGCTGGCACTATTATTGTCCATACTGTTCCTCCTCTATAGATAAAAGATTCAAGTAATCAGTGCTGTCAGTCAAACACCTTCCAAAGGCACTAGAAATCCTGGGGAGAAAATGGTTTCAAAAGAACTGAAAACACTGAATTGTTTTATTGCCTTTCTAAGATGAATTGAGGGGTGTTGGATTGATATTCTCAAGTGTTCAGTCACTTCAGTGTGAGAACTACGTGTGCCAGAGGAAGCAACAGTAAAACTGAGAATTGTATGAAATGTGTATTAAATTACTAATGGAGAAACCACTTGAGTAATGCTGTCATCCCAAATGTATGTTAAAAACACCTTTATCTCACATCACAGCCAGGACACGCTTGCTATTGTATATGTAGGTGTGATAGAATTCAATTTCTAAAAAATAGTGTTGACAGATAACATCAATGTTTGTTTAAGGCATTTTTTCAGTGTGTATCAACTTAAATTTTCACAGTTGAAGGAAATTATAGGGGGATCAGACAATTATTTAATGACACTAGATGTTGAGATTCAAAAAAGCTAAAGCTTTATAAATTATTAAAATATAAATTGTCAACATCGCATTTCAAAATATACGAAGTAAATAGCCTTAAATCAACAGATCATATCTGTTTTTACTATTCATTCACTAGTCCACTTGTAACAAACCTAATTCAAAAGTCTAAATCAGTGTTCTCAAAGCTGGTCCACTGTTTGTTTAGGGAAATCCCCCGGTAGGCCGAGCCAGTTTCTTTACCTGCCGCAACCGCAGTTTCAGATGATCGTGGCTCCCACTGGCCACGGTTCGCCGTCTTAGGCCAATGGGGGCTGCAGGAAGCAATGCGGGTCAAGGGATGTGCTGGCGTCCCTTCCCATGGCGCCCATTGGCCTGGAGCGGTGAACTGCAGCCAGTTGGAGCCGCAATTGGCCAAACCTGAGGACGAGGCAGGTAAACAAACTGGCTCGGCTTGCCAGGGGCTTTCCCTGAACAAGCGGTGGACCGGCTTTGAGAACCACTCGTCTAAATCGTTGGATTCTAATTCTAAGTTCTCAAGCAGCTTTTTTCTTACTTTGATGATCTGTAAATTCCAATCATCATCATTGGAAATGTTCATTTCTTGGTTTGTGTATGCATGGTGAAATCAACATTTATCAACTTTTTCTGATGAAAGTCAAATCCTTCTAAGCCTATGTATACATAATATATACACGTATATATATATTTCTCTTTAAATAGTTTTTAGTTTTCTCTTCACTAACTGCTATGTAGCTCAGTACTTTTAGTATTCTCTGTACTACCACTGAAATGAGCATTGCATTATACCTTATCTATATAACAATCTGATGATCTTTGCAAAATTTAATATATTTCAGTCTAAAATGTTTATCCATATGTATATAGTATGTGTATTCATCCCAAGGAAGTTTTCTGAAGCCTACAATAAATATGTAGTATCGAAGATGCATGTTTTCAGGTGAGCTGCAAAAGGACCGTATTGCCAATCTCAGTTGGGGAGATGGAATTAGGTGCATTTACTGAACTCTCATATCTGGGAACCTTTCTACTGTTTAAAAGAATCAATGGGCTATATAGACTGGCTGCTGATTGGGTTCCTAGATCTAGTTGTAAAGTGCTCAGTGCTTCTGTAGCATTTGTGTTTTTGTAAGCTATTGTGGCATTTTAACACCACCAAGATTCTAATTTTAAAACCCATCCGAAACTTCCCAGGCTGCAGGTGTATCTAAAGCTACGTCTACACTGCACGATTATTTCGAATTAGCTTAAACCGATATTACAAAACAGATCTAATAAAATCGGTTTAGCGCGTCCACAGTGGGATCACGAAATCGATTGTTTGCGTCCATGGTCCAAAGCTACCATCGATTTCAGGAGCGGTGCACTCAGGAGGGCGGTGCTCTGGTGGGTCAGTTGTTCCTACATCTGGTGGGTCAGTTGTTCCTCAGCTATCCATAGTTCCCACTTCCGTGTTGAGGCACAGTGGTGCAACTGATGGGGCAGAAATATTGCCCATGGTGGTGCTGGGTACCAGCCTCACCCCTCCCTTTGTGAAGGCAGCAGAAAACCTTTGAGCGCCTTTTTCCCGGAGTGCATGAGCAAACGCCATGCATCAGCAATCATGGACCCTGAGATCACAAACGGTATCCTGACCGTTGTCAACACCTCGCGTACTCTGCGTGCTGACTAATGAATCAATGAACTGCAGAACGGCAGGAGGAGAGGGAGGAGATGCAGCTATGCTGAGCGGCAGAGTGACAAGCGATGGTAGAGATAGGAGGCTAGAATTCTCCATAACCGCTGCCCCGCGTTTTGAGCTACTGCTAATAACGGGATCTTCTACCCAGTTGAACGCCGATATTTTGGTCGAGCACGGGAAACAAGCACAGACTGGTTGGACCGCATTGTTTAACGGTGTAGGATGATTCGCAGTGGCTGTGCGAACTTCAGCTATGCGTAAGAGCACCTTTCATTAGAACTTTTGTGACATGCTTTCCCCTGCCCTGAACCGCCAGTTTAATACAAAACATAGAGAGCAGCCCATGACAGTGGAGAAGCGAGTGGCAATAGCCCTCTCGAAGTTGCAACGCCAGGACAGGCTACCGGTCAGTCAGGGAATCAATTTGGAGTGGGCAAATCTACTTTGGGGGGCTGCAGTGTATGCAAGTAGCAAAGCAAGCGTTAGCTGCTGTCTACGAAGGTTGTGACTCTCGGCGACATAACGTTGACACGGTGATAGTGGATGCTTTTGCTCTGCTAATGGGGTTCTTACCGAAACTAGTGCTGGGGCCATAGATTGGAAACCATATTACCCATTATCTTGGCCAACACCAGAAGCACGGCACCCTAGTACTGTGAAGCCGGCAAGGCGTACATTTTCAATGGTGCTGCAAAGCACTGGTGGACCACATAGGAGATTTTCCACCCAATCCAGGCGTGCTTGATGGACCATGGGAAGGGTGTCATGACGCTCGCGTCTTCAGGAGCACTAGGTTCTGTTTTAAACGGCTGCACAGAAGATATGTAGCTTCCCAGACCGAAAATAACCGTTGGGATAGTTACAAGCGGCCTATAGTTATCCTGGGGGAACCCAGCCTACCCTCTTGATGCACTAGATGGTCATGAAAGTCCATCACCTGGCCCCTGGGACCAGTGTCAGGAGCTGTTCAACTACAGGCTGAGCAAGTGCCGGATGGTGTAGAATGTGCATTTGGCCGTTTAAAGTGATCGCTGCCGTGTGATCTTACTTACTCCGCTCAGACCTCAGCCACAACCACTAGATTCTCCGCCTTAGGTTGCTCCTCCTCGCTGTTGCTCTACCAATATCCTCCACAATCTTTCATTTGTGAGACTAAGGGGGAGACTTTATGGTCTGGGTGGGAGAGCTTGACGACAAACCATCCTTGGCGACTGTTCAGATACAGAGGCCAACACGGAGATTGCAGGCTCAGAGGGGCGACTTAAAGTGATCGTGAGGGCGCGGGACGGCGGGCGCGGCGGGGGGGGCGGTAGCGGGAGCGCTGCATCAGACAGAAGCCTCTGAATAAACGAGTTTCGGCATGGCCAGGTACATGCTGGACTCTGTTTGCTCCCCTTGAGAACCCTCCGCACTTGAATGTACTTATTCAGTGTAAGCAACACCCTCCCCCTTGATTACAGTTGGCGAGGAAATAAAATTCTTCTGCGTTTTCAGAAACTTCATTTATTATGTCATTAAAGTATTATGCAGTCTGTTAAAAATCATGTGTTTTTCCTACTTACTTTTCCCTATAAGCAGATCCCAATCCCCACTCCCCTTTCCAATGTCTATTCTTTATTACAAAGGAACTATAAAAAAAGGCCACGAGACATTCAGGAAGTACCCTGGTGCTGATGCTTTTGAGAGAGGAGGGAAGGGAAAAGGCCATATAAGCACGCTTTTAGTCAGCGTAATTACAGCCTTTTTACTTGAACTTCCCAGGGGGGTGGAGGAGTAGGCGTGTTGCAGAAGCCTTCCCGCCACCGTCGTTTACTTACATAGGTCTGAGGTGGAGGATGTATTATGGGACGTGTGCTATAGCAGGAGAGGTGATAATTCCCAGGTTTACGAGTCTACTCAGGGGACTGCAGTGGCAAGTAGCTCGGTCCTTTACATGCGCTCGCTTAACTCGATATTAATGACGACGTCGTGTGAACGGATACAGCGTTAAATCGGTATATCGGCCATTAAACCGATTTAAAGTCGCAGTGTAGACCTGGCCTAAGGCTCAGAAATGGAGCCAGGTTTTGTTTTCCTTTTAAGCATCCAAACGGCTGACAATTAAACCTAATTGTATGAATAAGCTCCTTAACAGAATGCACTGTTGGGCTTTCATCCAATCTAGTGCTGGCAGGAGAAGAGAAATCCATATACAGAGAGTCTGTCAACTTCCTGTAATCTGGGAGGACAGGACTTTATTGCAGTTTAATAGAAACATTAAAGGATCCTGGTCTCCATTCCTTTCCAGGAAAATTCCATTTCTCTCATATGAAGTTTAGCTTTAATATTCCCTTATCCTCAGTATCCTGCATTTCCCTTTTACAGGTGTAGAGTTTTGGTGTTTTGGTTTTTTTTTTTAGAAATCTACCTCCAAGAAGGACTAGAATCTCCATGGGCTTTTATTCTGGGCTCTGGTTCTGCCAACCCAGAAAATTTGAGAGAGGTGAGCTAGGGATAAGTGAAAAGCCCTGAGACTTTTCATGGAGAGACACTTTTTGAAATATTGTCTCATTTCCCTGAAGGGTGGCATCTTTATATTTTGGTTGCATCTTGCATGACCCTCATATCCTTCCTGTTACTATACCTGCCTCAGAGGCAGCTCCCTATGCCTATGATTATATGGAATAAATCTTTTTTTGCAGATCAGGGCTGAGTTTCCTTCAGTTTTATTTTCCTTTGGCTTAATTTTAATTTATTTTTGCTTATTCTATCAGGTATAGGTCTGAAAGCAGCTACGCAGGATGAATAAATCTAAATATCATTACCAATAATTAGATAAGCAGTGTGATGGACTTCTGTAACACCTCTAAAATCATCTTTGTTTCATGTTACATATTGTAGATTAAGGGAGGTGGATTGTAGACCAATATGGCATAGAGGAGCTCCTAAGTATCAGCAGTTTGTCGATAATGGTTTTCAAAGCTATGAAATCATCATCCTATCCTTATAATTACAGCTGGGACCAAACCCAGACCCCAGACCAAATACCACCAAGCTTTGGAGAAGTTTAGAACTTGTATACCTTGGGTCCACCATTCATAGTGATAAATGTTTACAAAAACACAGCTTTTTAATCTGAGAATTGTTAGGTACCTATGGCACCCATTAGCGCAGTCTCTAGAGTCCAGAGCCTCAAAGGTATTTAGAGTCCTAACTTAATGCCTTTGAGTATCTGGATCTGAGCACCTCACAATCACTAGTGTTTTTATCCTCCCCACACCCTTGGGAGGTTCAAAAGTGCTTTTATCCCTATCTTGAAGTCAGTAAACTTGGGCAAAGAGAGGCTAAGTGATTTGCTCAAGGTCACACCAGTAAACTGTGGCAGAGCTGGGACGTGAACCCATCTCTCCTCAGTCCATGGTCTGATCACTGGATCAGTCTCTACCCCATTACGGCAGCAAAATTTCATTAAACTGTTGCTTGTACAGCATGTAACTAACTCCCTTAGTCAAGCGACCTGTAACATCTCCCACACAGCTAGTCCACTCAAAAACATCAAGGATGGATTATGATTGAATAGAGACCCAGTTCTGTCAGATTTTAAAGACTCCTAGGGTGAACAGATAGCAAGAGTAAAAATTGGGACGGGGGTGGGGGGTGGTGTAATAGGCCACTATATAAGACAAAGCCCTGACTATCAGGACTGCCCCTATAAAATCGGGACATCTGGCCACCCTACCTCAACCTCTGAGTGCTCAGACTAACACTGACTCATCTCTCATCTCCTCAGATTAATTTCTCTATCACTACCCAAACCTTACAAATATTTGCTACAGCTCTGTCCCCAAGGCCTTCTCATAGGTGCTACCGTGTGTCAGCCTGAGGGGCAGGGGCAGGGGCAGAGGTGTACTGCATGGGTCTCAGCTGTCATCAGCCTAAAATATTGTGTAGCATGGGAGGAGTAGTCATGTGACTACCTCCCTCCCAGGGAATTCTGACTGCCACCTTCCTGACTGCTGGGAAGTGTGATGTGAGGTACTAATCCTTGCCCAGATAATCAGATGCTGAGGTACTGCCCATTGCTTTTCCTGGCTCATGGGAGGAGGGTGTGAATACTACACACTGGGAGATACCAGGGGATACCACCCTCATGTCCTATTCTGCCCAAATTACCAAGAGAGTGAATCTATCCATTCTACCTCATTCTTGTTTTATAGGGGCCTCCTCTCCCCTCATGTCTTTTCTATCCCTCCCTCCTATTTCTGTGGGAAAGAGGAACCTCTATTATGCCTTCCCCTTGCTCCCCATGAGGCCATGACAAGGCTCACTGACTACTGCAACTGTGTCTTTGCAATGAGCCTCCTGATTAGTGCTTGGCTCTCTGGATCGACCTGTCAAGTTCTAAGCAGGTCACTCAGGATTGATGGTAGAAGATCCTTAAAGCCTAGCACTCAGTATTCTTCAATTCAGTTTCCCCTCTAAAGTGGTGACCCATTTTATTTTGCTTCAAGGATCCTTGCAGAACCCACCACTACCTTCGCTCACTGTAGAAACTCACTTAGCTGCCATGTTGCATCTTGGAAACTTCTGCCACCTGCCCTAACTTTTCTGCAATCAGCCCAATTTTGAGAGGGTGATTTTCTAAATAAATTCCTTTTGAGGCAGCATGGCCCAGCGGATAGGACGCTAGACTGGGAGTCAAGGAGAAATTAATTGAATCTGTGGCACTGTCGCTGACTTCTTGTCACTATGAGATACACAGATGCTATCCCATAGATGTAACGGGCAAAAAGATGCACCATCACCTTTTTAAAGGATTATGAGATGTATGGATGAAAAATGCTGTATATCTGGCAAGTATTTTGGGGGCAACACGGCTGCTCTCTCAAGCTTTGTAATTTCCTGGACTCAGTGGTGTTGGCAATTTCTTCCAGTTCAGTATCTGAAAATGTCATTAGTCCTATTATCTCCCTGATCAGATCATCACTGAAGAAATTATATGGTACCTCTCAGCAGTGTGCTGGTTATTGTATAAAGTCCTAGCCCTCTGCTGTAGAAATGTCATGGGTACAACACTGTGCCCCTGAATAGGAGCTTTAAAATCTTCTAAAACAGGCCTTTCCCCTCAATGGGGACCCTTGGACACTTGACGTTAGTATCTGTCCTTTATGTGAGTGCAGAAGAGGAAGGGTGAACGATATTAGGAACAATTGCAGTCCCTGCACTCCACTGGATGCCTGGAAGGAAGCTCCTGGAACTCTAGCTGTTCCGAAGGGCTCAGGAGGGGAGGCAAGAAGGTTGAGCGTCACGTCCACGTCATTCCAGGACCTGCCAGCAGACCTGACCACTTCAGTGAGGAGCACTTGTTACTAAGAGATGGGGCAGAGGGCAGAATCCCTGCATAACATGTAGCTCCAAGATGGACACTTTCTGAGGCACAGCCCTCTTGTAGATGGACAACTCTACATGCCCCTGTGTCATAATGGCATCAGATGACCTTTAGCTGAATGAGGAGAAGCATGAACTGGTTCTGAGGACATACCTAAACAGTCCTCATCTAATTTTCTCCAGTCAGAAAGCTGCCGTGCATGATTCCCAGAAGGAAGGAACTAAAAGCAGTAGGATAATAGCGAAGCTTTCAGATTCAGAGGATCCCCAACCAGAAGGGATAACACTTCATATGTGGGGGTGCATAGAAAAATGTTACTTAGAGAAATTCCTGGTTCTCAGATCTGCACCACCTCCCCATCTTCTCCTTGCTCTGCACTTGTGTTTATCATCTCATATTTTAGCAAGCATTCAGCTTTATTTAAATGTGTCTTACTACAAATCAAAAAACTTAAATTGATTCATGAGGATTTACAGCATTTTAATTACGGAGTATGTTTTCCAGTGATTTAAAGGCTGATAAGAGCTTGAAACAGCCTGAGATTCGAGAGAAAATGAGAAACATGACATTTTGAAAAGGAAACCAATTTTCTTCAATTTAAACTGTTGCTCATATAAACCAAATTATAAATATACTGTGTGACTGTAATGGTACAGAAGGTTGCTTACGAAAATATGATTAGTAGTGCAATTTTCTCAGAGGTTTCCACTGCTTTTTTCCTTTACTGGCTTTAATGCAAAAAAAAAATTAAACAATCCTCCCTCACCCACCCCATCTTTTCAAATGAAAATACAGTGACAAATCATGGTATGGGGCATCCTAATAAAGCTCTGCTCTGCCCTGTAGGAGTACTCAGTGCTCACCCAAGGTGAAGAATAAACTCTCTTGTGACCTGTGTGTGCAAGGACATCTTACTAATGTGCAATGACCTCTTGTGAATGTTCAACCCACTGTTAACATTCTGCATGCATTGGCAGCCACAGTTGGTAAAGAAGGATTAAATGAATATGGATAGTGAGCTAGCCTTTGTACTCTAAAGATGATCCCTTCAGAACTGAGTGGGTTGGAACAGTATGAAGACACTTGGGGCATTGCTGCCTGGAGTATACCAGTTCTCTCTATTTATAACCTACTTCAGAGTGTTTGTACCTTTTGGCATTATGAAATTTACCAATGCTAAATTTCACTTTAAAAAAAAAATCTCTTGCCTTCTCTACCTGGATATAAAAAGAAAAGGGAGTTCTCACCGTGTTCTTAGACAGAACTTCCTACACTGCTGGAGAGGGAAGCTGCCAGCAATTCCTCTGTGTAATAGTATGTAAAGTGCTTTAAAAGACATGAGATACAAGTAAGATTATTGTATTTAGCAATATTGACAGGAAAGGAAATGCAAGAAGAGTTTGGGAGCAATAATAATATAATGTGCGTGGACTGGGTAAGTAGATGTGGGGTAGAGTTTGCCTTATGCAGAATGAGTGAGCCTGCCCTCACACCTGGAGGATCCCTGGAAGCCCAGAGCCATCCACACAGAGCCTCTGTGCCCCTGGCACTGCAGCTCAGATGGAGCCATGAGACCAAAGCCTCTTCTGGCTCCAGGTGTCTCTGGATGTCCCTGAAAGAGGAATCCCTGCCCCTGGAGCAGAGGAAGAGATATCTAAGATGATAGGCACCAGGCTGAATAGCCTTTCCTGGGAACCTTTGCTGGACATAGCAGGAGAAACTATGTTCATCCTCCATAGCTCCCGCCCTTTTCCCAGTCAGTGCACCCCCAGTCCCCACAAGTCCACATGCATATATGGCTCCACAGACTAGCAGAGGGCTCCATGAGGTCTACAGGAAGGGGTAGCTGGCCCTGTCGACTCCCTTTTGCAGCACAGCATGTTCTTCATGCACAGATCCTGGGAGCACAATATCCCCTTTGCAATCTAAGTTGTGCCCACAACCTATGCCCATTCATGTGCAACAGAGGCAACAGTGTATGTCAAATCCACATCTGCATAATTAGAGTCCAATTCTGGAACCCTGTGTATCATGTTACTACCTGCTCTGTGTGCATACATGCATTTTTGTATATATATTTGTCTGTGCAAGAACATACAGGATTTATTGTGCACAGCTTCAGCATAAAGTTGGAAAAAATATGACCTCCAGTGCTTTGATAAAACACTAAAAAAGTATGAGCCTAGTCAACATCTATGGCAACAGGGAGAGTATTACAGTGGGCTTTAACTTCATCCTGGACAACTCACATTCTGAAAAGATTCTTGGTGTAGCTCCTCTGTAGAATGGCCCAAAGAACCAGAAGGGAATGTAACTTCCAAGATTCCTTCATTTTCTTTGGGTCTGGACCTATAAATGGCACAATCTAAGGTGTCGTACTATTTCCACCATGTATGGGAGGGAGGAAGTGGACAAAAAACAACTCTATAAATTGCCCTTGGGGCAAACATGTAGGATGAAAAGAAGAGACTTTTACAGTAATACCGTCGTCAGTATATATTTTTGTAAAGCTCAAGTCACAAATCACTACCATAGAGACACCTATGACATGACAAACTGGATATCTGATGTCTGAAAGGATCTGGCAAGAGGAAAGGGGAAGATTAATAAACCAGGAAACTGCTATGCCTAAGTAATTGGCATAGAGAAATGGCCTACAGAAAGTCACCCCAACAGTGCAGTGGGAGTGTACTAGAACGTGGTAGGGGCTTACATAGCCCTGTGAGTCCATGACGGTTTCAAGATTTTAGAAGCCACGTAAGAAAGCAGAGTATGTTTATAAGGAAAGTGAGTGAGGTAATATCTTTTATTGGACCAACTTCTGCTGGTGACATACACAAGCTTTCAAGCTTACACAGAGCTCTTATTGGGGTCTGGAAAATGCACTCAGTGTCACAGCTAAATATAAGATGAAGCAGCTTGTTTAGCATAAGTAGTTAGCACATATTTCAAGGCACTATTCAAAGTGAAGTGGCCAGTTCCCCCCTATGACTAGAGAAAGACTAAGGAGAAAAAAATCTGGGGAAGATGTGCAATTAGTGGGTTACAGATTGTTATAATAAGCCATAAATCCAGGGTCTTTGTTCAGTCCATGATTTTTTAGCGTCTAGCAGTTATTAATTTAAGCTCCCAGGCTAATCTTTTGAAGGTGTTGAGCAGGTTTCTCTAGAGGATGAGGACAGAGAGATCAGATACAGAGTGATCGCTTTGTGAAACGTGTTCTCCCACAGGTGACAGGGTGTTGTTGTCTTTAATCATTTTTCCGTGAGAGTTCATTTGAGAGAGTGTAGAGATTGTCTTGTTTCACCCACAGAGTTGTTATTGGGGCACTTAGTTCACTGGATGAGGCACATTACATGCTGTGATAGGCATGTGTGATACCCATGGATCTTGAAAGGTGTGTTGATCATCATAGGAGTGGAGATTGGCTACAGGTTTTATATCTGTTGTTCTGTCAGGGGGTGGCGCCACTTTGAGTTAGTGGGTCCTGGTCTGTGAGGAGCTTGCTTTGTGAGTTTCAGGATAGGGGGGTATTCTTTGAAGGCCAAAAGAGGAAGCTTAAAAAAATTTCTTTTGGTGTGAGCTGCAATTGTTTAATGATACTGCATATGGGTTCCATTGTGGATGGGAAGGTAGGTGAAAACTAAGGTGCAGCGCTATTTATGTCTATTTAGGTCCTGTCGGGATATTTGGGTGGCCCATTCCATGATGCGATCTACTTCTCTGGTACACCATTCTTGTTTGGTGAAGGCAGTTTTAAGTGACTTAAGGTGTATGTCCCCAACTTTCTCCTTGCAGCATATTCTGTGGTATGAGATCCTGGCTGTAGATAACAGATTTCTTGGTGTGTTTGGGGTGTTTATTGGATCTGTATAAGGATCCATGGGATTTTTGACTATATCAAGTTGTAGGGCTCCTTTGCTGATGCCTATGAAGTTGATACTTGTATGGGAGTGTTCTAAAGTTTCATGGTGGTGGTGGTGGAAGGTGAGATAGAAATTTGAGGGAGTTTAGGTCACCTGTCCAGAGGATGAAAAAATATCAGATGCGTCTCACTTATGTAGGAAAAAATACAGTTAAAGAAATAAAGAGCTAATTATAAAAAGGTCCACCCTAAGAATTATGCTAATCACAATAATGTGAGGATTTACACTATCCAAAATGCTGAACTAGCCAAAGCCGTGAGCTGGCTGTATGAATATCCCTAATGTTCAATTAAGATAAGGCTGTTAGGATATTGTTTACTCTGCTGTAGACATTTTTTTTTTTTGCCAAGGATGAGACTTGAGAGATCAATAAAAATGAAGCAACTATTAATACAGCACAATGTCCCATACCTCACAACCGTATTAAATGTGTCCATCACTCAGTACTCGGGCCCCACTGCTGCCAGCCAAACTGGGTCACCTGTTGAATCCCTTTCACCCTATGTAACTTCTCATTAACTTGTTAGCTGTAAGGATTTGTTTATTCCATATGAATGCTGTGACGTTGCACTCTATATGATTTTATGAAAATATGCTAATGAGTATGCATATAATCTAACTGGGATATGCTTCACGCAAAAGGTCTCTTGTAAGGTATCATTACAAAGCATATAATCTACTGACTGTGTTCATCCCATTTTTATGAATGTAGCATTCTTGTATATGAAACTAGAAATATGAAATATAACTCTGCAGGCCTATTGTAATTATGCAAAGTGAGGGCCATTAATGGTGGTTTAGAATCTTGATGGCTCCCATTAACCAGGACAAGTGTTGGTAGATGGCTGTTTTACTCGTAAGTCTTCCTGTATATGTGTGTACTGGCAAGTGGGTAATGAAGCCTTACAGCAACATGTGATCATGTCATCTGAACTGGAATCCATCTTTAACCTGGTGCTTTTCCATTTAGAAGCAGGTTTTGGAACCCAGAGAGGGACAAAGGATTCCTGCCTTAGGCAAAAGAGATATAAGTAGGTGGAACAGAACAAAGTGGCAGCTATCATGAGAAATCCCCTAGCTACCACCTGAGCTGGAACAAGGGCTGTACCAGGGGAAAGGATTGTGCCCAGACTAGGAAGGCATCCAGTCTGTGATAGAAGCTCATTGAAACATTTCTGGAGGTGAGGTTTTCATCTGTAATCATTGTCTTACTCTATTAGGTGTAGACTTGCGTGTTTTATTTTATTTGGCTTGGTAATTCACTTTGTTCTGTCTGTTAGTACTTGGAACCACTTAAACTCTACTTTTTATATTTAATAAAATCACTTTTCTACTTATTAATTAACCCAGAGTATGTATTAACACTGGGGCGCAGGGCAGGCAAACAGCCATGCATCTCTCTCTATCAGCGTTATAGAGGGCAAACAATGTATGAGTTTACCCTGCATAAGCTTTATACAGGGTCAAATGGATTTATTTGGGGGTTGGATCCCATTGGGAGTTGGGCATCTGAGTGTTAGAGACAGGAACATGTCTTAAGCTGCTTTCAGTTAAGCCTGCAGTTTGTGGGACGTGGTTCAGACCTGGGTCTCTGTTTGTGTCTGGCAAGCCTGTCTGGCACAACCAGGCAGGGTTCTGGAGTCCCAAGGTGGCAGGGAAAGCAGGGGCAGAAGTAGTCTTGGCACATCACCTGGCAGCCCCAAGGGGGTTTCTGTGATCCAACCCATCACAAACACCATCCTTGCTGACTCAGTTAGGGGTGTATAAATACTGAGGGATTCTCATTACAGTGCCAGACTCTGAATGGCCCTTGCACGATCACAGGAATGCTACATAAGAATCAAACCCATCACTTGCCTGGTTACACAAGAGTCGCCCACAATAGCAGTCCTTCGGCTCACATATGTAAAGGTGGCTTGCTCCTTCTACACTAAGATACCAGAAAGGGGGTGGAGGAGATGGGATCCTGGCCCCAGACACCTTTGCAGTGGATGGAACAACCAAGCTGGTGGTGAGAGAAGATTGTGCACCCCTGCTTGTACTTTGGGAAGCCCTATGAGATATTGTGCCTCAGTCAGGCACAATCTCCACATGCTCTTCTAGGGGTCATGGGGCTGTACCTCATCCCTTACAGAGGGCTGGCACACAAGCGCTTGGCCCTAATTTCATGAGCTTACACTGTACAGTTTTCTGTGCAGCATAAGAATACAATTTTGGGTTTACACCCCAGAGGGGATATGTAGTTGAGTGCTGGGCAATTCCCTAGCTGAGTCTTCCCATGCAGAGCTGATTTCAGTGTTTGTGTCTTTCTGCAGCTGGTTGTGTCTCTATCTGTGTGTGTGCTTGAGGAGGCTTGAGGGCCTGGCTCAGCAGGACAGTTTAAGGGAGCCCAGGCTGGTGGAACAGATGGGCTTAGTGGTACCCCAATACATCAGGTGGCACCCTGGAAAGAGGGGCAACATGTCACAATGGTCATTATTGCCATTTCATATTTCCTAGATAAACATTAATTACTGTTAATAGAAGCCACTTTTTACTTGCTGACAAAGCAGAAAACAGAAAATTCTTCATTACATTAACATTAGGGTGACCAGATGTCCCAATTTTATAGGGACAGTCCCAATTTTTGGGTCTTTTTTTTATATAGACTCCTATTACCCCCACCCTCTGTCCTGATTTTTCACAGTTGCCATCTGGTCACTAATAAATATATGCTTGGAACCTGACTTCAGCCAGTCAGACATTTTGGCTCCATTCATAGCCCTGGGAGGATAAATTCTGGAGATAGCTGAGCATGACTCATGTTGACTGTGGTGGAAACATTTCTACACAATTCTTGAACAAAATATCTCTAGCAGACACACTACCACAGATGAGCATTGATTTCTAACCCACCATGAGTCCTTTAAATGAGTTTTGTTACACCTACCCATTAAGCGTCACTAATCAAGAACCAGGCAGACGTGATAACTGTAAGTCGCACATACTGGGCCCACTCCTGTGCTCATTAAAGTAATGGAAGCTTTGTGAATGGGATGAAGACCAGGTTCCTGGGACCCATGCAAGATCTCACTCCTTGTAGGAAATGTACCCATCGTTCGACCCAGGAAATGTCATCTTTGTAGGTTATTGAGCTAGTCTGTTTCCTGTACTTGTGGAGCTTGTGCTTTGTATTTAAAGACTTTCTTAGAGGGTTTAGCTGAGCTGGGCCCAACCTGATGACCCCTACTCTTTCAGATCCAGAACAGCACTCATCTTTAACAAGCCTCTAGATCTTGAATGCCATCTCATATTAGAAAAATTCATGTCCAGATCAGGCTCTGAACTTTGCAACTCAGGCTTATTTCTAGTATACAATTTATCTTCCACATGATTCAGATCATCTAAAACATTCACTTCATTATGTTCCTATGGATTGGCTACATAGGCTTTACAGTCTCATGACAAAGGAACAGAAGGTATGTCTACATTTTAACTGGGAGGTGTGATTCCTAGCTGGCATAGACATGCCCATGCTAGCTGTGCCCAAGCTAGTGAACTAAAAGTAGGAGTGTAGTTGGGATAGGACAGGTTGCAGCTGCCGCCCAGACCCCTTGAATATATATTTGGGTGGCTAACCCAAGCCACCACCCAGGCTACTTTGGCTACATTGCTATTTTTAGCATGCTAGCTTGAATAGGGCTAGCACGTACACATCCGCATGAGCTGGGAATCAGATCTCCCAACTCAAATGTTTACATTGCACAGAAGGTTTTGCACAAGGCAACACATCACATCTAACCAAACTGCTCAGGATATAAGCAGCAACAGCAATGCTCTCATACCTTATACCACAAGTTCAGGAAGAAAGATGGTGGTGGCTTCTGCAAGAGTGTACTGAAAGGACTAGCAGAAAATATATCACTTTACATGTGGTGAAAAGCTCCTTCACAAGACCTGCAAAGCTACCACCACATTCTTCCTTAAAACTCTCCTACCATGAAGCATACATAAAACTGACATATGATAACTGCTAGGCAGGGCCGGCTCTAGGTTTTTTGCTGCCCCAAGCTCTGAGAAAACAGCTAGCAAAGTAAAAAAAAAAAAAAAAAAAATAAATCAAAAAGACACAGGTGGCCAGAATGCCATCCTTGGAATTGTGCTGCCCCAAGCATATGCTTGGTTTACTGGTGCCTAGAGCCAGTCCTGCTGCTAGGCAGGTAACAAGTTGTGATTACTGCTACTGATTAGCTATGAGTTGTGCACACAGTCTATGACAAAAATATTTTTGTTACCCTGTCCTCCTTACCCTCCACCCACCTGTTTGTTTCATCCACCTATTATGTCTTGTCTTCTAGACTGTAGGCTCTTTGGACCTAAGATACTCATTCACTGTAGGTTTGTAGATGCCCACCACTATCAAACCTTTACCTGGTTTTAGGTGCTACTGCAATAGAAGTGTTAAGTTGCTTGCTTTAAAATAGTTATTTACTAGGATAAGATGTAAGCTGTTTAATAGTATAGTTACATACATCTAGAAACAAAGTCAATGTATTCTCACTTGTGCACTTTGGAAAGCTCTTTGTATGCAGCTCTGTGAATGGTATCCCATTCATGTGAATTAGTGCACCAATTCCTGATGCCAAGAGGCGTAGGAGATAAACCCTGGAGAGTTAACATCTGCTTTTATATTTACACATTTTTAGTACTTATGATGGCCAGCTAGCTCTGGAGACAAGCAGCAGAGTGAAAGATTTCCTCTTGCTGCCTTGCCTTCATCAATCCTGACATGTAGAACTACCTTCAGAGACTAAAGGTTTGTTTGCCTCCATGACCCATTCAGTCCTTGGCCGCTTTATTGAGACGGCTAATAAGAGTCAGTCATGATGGTGCCTTTCTAAGAAAAAATGTGAACAGAAGTTGAGCTCAGACCACCAACTCACTGTATTGGAGCCAGCTAACAATCATCAAATGATGGCTAACCTCAGAGCCATATCCTCAGCTCTTGTAGCATTGATTTCCATGATTACACCAGCTGAGAGCCTGGCCCTCCGCCTCTGCCAATTTCTCTGGATTCACACCATTGATAGAGATGGAAAACTTCCAGTATTCCATTTCCAGTCTTGCATGCCAATCAGACCCCTGTAAAGGCAACCCCTCTGCCAATTTTAAAAAAGCCATAAAATAGCCCCTTCTCTTGTGCACCCTCAAGTCCATTCGAACAAAGAATTCTGTGTCTAAGATAAGCTTACAAATGTGCTGTGAAAATCAAGAGTGATTCTGCTGCTTGCATCACTCCAGAAAGCCAATAGCAAACCTGTCTCTCAAGAGACACCGTGGTGAAAGAGTTACATATGTTTAAATTGCAATTCTTATAGCTTTTTTAGGTTAACATACCAGAAGGAAACAATATTTTGCTAATTGTTCTTTATACAAAAATTAGTATATTTTAAAGGAAACTGTAGCTGCAGGTATTGGCAGTGTCACTGCAGGATCATAAGCTTAATAGTAATCCATCCATTCTCTAACAACCACGTTCACTAGCTCTTTATTCCTCAGAGAACTACGAGCTTACATTAGCTCTAGAAACAGGCAAAACATTACCGAAAGCAAGAGCTTTACTTACTGCTAGAGCATAATCTTTAACAGATGCTTCTTTGCTGGATGAGGGAATGTGGGTCAATGCCAGGGACCAAGGGGCAAGGATTTTGGGTTGTTTTCCTGATTCTGCTTTTGCTGACTGCACGGGCAAGTCACTTCTCTGGTTTGCACTGTTTCCCTGGCTATGAAACAGGGATCAGGACACCCATCTTACAGGGTGGCACGGAGACTTAGTGTGCGTTTGTGAAATGTTTGGGGACCCTTAGGTGCAAGTACTATACATGAATTATTTTTACTGCCTTCAATATGTTTGAGTGGAACTTCAAAACCATCTACATGTCCACCTCATAAGCAGGCTGTAGTGGCTACAACACCTTGAATCTTTTACCAAAACAAAAATATGGGCCAATATCTTTAAACTTGACTATCAAGAGTTAAGCAACTAAACGCATATTCGTGCACCTAAAAGCAAAGCTGTTTTGTTTAGAATAGGGCTAGACTGAAAACAATAATTCTGTTCCATTAAAAATTGGAATTAAAACAAAATTTCAAGCCTCACACTGGCATGAAAACCAAGAAATTCACAAAAAAGTGTTGAAAAAATGAGATGCAGAGAGCTTATCTTCCCCCCAAAATAGCTGGTAGCCCAGTGGTTGGAGGGCTTATGTGGGGGAGAAAGATTCAAGTCCCATCTCTGCATCTTGGCTACTCTGGTGTCTCCTCTCTCAAAATTCCATCCTGAGCCTGAGAAACTATCCCAAGGAAAGAGATGTTTCTTCAAAAAGTTCTGGTTTTGATGAACTAGCATTTTCTAATTTTTTTTAAAAAAAGGGACAAAAATTCCCAACCAGCTCTAGTGCTGAGCTCCCTCAAACTTCCTTTGAAGTTACTGAAGGTTAGGAGTCTTCAGAAACAATCATTCAGATTACATACAAGAAAAAAAAACACACACACTCGAGCAAAAATCAAGTCTTCATCTGTGCACAGTGTGTGAAAGTCTTCCCAGCTGCAGCAATGGAGTAGAAAAATGGCAGCTGTCTCTACACAGATGCAGAGAGGTTGGAATCACCACCAGATGGACAGGTATCCAAATTAAAATGGAAGTTTTATAACTGTGTGTGACTGTGAAAGATACAAGATGGTTGAGAACCTCCGCATTGAGAAGATCACTTGAAGTACACGAGAGGCATCCTATTTTCATAATTGTATACACTGCAGATCCTCAGAACCAATCAGAGTGAAGGGGATTAAATAATGAGGGGGGGAGAGTGTAAGGAACTATATTTAAGTGTGATTAACTACACAGTATCACTAGACTAAGGCAATTCCATTTTAGTATAGTGAAGGGTAACTTTTGGATAAAACCTATTTATTATGAATTGTCCTTTAGACAAAATCTTTTGCTACTTCTGTCTTGCAAACTATATGATTGAAAGTTATTTTTTGTTTAAAAACGGTATGTTTGCACTCACTTGAGAGTCACTAATTGCAAGAGATCAAAAATGAAACTTGAAACGAAGTCAAACTGTACAGTCCTTTAATCTGGGTGAAGTGCCCAAGCCGGTGGGAATTTTGAGTAAGGACCTCCAAATTTGGCCCTGAATTCATAGTTACATGTATTTATGACCAGCCACTTGCAGTTACTCATTCCTGTCATTTCTAGTCTCCTTTAATTAGTGGAATGCATGATAACTAAGGGATAGCTTTTATCCTGACTCATCTCAAATAGAAAAAGCTCCAGACCCTCATAAAGACAATGAGAGGCTTTAGAATCAGTGAGGGTTACCAGGCCTGCTACTCACAATCTTAAAAAGGAAAACAAATGCCATAGCCAGTTTATCCTTACTAATGAGAACTCCGTGCTGATGAACATCATGGGCAATTTATTATTTGTATTGCAGCCCCAGTCACGGATCAGGATCTCTTTGTGCTAGGTGCTGTACAAACAGTGCACAGAAAGATGGCCCCTTGCCCACAGAGCTCACACTCTAATGACAGCATCAGTTTCTCCAGTTTCTGGCTGCATTGCCAGGGGGCCTGAACTTCTTTTTAAGTGACCACTGTGGAGAAAGGGAGTGTGGGTTAGGCTGCATGATCCAGTCTGTTGTTGGTCTCACTGCTTAGACTGAGAACAAAGGTGAGCAAGTCAATATCAATTGTGGCACAGATGGACAATGTTTCAGGGCATAAGGCAACTTCTAATACGGACTAAGGAGAAGAAATGGTTCCATTGGGTACCGTGTGACACACTTAACAGAAGAGTTACTTACCTATTCCTGGTAAGCACTTCTAGTACTAGCTACGGTTAGCCCAGATTTGATACTAAATGAACCACTGGTGTGATCCTGTGTATAATTCCTGTGCCGCTGCTACTCTGTGGACATTTGTTCAGTTGAATCAATAAAACAATCTCATGATTAGGGCTCTTAGGCACTACAGTACTGCAAATATTAAATATCATCATCACAGGTCACGCTGGCCACTACAATCCAGCTACATTTCTGCCAGTGAAATTATAGATTCACTAGGCCAACTATAGCTGTTGGTTACATTGGCGGGAACCAGAAATAACTCAAATGATTTGTCTTGACTGGAATCATTCTGAATATACACTAGTTTAACTGAAATCACAATTTGGCCACTAGTTTTTTGCCACTTCCCGCATGAGTCTTGTTCCGGTTTCTCTGGCACATGTTTTCCCACAACTTCTAACTGTGCCTGAATCTTAATTTTTTGTGGTTAATAGTATTTTCAGTCTCAAAGATTTAATTGTCTACCTTGTTGGCTTTAGCACTTAAAATTTTAGTAGCAGAGCTGGGTGTGCTGCCGACAAAATAATAATTTATATTGTATCAGTCAGTATTACTCCACTATCTTAACCTTTTATAATGGTTTTTTTGCAGCTTCCAGTTTTCCGCTGAATAAAACAAATTACTTAGCAAATGGAATATCTTCTTGTCATAATAATTTAATATTAAAATGTCAATAAGATTTGGTACACACAGCAGAGGGCACAAAGGTACAGCAACAGAGCAGGAATAAAGTGAACGTAATAAAGTGAATGGGGAGATACAATAAGGATTGAATCTGACTCCTGTACACGATATTAATGAACCTTTTTAATCTTTCAGTACAGTGCAAGAACTGTGTAAACCATATGATTGTGTGCACACAATTTCACCCGCTGCCAGCCACTTCTGTATGATAGAACTGCATGTCCAGCCTACAGTCATGGGAACCAGTGCAGTCTTTCTGGACAAGCAAGCAGGGATTGATGTCTGGGGACAGTGCACACCCTGCATCACACAGAGCTCACCTCTAATGGGGTGAGGCATAGGTGGGATGGGAAGGGAAAGGGAGCAGGATTGGAAGATTAGATGCTGCCCTGGTTTGTATAAAGTAAAAAAAACAGTATATAGTGAAACTGTCTTACAGTCTATCACAGGGGTCTCTACTCACTGCTAGAGGGTGTTTCCTCCTGAATGCTCTGGGGATTAGCTCTTTCACCCAGACACCTTCTTCTTGGAGTTCCTCAGTCCATTATCTTGCTTTCTCAGTCTGCAGCCCCTCTCTTGCACCTCAGGAATTGCCACTCCTCATCTTTGTGGCTTAGCTCTCTGGCCAAGTCATAAGAGTCCTCCCCTTCTGGGGTACTATCAATTTCTTCCTCACTGTCCCAGGTAGTCCTTAGTCCACTACCCTGGCTGGGTCACTCCCTCAACTACTAGAACATCTAGCCCTGGCCAGCCTCCAAATTCACTGTTCAGATTGCACCACTCACTCAGTGGCTGGTCAGGGAACATAGGCCCATCCTCTACTCTGGGATACAGTCCAGAAGACTCATCTCTAGCAGTCAAGGTATGTACTAGCACAAACCTTCCTACCAGCTCACATTCTCCACCCTTCTAGCTAAACCCTTATCTCTCAGGTCTGCTAGACAAACCTCTCTTCTTGGAACTAACTCCCTTTCTCTCTCAGCCCCAGGAAACTAACTGCAGTGGCCTTTCTGTTAGCAGCTCCCTGGTTTTATAGAAGCCCCACCTCTTCCTGCACAGGTGAGCTCCCCTTAACTAGGGCTCTTCTCTCAGCCTAAATATCCCCCAGTTTGCAGCCTAATAGGTTAATTGGTCCATCTGGCCTACATTAATCCCTTCAAGTGAGTGTGGAGAGCACACTCCATCACACATTCAAGGCATTTTATTCCAGAACAACTTCATTCTCATTCCTACACAGGGATTTTCTACACTCTCCCCCATCCCCCCTCCCCACCGCAGCCTGGATATCAGTAAGTGGAAATTGCAAGTTACAGTCTTTGCAAAACCACACCANAAGGACTGCAGAGACTTGGTGTCTACCGGAATAGGCAAGTTAACAATACACTTTACTCTTTCCTTATCCACAGATCTTCCCCCCGAATTCCCCCAACACTCCCCCAGTGGTCAACTAGTTACATGCGCTGTTGCCAGTTTAGTCATTGGTTGGAAATTTGAATTGAAATTGAAACATTAATACACACTTTAAAAGCATTTTCTGTGTATGATAAAATACTTGTACCTGAAAAAGTATAATAGGTTTGAAAATCATGAACAAAGACTAACCTTTTCACACAGCTGTTTTTTCTGACAATGTTGGCACATTTGTTTTTGCAATGTTGGCCAACCTAATAATTTAAAATTGTGATTTATGAGCAAGGTCTGAATGAGTTCTCTCTTCACAGTGATAAGCCGGGGGTGAGGGAAGGCTTCAGGACCAGACTGTATTTACATGAACTTACCTACTCTGCCCAGGTATCCAGCAAACAGAGCTGTGTTGCCCAAATGCTCAATTTTGGCTGGTGTTGGGAGTTTCTGTACTAAACATTTTTATTATAATTAATTTTTACATAAGAATGGCCACATTGGATCAGACCAATAGTCCTTCTAGCCCAGTACTCTGTCTTCTTACAGTGGCCAAAACCAGGTGCTTCAAAAGGAATTAACAGAACATGGCACTTATTGAATGATCCATTCCCTGTTGTCCACTCCCAGATTCTGGCAAACAGAAGCTCTAAGAGCATGGTGTTGATAGTGTTCTTCCTCATTCACTTCCTGCTACTAGTTGTACCTTTTCTCAATCTCATTTTGATATTTTCATTTGCTGCCTTGTTTATGGGGAACACACTTCCAATCTCAATCCACCCTACTTTTATTATTCAGATTCTTCAGACTCACTGCTTTCGTGAGGTCTATAGAACAAAAACATGCAAACATTCAGTGCAGTTCAACATATTAATAAATGATCTGGGAAAAGGGGTAAAAAGTGAGGTGGCAAAGTTTGCAGATGATACAAAATTACTCAAGTCCAAAGCAGACTGCAACAAAGGGATCTCACAAAACTGGGTGACAGCAACAAAATGGCAGATGAAATTCAATGTTGATAAATGCAAAGTAATGCACATTGAAACCATAATCCCAACTATACATATAAAAGGTGATCTAAATTAGCTTTTACCACTCAGGAAAAAGATCTTGGAGTCATTGTGGATCATACTCTGCAAACATCTGCTCAATGTGCAGCGACAGTCAAAAAAGCTAACAATGTTAGGAAGCATTAGGAAAGGGACAGAAATAAGAAAATATAATGCCAATATATAAATCCGTGATATGTCCATGACTGGAATACTACGTGCAGTTCTGGTGACCCCATCTTAAAAAAAGATGTATTAGACATGGAAAAGGTACAGAGAAGGGCAACAAAAATTAAGGGTATGGAACAGTTTCCATATGAGGGAAAGTTAAAAAGACTGGCACTGTTCAGCTTGGAAAAGAGATGACAGAGGGGAGTATGATAGAGGTGCATAAAATCCTGAATAGTGTGGAGAAAGTGAATAAGGAAGTGTTATTTACCCCTTCCCATAACACAAGAACCAGGGGTCACCCAATTAAACTAATAGGTAGCAGGTTTAAAAGAAAAGGAAGTATTTATTTGCAAAATGTACAGCCAACCTGTGGAACTCATTGCCAGGGGATGTTGTGAAGGCCAAAACTATAACTGAATTCAAAAAAGCATTAGATAATATCATGGAGCATACGTCCATAATTGGCTATTACCCAAGATGGTCAGGGATGCAACCCCACGCTCTGGGTTTCCCTAAGCCTCTAACTGCCAGATGCTCAGAGTGGATCACAGGGGATGGATAACTTGATGTTTGCCCTGTTCTGTTTGTTACTTTTGAAGCATCTGGTATTGGCTTCTGTCAAAAGACAGAATACTGGGCAAGATGGACTACTGGTCTGAACATTCTTATGTTCTTATTTAAAATTAAGATGAGAGGAATATGAGCATTTTTTTAAAATTATCCCTGCCCATCCTGGCTAATAGCCATTGTTGGACACATCCTCCATGAACGTATCTAGTTCTTTTTTTAACAGAGTTCTGGTTTTGACCTTCACAACATCCCCTGGCAAAAAGTTCCACGGGTTACTGTATGTTGTGTGAAGAAGTACTTCCTTTTGTTTGTTTTAAACCTGCTGCCTACTCATTTCATTTGGTTACCCCAGTTCTTGTTTTATGTGAAGGAGCTTATTCACTTTCTCCACACCAGTCAAGATTTTATAGACCTCTATCAAATCCCCTCTTTTAGTCCTCTCTTTTCCAAGCTGAAAAGTCCCAGTCTTTTAAATCTCGCCTCATATGGAAGCTGTTCCATTCCTAACATTTTAGTTGCCCCTCCTCTGTACCTTTTCCAACTCCAACATATCTTTTTCAGATGGGTGACCAGAACTGCACGCAGTATTCAAGATGTGAGCATCACCATGAATTTATGGTAGTAAAGTGGAAGAGCTTGGTTTACCAGACAACGCCAAGCTAATGCTGACAAACTATGTGAATGACTTCAAACATCAATCCTTGGAACTGCATCGACATGCAGCAAGCCTTATAAGCCAATCATTGTCAAGGCCATTTTTAGAAGTACTTAATGAGGCCTGTTAAAAATGCTGGAAACACAACACAGTTTATTCAATAAACATGACTGTCACATCATATTTCTCTTTTGAGAAGAGATACCATACACTACAAGTGGAGGCCACATGTTAAATGCAGTGAGATAGCTAAGGGTTAATGTTTCTTTTACCTGTAAAGGGTTAACAAAGGGAACCCAAACCCTGGACAAGAGGAACAATCCAGGAAACCGGATTTTTTTAAAGCTTAAGGAGGGAATTTGTGGGTCTCTTGTCTGGTCTGTGCTTTTATCTGTCTGTCAGCTATCGAAGGTTCTTCTATCTTCTACTCTTCTGTTTTCCAATTGTAGTCAAGGTAGAAAACAATATAGGCTTTTATGTTGTTTTGGTTGTATTTACATGTGTGTGCTTGCTGGAATTTTCAAATTGGATATCTTTTTCGAATCAAGACTGTTTATTCATTTTTTTCTTTTTTAAGCAATTGATCCTGTATGTTTTGTCATCTTGATAAGAGAAATTTTGATGTCTTTTTCTTTCTTTTTTTTTGATATAAAGTTTTCTTTTTAAGACTTGTTTGAGTTTTTTCTCTCTGGGTAGGCAAGGAACAAGAGGAGGGAATTCTCTTTGTGTTAGATTACGGAGGATAAGCTCTGCAGCACCAGGGAATTGGTGGGAGGGGGAAAGAGAGATAGAATCATTTCTGTTGTTCTTGTATTTGGGTTTGTCTCTTGTGGATAGAGGAGATATGCTTCTTGGTATTGTGATGTAAAGAGATTGCATCAATAGTCTCAGGTTAGCGAGAGGAAGTCTGGGTGGAAGAGAGGGGGAAGGGAAGTGGAGTATTTCCCTTGCCGGTAGACTCAGAGCTTTGGGTCTTGGGGTCCCTCCAGGGAAAGTTGGGGACCAGGGCGAGCAGGCACTGTAATTCCTGTCTGGTGGCAGCGAGATAAGATCCAAGCTGGTAATTAAGCTCGGAGGTTCATGCTAAGCACCCAGATTTTGGACGCTAAGGTCCAGATTTGGGAGAAAGGCTTATGATAGCAGTGTCATTTGTTAATCCTGAAATTGGATACTGGTTCCAACCAAGACCAGCAAATGCTCGCTATCTTTCTGCAGGAAACTCAACTGACTGGTTAGAAGCATGCAGTGCAACAGTGAAAGATTCAGCAGTTGAAAAAATAAAGAACTCTCTCACCGCATTCAGAAAATGTGCATACTTGGTTGATGAATGCACCGATGCAACTGTGTGTCAAGCATTAAGTCACTGCATACGTTATCTTGATATTGGTGATAGGCCAGTAGATGAATTTCTAGATGTTCAAGTTATAGGTGACACATCGGCTGCATCTCTGACAACTCACTTCTTAGAGTTAAATGCTTATAAATTGAACCCCAAAGAGATGGCTGCTTGTGCATTTGATGGAGCTGCAAACTACTCTGGAAGATATTGTGGAGCTTTGCTCAGAGAAAGGTGTAATGCTAATCTCTCCAATACACAGCAGAGGCCATCTACTCCAACTAGCACTAGTACTAGCTGTTGAATCTTCAAAAGGCATTTAAAAAGCTATAAATTTAATGTCTTCATTATACTCTTTTTTTAAAAAGAGTCCAAAAGGACTGAACATCTTGAAAAATATAGAAGATACACTGGGACTGAAGTTCAAATTTGTCCAACCTGGGAAAACCTGCTGGCTTTCTCATGAGTGATCCTTGGCTGTCGTCTTCAGATTACTGCAACCATTATTATTGGCTTTGGAAAGTATCTACCAAGATGGGATGAATCTAAGTAGTGAGGCTGATGGACTACTTTTGCTATCAAGTTCAGAGAAGACAATCACCATTCTCTCTTGTAAGTCTACCGTTGAAACCACTTGGGTCATTAAACAATGCCATCCAGGCATCTGCTACACCAGTAGTAGATCTCTGTGCAGCAACAGAAGCTACACTTGGATCAATCAGAGAGATATCCATTGAAAACATACTGGAAGAAGCAAAGCCTTACATTCAGAAGTTGACTAATTAGGGCACTTGTATTAACTCCTTAAATGAAGAGGACAAGAAATGTTCGCTAAGCCAGCTGAAAAAGTAGAGCACACAGACTTGATTCTTACATCTCTACAACAGCAACTTTTGGATTCTACTCGGCCTCTACATAGCTTTTACAGATGCCTGTCTTATAAAACACTAACAGCTGAGTGAAGTGAGGCACTGCATGGAATGGGGCTGCCATGTGATCAGGACAAAATAGAGAATTTGAATATAGAGTGGAATATCATACAAAGAACGACTGAAGATTTGACTTCAGCTTCTTCTTTATCATCACTGGTGGTTTGATTCATTTTTTGTGCTGTTTCCTGGGATGAAAGAAGTAGGAATTCACTCTTTCTACTCCCAGTCACAACTGCTACAATTGAGCATTTTTTTCCCCTCATTGAATAGAATTTTGTGTTCTGAAAGAAGTCGCCTTCTGCCTGATCATGAGCATACCATGAAGGACTGGAAGTACCGGACACATGAGAAGCCACCAAAAATGAATGCTCATTAACAGAGTTGTGCAAAATTACAACAAGAAACCAAGAAGGATGTAGATATAGTGCTTCATAGTAGGCTTGTGTAGCCCGCTTTAATTTGTGTGATGATTTAAAAACATGAGTTAAATCTAATAAAATGGCTGGAAACTTTTTTCAGTGTTTACTATGGTGCCATACAGCCCCCCTACACCCTAACGGGCTCACCACTCATTGGTCTTCACCCCATTCCCTCCATTTTTGAATACACACACCCTAATTTAAATTCCTGGCAACAAGTCTGCCCTTACAAACAGTGTATCTAGAGCTAGAGTGATTTTATCCTCTGCAGTGTTCTCTACAGCATAATATATTCTCCAGTTCTTTGTCTATACAATTCTAAAACTATTCACCACTTTTCTTGAGAGCCCATTCCACAGAACTAATGGATCTGACTATTGGAACACTGATCCTGATGTTCAGCCAGTGTTTTCCCATTACTGCTAGTTAGCATTCTGTAGATTCCCCCAAACAAATCCTGTCCCGCCTTCATGTTTACATTGTCCAAATACTAGTTGACAGTTACCATATTCTCCACTCCCCCACTTCATTTGTGACATAGAAAAGTTATTCCAATGTAGTTTCTACCCGTGTTTATGAGAAAAAGCTCTTAATTTCTGTTGCTGCTTTCTGAATTCCCTTCAATTTGTCAATATATTCCTGGTATTGAGATGGTCAAAGCTGAATGTCGTATTCTACGCACAACCTCACCAGTATCTTCTGGACGAGACTTGCTTCCTTTGTCCATTACAATGTGTCTGCACATTCCAACCTAAAGCACATTGGCTTGATGCCATGCTGCCTTGCAAAATGATTGAGTTTTCAATATCAATCAGATTGCTCTTTCAGCATCAGCTGTTCCCACTGAGTATCTGTCCTGGATTTTATATATATCCTCATGCATATTTTTCCAGGTGAATCTCATTTAGCTATTTTTGTCATACTTCTAACCACTCAAGTTCCCCTCATAGCTATTCCTTTGTCTTCATTGAGGTTTGCAACACCTTCCAATTTAATTGAATTCACAGATGATGCTAATGTGCAGTTTACCTTCTTTTCCAGATCATTAATGATGCTGTTAAATAAGACTGGACCTGAAAAAGTCCCAGAAACACCCCTATGGGCAGCTTCCCTTAACAAGATATGATATTGTCCAATATTTATGGTCTTTCTGGCACTTTTCAGTCCATAAGAGACAGCCCATATCCAAGCCAGTTAAACTGAGTTAGTTTCAAGAAAGGTTTTGTGAGTCACTGTATAAAATGATTTACTGTGGCGCAAACTCGGACCAGAAGCTATAAATATTTGATGTGTCTGCTCTTTTAACTGTAAGAAAACCAATAACCTAGCAAGTTCCTTTTAATAAGAATAACCCCCCTCCCAAGTCTCATCCACTCTATGTGTATTACCATAATACGCTTCCATATCAGACTGTATACAGCAGATCAGCTCATCTATTCATACATGTCATGTGTTGGTCAGTTGTACGTTAAATTCTACCCTAGAATCTTCATGTACTTTGTGTCTTTTTAGAGCCCTGTGGATCCTTCTATCACATTCCCCCCATTTCCCCCACCCCGAGTCCTGTGTTGAAGCCACCATGCTTTTGACTGAACAGGGATGCATGGAATTCCCCTTCAGAGCCCATCAATGCTGTTCTTTAATGTTCAGCAATAGGTCAGTGAGGGATTCAAGGCATTACCTCCTGCTTCAAAATGCACATTGCTCCCTTTACAACACTCTAATGTCTCATTATCCCTTGGACAAAGTGAAGAATCAAGAATTAAACACAGGCCTCCAACGTGGTATTGCAGGGCATTATGATTAGGCTATTATCCATTGGCCTCTAGCTATAGTATGCGCAAATAATTAAGACAAATGTCCACCAAGATGTGTTGAATTTGCTTTGCCAATCTCACGCCCCTCGTGTGTCCACTTTCTCCGAATAATCTAGCAAATGTATTGGCAGCAACATTCATGAAAAGTTAATTTTGAGCTCATAGACATCCAATCAGGAAATGGAAACAATACCATGTGCCCTATATGTCCGATCAAAACTAAAACATATAGGTTGAATCTTGGATATGGAATACTCAGTGAGCTACCCATTAACAATGTATGTATTCCATTAAAAAAAAATCTATAGGCACTGTAACAGGGTGACTCACCCCTTAAGGTTGGGAGAGCTGGGACTAGCCAACGCTGAATACAGAATGAGCCACACTTGGGAGAGATTAGGGTGGTTGCCTTATAAAGAGCGGCAAGAAGCTTCCAGAAAGAAGGTGGGGTACAGGAATTAGGGGAGGTTGCAAAGGGTGTGAAAGGCTCCTACTAAGAAGACTCTCAGAGCAAGGATATAAGCGGGGCCAAGGGGCTCCGCGTGCTGCCTCTTCTGTTTGCCACTTCTGGAAGCAGCCAACACGTCCCTGTGTCCCCTGGGGAGGGCAGGAGACCCCGCACACTGCCCCTGCCCATATGCACCACTCTCACAATTCCTGCTGGCCACAGTTCCCGGCCAATGGGAGCTGTGGAGAAAGCACTCAGAGCAGGGGCAGTGTGCAGAGACCCCTGTACCCTCCAGGGACTGCACGGACATGCTCACCACTTCTGGGAGAAGTGCGGTGCCACAGCAGGTAGGAAGCCTGCCTTAGCCCCACTGTACCACCAGACTTTTAGCAGGCTAAAATCTCCCGGTTTGCGTTCAGTAACCTCCAGGAGACTCCCAGCAAAACTGGGAGGGCTGGCAACCCTACTGACAGGCACTCATCTCTAGGCTTCTATTCCATATCCTGCTAGATTGTATTGCTTATTTGAAAGGACTTCCCATACACACTTAAATATCCCCAGCCTCCACTTATTTCCTAAAAGCCCAAGGGAAAAAAAATGAGGAACTAGTCACCAAATAATTTCTTGAATAACACTGAAAAATGAAAAAATGTGAAGGGGGTGGGAATGGAAGGTAGTCATGGACCCTTTTTGAAGAAGAGGGAAGGCTGTTAATTGAAGAAAATATTAACTATGCTTTTTTTTACCCATTACACAGCTGCTATGTTGCATTCTGCAGACAGCTCCATTTCCATCAGTGGGCAAAGTGATACCTATACATGAGCTATTTTGTAGTAAGACCAAATTATGTAGTATTGTAAAGCATTTGGGATCATCAAACAAAAAACATTCCTTTTATTATTACCATTTAAGATGCTTTGAAGTCAACAACCGGGATGATTATTCAGTTGCAGAACAATTATATTCAAGTATGTATCCATGTACACAGAATAAAAAGAATACATAGGTGACATGGGAAGCGTTAGCTAGATCTTTTGTATAACTGCCTCAGCTGTGTGTCAGCCCCAAGTAGCAGTTCAGGAGGATCACAGCTGCCTCACAGTTGATATACAAATTCACCATCATAATCACTGAATAATACATTACACTAATCTGATTGATATTGACTGTTACAGTTGCATTTGTGACCTTGGGGATACATTAAATCAAAGGAGAGTCCATTCCTGTTTCTATCTTATATTCTGTGGTGATGAGCAAACCTCATCTTCAAGTCTCCTTTCCTGTATTTCTTTCCGTTTGATGTGACATTGAGATGGAAGTCGGCATTTGGACAGAATTGGCTTTTTCTATCCTGCCTTTTTTTGTTTGAATATACTCTATTGCTCCTCTACAGAATAATAAAAACGTACACCTTTTTGTCCAGGCAGTGCACTATGATCCCAATCTAGCAAGTGTTGGAATCTAACAGAACATTCCAAACCTTGGAGTAACTGGTTTCTCAGCACAGACTATAACTAATTTGAAGAAGCTCTTTGGAATTCCACCAAACATGCTTGTTATTTACCCTAAGAAATGGAGCACAGTTAGGAACTACACATTCCTGTGTTTTCAAGTAAGATGCACAATGCAGTGTGCATAATGTGCTGCTCACACGAAGTGCATTAATACACAAATGAGAGAAACCAATCTCTCGTGGGTTTTTTTTTTTGTCATTAACTGATTATAGTGATATAGGAGAGAGCTGGTGATGTGTCCAGGAATAATTGGATAGGCATTGATTTAACTGCTATCCTTTTGCTAGACAGACCAAGGATGATTAAAATATTTTGTTGTAAACCCATCGTGTGTAGCTCATATACACCATTACTGATGTGTTGCCAGCTTCCCTGAGTCAGTCTTGTGATTTGTGAGCCTTCACCCAAGCTGTGTTTCTATCCCACAACACAGCTGCCTCGTATCTTATTTTAAACAAATGAAATAAGCCAAAACTTCAAAATAATCTAACTGGCAGGCATATTTCTCTCATATACTGTCATGCAAACAAATGTCTTCCACTGTAGTCCTCAGTTATCTGGGAGTCTATACTATGTTAAGGTTGAGTACATATCAGTAATTTAAGGTAAAAGACATTACAGGGATGTAATTATTCCCAAAATAAGCATTACAACCCTAGGCAATTTAGAGTTAAAATAAAACTTCAAAGAAACACAAACACATTAAGGTACAGAAATGCACAGTTAAGCACCCAAAAAGCCTTAACTCTACGCTATAGTGAGACCAATGGGATAACCATATAATTAGAGTTAATGCATATTTGTGTTTCTGGTCTCACAATTACCTACAGCCAATTTTTGAAGACATTAGATTTTTTCCCCCTGTTGGTCTCACTGAGAACTATCTCCACATCCTATTGAATAGTGCTCAGAGAAGTGCAGGCTAGGAATAGATAGGGAAAGAAGTGGTGTGCCATCTGCGTGCACGATCCCTGAATCTGGCTACCATTCAGTGTTGCCTCTCGGAGATGCTAAAATTCACAAGAAGTAATTAAAGGGCCCCCAGTTTGTCGACAAAGCACTTTTTCAACTCATGGCCTTTGTTCAGATACATTTACTTTTTCCAGCAGTCACATGAGTATCTACAGATTGCTGCGGAGAATCACCATGGGACTAAAGAGAAGCTTTCTCCTTTATAAATTTTTCACACTGGTTCTATTAAGTTGAGTGGACTTCCACCCTGTAAGAATAGAACTTGATCCCTCCAGACCAACAAACTCTCAATGCAGATGCCCTGATGAAGAGAAATAATGCGCAGAGACCACTTCTCCTACTTTTTGCATTAGTCAGCATCTGTTCAGTACATAAGCGAGGGTTTCAGGAGAAATGAAGGGATATTCTGGGGAACCCAAGGAGCTGTTTAACTAAGAGAGATGCCCTGATGTTCCTTGGAAGCATCTTGAGGATACAGTACAGTACCTATATGCAATACCAATGAAGTCAGCGGGAAGAAAACTCCAATGTCAATGGCGTATGAAAACTCAGATCTTGTGCTTTTGTGTCCCTGTCAGCACGGTTCTGTGCGAAATGGTCACTCTTCAGAAACACTCTGAATAAATGAATTTCCAGAGGACTCTTCCACTTCCCCACTAGTAAAATCCCTGCAATGGTCTACAAGGAAAACTTAATTGAAAGCCCAGATGGCATTCGGGGGGAGAAAGATTGCTTGCTTCTGGATAGATCAAGGGGGAAGGCCAGAATCCAAATTTCCTGCTGAAATTCAAGGCAACAGTTGGATGAGTCAGCTAAAGTTAGGAGACCAAACAGTGTGGTCATTTTTAATTCTGCCCTTAAAAGAGCTGATCCTCAATATGGATGCTAGTTCTTATATCACTATAGAAACCTTTAGATAGCTGCTGAGATAAAGGATAGAAGGCCTGATTCCCTCTTATGCTAGTTTTACATTCGTGACACACTCTTGATGTCACTTCTCGGTTTCATTGGTGTAAATCAGGAGGAAATCAGACCCAAAGAGTATATAGCAAACAGTGCTCAGTACTGAACATCAGGGAACTAATTCTGTCTCCTGCCCCAGCCCCTAATACTGCAAAGGGCCAGGGGGACAATTCCCTTTGGGGAAGCATAGTTTCTTATATGGATCTTTTCAAGCCCTAGTGCAGAGGAGGTGTTGGAGGTAGAAAAGGGTTTCATACTGCTGAGATTCTGGGTTTCTCTGGATTATGGAGCTCTTGGGAAGGTGCCATAAATCAGTGCACCCTCGGGGCTGCTCTCACTTTCATTGGTTAAAGAGGGTTGGTGGCTGCTCTATCAGAGGAAAAAGTTCAGCAGCTCATAGTGTTCTGTAAGCAGCCTAAGAAGTGTCAGGCAGATGTTCAAACAAGCCAACAGCTTTTCTGGTTGTCTCCTGATCTGTTTGTAGGTGACACATTAAAAAGGATGATGCGAGTAGGCTGTTTTGTGCCAGCGCGGGGAAATGTGACTGTGTAGTTTAGAAAAGTCCGAAATTACACACTCTGAAAGGAGAATAGTTGGAGAAGAATATGGGATGGCGGGGAGGGGAATGATTTTTTGAAAACAGTCAACAGTTATAACATTGATCAAAACACAAAGTTCTGCAGTTCTTTGCTTTGCTTTGCAAACTTGCTGAAGAACTTGATTGAAAGGAAGAATTTGTTGCTGAGTGTATGAGGTGGATGTGGTCGGGAGAGACTGCTGGCATGTTAAATTGCAGTCCCTGGTAGCATAATTAAGTAATAAAGCTCCCCAAGAAGTAATTATAGGACACGTCAAATGGAGTTGTAAGGCAAGAGGCCAAAGGCCAAGTGATTAACCATCCAAATACAACAATTCTCTGGAAATGCACAGCCTGAAGTGTTGCTGCTACAATGCTATAGAAGTTACTTTATAAATATACAAACAGGGCCAGGTCAGTACATCTATAATACTGGAAATAATGGGAACATGAAAACAAACTCAGATGTAGTCTATATATTTAACTTTTTATAAGGTCAGCATGGTTCTGTTTATCCCACACTGGTAGTGGTAGCACCAAAGTTATGCATCAGTAAGTCCTGGTGAGTGTAATTTGCATGTTAAAGAAGAAGAAGACATGACTGAGTGGAACAGAAACAGTCACTGTGGGGTGAGGACTAAGTGATCCAGCAGAAAGCTGACTTGTGTATTTCTACCTGCTCTCCATAAGTGAGCGCACACAATTTGAGAAACCCATTCTGTCTCACAAACTTTGCAGTCTGCTGTAGAAATTGCTATACATGTGCGCATGCTAGGGTGACCAGATAGCAAGTGTGAAAAATGGGGACAGGTGGGTGGTAATAGGTGCCTATCTAAGACAAAACCCGAATATTGGGACTGTCCATCTAAAATCAAGACATCTGGTCTCCCTAGTGCATTCAGGTCTTAGAACTTGTACCCTCAGAATATATTGGCTCCTATGGCTTTGTATGTATCAATTCTATGTATATGCAAATATTAGGGGTCAATGTGCACACAGATGTTTGCACCGGCAAAGTGCAGGCTCAAGAACGGGATTGAACAGATGGAAGATGGGCCTATCAGATCCTTCACTCTCCTCTTGATTTTTTTTCCTGCCTCACCTCTTGCTCTTCTATCTGCTTGGCACAATGAGAAACTGAATAGAAAAGGTTTACAGATATATAACTTAAGCCATGCTTATGTTCCCTCTGAATTTGGCCCATGTGCAGTAATTTCCAGACAGTGATTCTTTCCTTTATGTGCAAGGATTGATGGATGGCTTAGGGGAATTTGGGCAACAAGCCAAGCACAGATGAAAATGCCACTGTCAGACACTGGGGTTTTTTTAAGTCAAACTTAGAAGGGCAAGAACTGCAGATACAGCCAATGCTAGTATTTTGAAATAAAAAAAAAAATCAGATCCTGCTCCTGTTCATTTATTAGGAAAAGACTCTGGTTATCACAAGGTGGCTGACCCTTTAAGGGGAGGTGGACCCAGCCTCACCTCTGATGGATTAGCTACCTCTCAGCTGAGACTGATCACTGATGGATTAAGTCCTTATAAAAGCTATCAAGTAGCTCAGCTGGGCTGCAGAGCTACAAGAAACTGACTGGCTCTGGCACAGGGTGATTCCCAGGAAGATGACCTGTAGGAAGACTGGAAAAAGAGCTGCAGAGGACATTGAGGACAGGATGATTGGTGTGCTAAATTTGTATTATTTGGAAGACATAAAAGATGAAGCTCTGAGAAAAAGTGTCCTGAAGCAGACTTGGGATGTGGTGTCACTCACGACAGCCTGCTCTCCTTCCTGGGCTGAGGGAGCAGCCAGCAGCCTACACTGGTCCTTTGGTCAGAAGAAAGAAAAGGAAAAAGAAGAAAATGCAACCTCACCTTAGAAACAAACAGGGTGTCAGACCTAGAATCCATTTTATGTCTTGTCTTGTCTCTGAAACTAGCCAGTACTCACGGCTTCAAAACCTATTAATGGACTCGTGCCTTTATGGGAAGTTTCTTCCTAACCTTGGCCAGTTAGTGATTGGCTCAGGCCATGAAGCACTGAGGATTTATATCTTGTACCCATTTTTTTTTTACCATACCCAATGTAACTGTGGATGTTATTTATATATAAACAGTATTGTTGCCTGTATTATTCAAAGATCTTGAGGCAGGCTCCAAAAAATGTTTTATTTTTGAAAAATAATTTGGTTTTTTTTTTATTTCCCTTCTGGTCTATGAGCCTTTAGGTTGCACTTGCTTCACATTTTCAACATTTTATGTGCAACCAGGAGGGT
Source organism: Chelonoidis abingdonii (assembly GCF_003597395.2). NCBI lineage: Eukaryota > Metazoa > Chordata > Testudines > Testudinidae > Chelonoidis > Chelonoidis abingdonii. The sequence goes on along the minus strand of NC_133782.1, from coordinate 23,622,874 downwards.
TATGAACTTATTTTTTGTTTTAAATGATGGCTGAGATTGTGATGTAATATCTTGATTCCAGGAGCTGGGCTTTAAGAAATGCACCAAAAATTGCAACGCTTGGGATAAAATCTTGAGAGTTTGCAACACTATCTAAAAGTACAATCTTTTGTTGAATACTGCTGTGCTGGACGGGGAAAGGGAGAGTTCAATCAGCTGCCTCTCTACACTCTGGCCAGTGTGGGTGACTGCACCCCCAAAGTCACATCCCTCTTGGCAGCGGGTTGGTGCAGCCCCAGACAGCCACTCCCATCAGCTGGATGTGACCCCAGGCCTGCCCACTACTCTGGGTCCCAACCCAGGGACCCTCTAGTGGCAGCCATCCTGCCCTCCTTCTCTCCCTCCGTCTGTCCACATCCCTGGGCTGCTTCCTCTTTGGCCCCTCGCACCAGCTAGGCCTGCAGCCTGGCAGACACCTGGCTGGAGTTCCTTTCGGCTCCCCCCAGCCTGCCCAGCACTGCGCTGTTCCTGGTGCTAGTCTCCCTGCTCTAGAGACAGATCTTCCTCTCTCAAAGGCCTGGGACAGACTGCTTGCTGCTGTTCTGGGCAGCCTTTATATATGGCTGAGCCTGGCCCTGATTAGCTACGTCCAGTCTGGGCCATGATTGGCTCCCAATAAGCCCTTTTCTTATTGACTGTTCATCTGCACAGGCCCACTGGCCTGCTGCAGCCTAAATTCTCAGGGAGTGGGGCAACTGCCCCACTACACACAAGTTAGTTGTGTTGTAGAATTTCCGTATATCAATTCTAAACTAGTTGCTTTTTAATTTCATATTATGTCCCTTGGTCTAGTAATAGCAGCTGTTGACTTACCATCTTCAAACTGTTCATTATTTTATATACCTCTCTATTGTCACCACTTATTCCTTTCATTCTAAGATATCTAGTTCTAATCTTTTTAATCTCTCCTTAGACTGCAGTTTTTCATGCCTCTAATCATTTTCATTGACCTTCCCCAGACCATTTTTTATTTCTGCTATATCCTTTTTTAAAATGGGGGTGATCAGAACTGAACACAATGTACATGATGAGATGTAATATTTTCTGAATTATGTCTAACCCTTTCCTAATAAAACTTAACATCTTGTTTGCTCTTTTTCTTGACCACCACTGCACACTGAATAGATATTTCATTAAGCTGCTGGCAGTGATGCCTAGATCTTTTCCTTTGTGGTTACAGTTAATTTAGAAACTAACAATCTGAACGAGTTTTTCAAGTCATTTGTTTGTTCTCGTCACTGTGCATCACCGTGAATTTATCTACACTGGATTTGTTCTGTCATCTTACTGTCCATTTCAGAAGCATTTTCTACAACTACTTAAGTTCTTTACGATGTTAATCTACCAGCAACAATCAAAATAATTGTTACTTTGGCCACTTGAACATGTATTAATAATCTAGAAAAGTGGGTTAACAATGCACCGGTTCTAGTACAGATCCTTTGGGCATCCCACTATTGACCTTTGCCCTACCCTTTGTTTTGTCACTTAACCACTCTCTGAACTATGACTACAGTGGAGTCCCTCTGAGGTGAGAGGAGAATGGGGTCTATTGTTCAACTCTAAGTAATGGCTTAAGTGAACATAGTTCAGCCTATAGGTAGCCATGGTGAATAGCTCATAGACAATTTCCACTCTTCCCTCTTCTGAATGAATGTTTGTAAAATCTTCTTTTGTTGTATTTGCCCAGCTCTAGAGCTAGTCACCCATTCATTTTAGCCTGCCAATAGGATAACAGCTGATCATTTTGATAACAATCATTATTCCTCTAAATAGACCCCTCCCCATTTGAGAGCTAAGAACGGGTGCTTCATTTGCCATTGTACCACCTTCACCAGGAAATAGATCCCCATCCCGAGGTCAGTGGGGCTCTGTGTCATTGCAGGGTTTTGCCCATGGGTTGCAGCTGGCAGGCTAGGAGCCATAGTGCTCAATGCTTGGGAAGACAAGTGAGCACCAAAAAGCTCCAAGTGTCTGAAATTGCTTGACCTAAGCTCTGCATGTTTAGCCCATCTCTGGAGTGTTACTGAACCTACCATTTTAACACATTTTTTTTTAAAGTCCCATACTCACTCTTCAGTCTAGAAGAGAATTTTTTGTCTTCCCTTATCCATGTTCCTACTTCCCATCATTGTAACCTCATTTATCTACGATTTCTTGTGCCAGTAAAGTGACAGAGACAAATTTCCATCCTGTTTTATTTACTATTTCATAAGAAGTTGTATATTTTTTTTACCCTCCCTCTCAGGCTTTACTAAATGAGGCAGAGAAACTGCAATAACTTCTGTGGACAAGTCTGAAGAGAACAAGAGAACTATTTCTTCTGTCTTTGTAGTAAAGGCATTTGCTGTCCAAATTCGGCATTGTGATGTACAGCAAATGACCACCAAAAGAGAAATTCTAAAGGCAGTAGGTAAAAATGTGACTTGAATTTACAGAGGAATAGATACATTATCCCTGAATTAAGGGTTCCTAACTTCTGTGAACTAAGGATTCACTGCAGCTCTTTTTATGGAGAGTGGGCATATAATAATTACTATTGTAGACATACAATAATTATTCCTTGCAATGTTGTTGTAGCAGAGTTGGTCCCAGGATATTAGAGAGACCAGGTATGTAAGGTAATATATTTTATTGATCAACCTCTGTGAAGCTTTTGAGCTTACACAAAGTTCTTCTGCAGGTCTGGGGCCATGTCTACCCTACAAAACTAGGTCAACCTAACTTACATTGGTATACCATTGCCATAGTAATTACATGGCTTATGCGTGCCTACACTTTGCTCCTTGTGTCAACGGCATGTGTCTTCACCAGGAGTACTTGTATTGATTGTTCTGTCAGTGTGGGGCAGTAACAGTTGACATAACCAATGCAGTGTCTACACTGACACTGCATCGACCTAACTACATTGACCTTGACTCTGTGCCTATCATGAAGGTGAATGTAAGCTACCTTACACTGACCTAACTCTGTAGTGTAGACCAGACCTGGGAAAGTTTTTCCGTGTCACAGCTAGCTGCATAAGAAGTTAACACAAATTGTAAGAGACCATTCAATGAGGAGTGATCAGTTAACACTTCTACAGTCGTAGGACAAAGGAGAGTTAATGGCTGTTGTAATGAGCCCGTGAGAGGGTGCTCCGAGTGCCAGCCAGCCTAGAGGTTAGCACACCTGACTTCAAGCCACCTGACCGGGTGGCAGAGGTGCTTGGTTCCTGACTTTAGGCCAGGAATCTTCTGGCCTCCACCCATATCAGTGCCTCAGTCCTGAAGGGGATAGGGAGACCCAGGCCCTCCCTCTCCACCAAGTCCCAGCTCAGGGCCCTGTGAGAATTAGCACTGGAAGGGTCCTCCCAGCAGAAAGTTTAAGTCTACTGCCCTGGACTACTTCCTATCTATGACCCTTCAGTTTGGGGCATGGCCCCTACAGGCCAAACAGTCTAAAGTGGCTCGCCTGCAGTACTGTTCGATGAGGATATCAGTGACCTCAGGTCCTCTGGGCTGGGGCAGAGGGGTCTAGCCCCACATTATCCTTAAAGTCAACTAGTATAATTCACTCACTTCTGAGCATCTCCAGTCTCCTCAGCTGTGAAACCCAGGGAGGGGGAGTCTTAGACCCTGGGTTCCTACCTGAGTGGGAATGACTACACTGCTATTTTTAGCCCATAGCACAACACTGAGTCAGTTGAGCCAGACTCTGAAACTCACCATAGGGTGTGGTGTGTGAGTGTTCGATTTTTTTCCATGTAGACATACCCTTAAACTATTTGTGCCTCAGTTTTACTCACTCCTCCTTATATGGGAAAAAATATATATCGTCAAGTAGCTACTTCACACGGGTGCTGTCAGCCTTTATTTAATGTTAATAGAATGCCTTGCCATTTTTCACTCAAGACCCTGTAAGTGCAAAGTATTATCAATTATTCAAAATGGACAAGAAGAGGGAAGGAGTTCTCTATCTGTTGGCACAAGATCAGACGGTTAGCAAAGATTTTTCACCTCTGAAAATAAAAGGAAAGTTTCAAACTCCAGTAACCTGCCTCTTCTAAAAATCTTCTAGTTATTCCCTCTGGCCAAGCACTAATTTTCTCCCTCCAGTCCTGTAGAACTCTGACCCCATGTTTCTGAGCAAGGCTTGTTAATGATTCATCCCTTTTCTCAGCATAGTATCAGGTGAATATATGTGAAGATATTATATATATTGGTTACCAGACTTAGTGGAGTATCTTGTACTCAGTGCAACAGAATTTTTCTATTCCATGCAGCTCTGTTAAAAAAATCACATGTAATATTTTCTTTGACTTTTTATTTCTTAGGCTACGTGAATCAACTGAAGAACATGAACTGTCCAAAATGGATGTAAGAATACATTTTAGTTGGATTTCAGGGGATTCTTGTTGCATATTAAATATCACTTGGCAATTATTTAATGAGGTTTAACAAGTATGTGATAGATACATTACTTATGACCTAGATGTGAAACCACAATGAATATATTTAATCAATTGGCATTCAATTAACATATATTAGACTTTTCATGCAGCAGGGGTGCTTTATTAAGACTGACTGGCTCACAGACAAGGATTGCACCTGTTAACCATTTGCTACCCATATTTTATGGGCAAATATTTATATCAGGGGTAGGCAACCTATGGCGCAGGTGCCGAAGGCAGCACAGGAACTGATTTTCAGTGGCACTCACACTGCCCAGCTCCTGGCCACCAGTCCGGGGACTCTGCATTTTAATTTAATTTTAAATGAAGCTTCTTAAACATTTTAAAAAGCTTATTTACTTTACATACAACAATAGTTTAGTTACATATTATAGACTTATGGAAAGAAACCTAAAAACGTTAAAATGTATTACTGGCATGCGAAAACTTAAATTAGAGTGAAGAAATGAAGATTCGGCACAGCACTTGTAAAAGGTTGCCGACCCCTGATTTATACGAAGCCTCCTCAGTTGTATCTGTGGTGTATGAGGACATATTAATTTACAAACACAAGCTCTTACATGAGTATGTATGCTCGCACTTACGCATTATACATACAGAGTTCCAGTCAAAGCATCAGTGCATGCAATTACTTGGTCTGCACATGTCAATATGGGGGCTCTTGCACATTCAAAATTTTTGTGCCCCCAAGTTTTTGTGCTGCAGTGACAGAAGCTTGCTGAAAACTTGGCCTTTAATGGCAAACACCTAAATTGTATTTCCTTTCTTTAAACGTCAGGACTTCCTCCGACTAAAAAGTAACATGGGATTCGGTTAGGCTATAGGAGGACATTGTTGTTCAGTGTGCCCCACTCTCATTACTCTCCTAAGACATCTTACACTATCCAGAAACTCCTCTACATTGTCTAGGTCATTGGTTTTCAAACTGTGGCGTTCATCCTGGGGGCAGGAGTGACAAGGTTATTAAGAGGTGCAAGGACCAGACTGGTTAAGAATTTTTTGTTTCTTCAGAATAGTGTTGAGAAAATAAAAATTCCTGTCCCTAGCTGAGGAGCTGGCTCCGGCTCCTGCTATTGCGGCTGGGGTGAAAGAATAAGGAGTAGTGAGAGCTAAGGAGCCAGAGAATGTGACCTCTTCCTGCACAGGAGTTGAGGACAGCCCTGGTCTAGCTTGCTTTCCTCTCCAGAGGCTGATGTGCACGTGCTCCTTTGGAGAGGTAGTACCTCCCTGCCTGCACAGGCTCCAGCACATGCATGCTGGTGATCGCGCCGGGACCTGAGAAGCCTGCACCCTGTGAGTGATTGTGGGGAGTCCTGGGGCAGGAGCCCAAGGAGAGGGGCACAACTTGGCACTCAGAAGTCTGTGCGGCTGCTCACCCAGAGCATGCATGGACAGGGCATGCTTGTGACCTGGAGAGAAGCGGGGTATGGCCAGGGTGGGCTCCCAGGCATCTGCAGAAATACTATTTCTTAGTGGGAGAAAGGGGCATGCATGGAACATTAATCCCTGAAGGAGTGGAGAGGGCACAGTATAAAGTTTGGGGAGCTCTGCTATAGGAGTTACTGTATAACTGAGGGTATGTCTACAGTATGAAATTAGGTTGAATTTATAGAAGTTGGTTTTTTAGAAATAGTTTTTATACAGTTGATTGTGTGTGTCCCCACACAAAATGCTCTAAGTGCATTAAGTCGGCGGACTGCATCCACAGTACCGAGGCTAACGTCGACTTCCGGAGCATTGCACTGTGGGTAGCTGTAAGTAGCTATCCCAGAGTTCCCACAGTCTCCGCTGCCCATTGGAATTCTGAGTTGAGATCCCAATGCCTGATGTGGCAAAAACAGTGTCGCGGGTGGTTCTGGGTACATGTCGTCAGGCCCCCCCTCCCTCCCTCCCTCCTTGAAAGCAACGGTGGACAATGGTTTTGCACCTTTTTTCCTGGGTTACCTGTGCAGACGCCATACCATGGCAAGCATGGAGCCCGCTCAGCTCACCGTCACCATACGTCTCCTGGGTGCTGGCAGACGTGGGACTGCATTGCTACACAGCAGCAGCTCATTGTCTTTTGGCAGCAGACCGTGCATTACAATTGGTAGCTATCATTGTTGTACTCCTGGGTGCTCTTTTAGCTGACCTCAGGGCACCTGGGCAGACACGGGAGTGACTCAGCCAGGTCATTCCCATTTTCTGCCGAGCACCCAGGAGATGACGATGGCTAGAACTCGTACTGCACAGTCTTCTGCTGAGCTCCCAGGAGATGACGATGGCTAGCAATCATAAAGCAGCATCTTTTGCCGATCACCCAGGAGGTGACGATGGCTAGCAGTTGTACTGCACCATCTGCTGCCAGCCTAAGATGTAAAAAATAGATGGAGTGGATCAAAACAAGAAATTGACCCGATTTGTTTTGTGAAATCAACGGCCTGCTAAACCCAGGGTTTTGAGTTCAATCCTTGAAGAGTCATTCTGTATGACAGTTGTTTGTGTTTCTCCTTGATGCAAAGCCACCCCTTTTGTTGATTTTAATTCCCTGTAAGTCATGTCGTCAGTCACCCTTCCCTCCGTCAAGGCAACAGCAGGCAATTGTTTCATGCCTTTTTTCAGTGCAGAACCAGAAGCTACAAAAGCAAAACCAGGCAAGGAGGCAATAACAGTGCAATGACAAGAGTGATGAGGACATAGACATGGACATAGACTTCTCACAAAATACGGGCCGGGCAATGTGCACCAGCAATATGCACATCATGCTGATGAGCTCTGCATGAGCTCTGCATGGTCACCTGTGCTAATCAGCTCGCCATGCTGGTCAAACAGGAAATGAAATTCAAAAGTTTGTGGGTCTACCTGGCCAGTGCATCTGAGGTGAGAGTGCTGTCCAGAGCAGTCGCAGTGGAGCACTCTGGGATAGCTCCCAGAGGCCAGTACCATCGAATTGCATCCACACTACCCCAAATTCGACCCGGCAAGGCCAATTTCAGCCCCTCATCAGAGGTGGAGTAAAGAAATCAATGTAAAGACCCCTTTAAGTCGAAAAAAAAAGCTTTGTCATGTGGACGGGTCCAGGCTTAAATCGAGGTAACCCTGGTAAATTCGACCTAAAATCGTAATGTAGACCAGGCCTAAGACTTAAGAGGGGATGATGAAGTTAGAGTGTGACTCTGCCCAGTTGCACTTATGAACTTAAGTTTCACCTCTGCTTTTTAGGGCCATCTACACTAGGAAAATTGTCTAATGCTGAAAATAATTGTCAGCAATAGAGTCTTGCTTTGTTAAAAAATGATGTTGACAACAAGCTTAGCTGGTACGGTAGTGTTGATGAGATAAAATCATTTCCAGCCCTATTCGAGAAAGTGTTATAGAGACAGCATGGAGCGTGATGTCTGTTCTGCTTCCTGTAAAGGAGTGAAAATGGCTTTGTCCCTTCTACTAGTGCACAAGCAGCTAAATATTTTAACGCCTGTTTGGAGGGGGGGGGGGGGCAGAAAAATAGATGCAGAATCACTGGGTGCCAAAAACCATTTTCAGTACACTGGCGTATTTTCCTAGATAGATCTTTCTTTATGCCCTCCACTCCAGCTGATATATAACCTCAAGATCTAGTTTCCACACTCTGTCCTCTGTTTCTCATCTAATTCCCCTTGTGACTTCACAGGCTTCAGAACATTGCAACGTGTTGCACAGAGGATGATGTGCAATTTTTTGAAAAGGAAAAATGATCATGTGAAGACAGAAGCTGTGGTGGGAGAAGTGAGAAAACAACCAAGATCTAAACATGCTGGCTTAAAAATGTATAAAATACCAATTTCAGCTAAATCCAACTCACACAGAAAGTGCTTCAATTTATTTTGAAGAAAGAACTGGGGTAGATGTTTTTCTGCAGCATTTTAAGACTTGTGCATGTCTCTCTACATATCTGTTAACACAGAACACTTGTGAAAAAAACAACAACAGATATTTGGATTTGTCCAATTTTAAGTTATGCACTTATTTCCAGGATTTTTTACAAATTCTTTGATTCTTGCTCATTTCACATGGCCTCCCTTTAAAGAAAACAGCAGTGCCTTTCCAACCCCAAATCTCACTGTCCCAAGGAGACAGTGTTGAGATTCAAAGGGCTCATAGGCAAGAAGATACATTTTGTTCTTTTCTTCTGCAGAAAGGACACCTGGGTAGATTAAAGTAACTGGATTTTGATCAGCATTTCCCATTTGCACTGGACTTTTTCTGAATAGAAATGTAAAGGTCAAAGCTCCAAAAGCATTTTTCATTTCTCAAGAGGTTTGTTCACTATTATAATTTAATAACCCTGCCAAAGATGATAAGATTTTGGAATCTGTCCATGGTGTGTATTGATGTCACAGGTCAAATATAAAGGCTTCCGTCTAATTTATTTCTCCAAGCCCACTGAAGATAATAACTCAAGCACAGAGCAATATGTTAAAACTAAATTATATTCAACAAAGATGACTTATGCTGCTCTTCTGAAAACTAAATACACTTGGCTAAATTCAGAGGCGCTCATTACCATGGCAGGGTGGCTTCCACAAAGTGCTTCAGCACTTGACAACCATTAAAGTGCATTGTTCAAATCAATGTTGTGTTCTTGGAGTACATCTCTGCAGTTCTCTCTGGCCACTCCTCTGTGTAGAAAAACTGAATTAAATCAGCACTTCTTGTGGGACGGCTTCTTGTTCTGTTCTGCTTTGCACTGTGCTCTCTGATGCACAGGAATAAAATGTATCCCTTGTACACTATAAATAGGTTTTGTGGATGTGAGGCAGATGGTAATAGCCAAGTAAGGCTCTGCATAAGCAGCTTCAGCTGATGTGTATTCCTTTAATGATAATTCAATGATGGGGAAAAGTGCTCAATCCACCATACAGGAAATGGAAATCCTCTATCAGCAGAATAGGTGCAGCACAGGAACCTACTATGCACATCCTTTCCCTGCTGCCCAGCCAAAGTACCTTTACAGTTCTGAGCAGCTATCTTGAAGGGTCAGTGGATGGTTCTCTATCTGGCCTTCTCCTAAGACTGCAAAACAGTATGCTATATGGTGAGGTTCTCTGCTTTGGAACTGGATGGAGGCAAACAGCTTGCTACACATAGGCCAACAAAACAATTGTTAGCTGAGTAGCCGTTTTCATTGGCTACTACTGTGAGTTTGATTTGAACTAGTGATGCAGAGTGATACTCATCCTCGTCTGGAGGGCCAGCATAAAGCCCACTTAAACCCTTGTACTGGCCCTCTCTACAAGGCTGAATTTTACCCTTAATGTTGAAAAGGCACATATATTGTTACCAATACATTTACCCTGTGCAGTTTCTTATTAATATGTTTTACAATGAATTTAGGACACTGTTTCTCCTTGTAAGTGTTTCTTTTTACTTCAAAGGCTTTGAGCCAATGGGACTTGATTCAGAGTGTTTAATTGTGATTGGATGGGATTAGATTATTTTAAGCAGTAAACAGGTCACAAACAATCTGTAAATTATAACAAAGTTGTATGTTACTGAAAACACTTTCACAGGCTTATGAAACGAGGCTGTGCATCAATCATTCAACTGCTAAGGCTGGGTAAATACTGAAGGGCCAAATTATGCCTATACCACTGTGCTAGATTTGCACAGGCCATAGTGGATCACCAGGGACTAGGGAGCACAATCAGGAAGGATGTCAGACAGCTCTGCTTTGAGCTCAGAAGGGATGTGTTTAGGTGGAGACAATGGCCCTGCTACCCCAGTGTCACAGCACTGGCATGCCTTTTCGCAAGTATCACAAGATCTACTGCTCATGTTACTCCCCTGGTTCACAGGAGACATACAAAGGCATGATGTCTCCTGATACTGCTGCTCTGGGAGTGCACTTACCTCTCCCCTTGCCAGAGAGATTCCGTTCATAGGACGCATATTTACCCCAAAGTTTGTACTGAGTCTGAAATCTGTTTTCTGTTGTATGGATTAATTTGCTATTAGTACAATATTCTAGTATGATAACTCTTCAATATTTCAGAAAAATAGCTCACAGACTAGGACCCAATTAACAGCCATAGCTCTGAGTTAAGTTTCAAAGATGATACATGACAATAATGACAATTATACCAAGTTATGCACCGAGACACTACAATGATGAGATCAAAGGTAAATTCTACAGCTGCCTACAAACTCTGAGGCTATTCCCAAGCATGATTCCTGCTGAGTAATGGGGGATTTCAGTGCCAAGACTGGGGATGACAACAATGGAGTAAAGGAAGCAATGGGCAAGCACCACCTTGGTTCCCAAACTCAGAACAGTGAAAGGCTGGTAGAACTGTGGCTGGTGTCAGGGCTCATAATTGGTGGAACACTATTTCCACACAAAGATATTCATGAAGTTACAGCTTCTGCCAATGGAGTCACCAGGAACCAGATTGACCACTTAGGTATTGGGTGGAAATTTAGATCAGTGTCTCAGGATGTTGGAGTATAAAGCGGAGCTGATATTGGAGGCAACCATGATTTGTGTGGCAAATTAAACTCAAGAAAAGCAAAACCACCAAAAGCACCAAGAAAATTGACAACAAAAGGCCAAAAGACAAGACTTTACAGCAGCAATTTCAAATTGAACTGAAGAACAGATTTCAGGTACTGCAAGTTAGATACTCCACAAGAAGACAACATTGATACATCATGGCATTAGCTGCATGACACCAGAACAACTGTAGCTGGTTTCCAGAAAAGCAAACTTAAAGTCTGTGTAAGTGAGGATAGATAGAACTGTGTGAAAGAAAGAAAACACAACAAAGCATACATTAACTCCTCAGAAACAACAAAAAGCAACGAACAATATGTATAAAACAAAGAACAAAACAGTAAACAAGCAGCATGCCAAGTGATGAGAAAAAATACGAGATAACATCACCAAAGAAGCCTAAGTGACTGCTGAAAGTGGTGATAGTAAAACACTTTATTGGCTCAAGAAGGTCTTTGCACATTTACACCAGCCAGATGTCTGTCAAGGATAAACAAGGAAAGACTAACAGAAAGAACAAAGAGTGATGGGTGGAACACTTCCAAGAGGTGCTAAACAGAGAAACACCACAAGGAACTATTAACTTTGACAAAGAAACTTAACATCCAGAACTCACCATCATAACACCTCACATCACAAACAAAGTGAAGGAGGCTATAAAAAAAATCTAATGAAAACCCCAGCAAGTGACAACTCAAGCATTGCTTTGGAAGGCAAAGGAATACATGAAGTGAGCCAAATACATACTTTGGCAGCAACGTGCAAGCCAATGGGGATATTCAGCAATAATGTCATGAATTTGCAAGGCAGCAGCTGCATTTACTAGCTTAAATGAGATGGTGTAATTGAAAGTCTCCAACTCAAAGATTAAACTACAAATCTTCAATTCAAATGTTATTTCCACCTTGACATACGGATGCGAAAGCTGGAAATCCACCAAATTTACAGACCAACATCTACTTAGAAAGCAAATTCCTTAGAAAAATATTAGCTATTATATGGAATGAATCTGTAACAAATGCCCAGATTCAATAGCAATCCCTGATCTCCAAAGTTACCCAGAAAAGAAGATAGAAATATTTGGTACTTGCATTAAAAATGAAGGCAAAATGTCTGTCTGCTATAGCAGGGGTGCCATTGGGCAGTTGAAGGAACGTGCAAAAGGAGCCAATCCAATAAGTCCCTCCAAATGGAACTCAGAGAGGGAAATCTTATGGGGCTTAACAGCAAAGATGACATGCAAAGAGCAGCCTAGCCTAGACTAGTGGTTCTCAAACTTTTGTATTGGTAACCCCTTTCACACAGCAAACCTTTGAGTGCAACCCCCCTTATACATTAAAAACATTTTTAATCTATTTAACACCATTATAAATGCCAGAGGCAAAGTGGGGTCTGGGGTGGAGGCTGGCCACTCGCGACCCCCCATGTAATAACCTCGAGACCCCCTGAGGGGTCCCGAACCCCAGTTTGGACCCTCTGGCCTACACTAAGGGCTTGTCTACATAATACTTTAGTCTAGATCACAGGGGTGTAAATTTTAGTCCATACTAGCATGTTGCACACTAACTGGCACCACTAAAAGTTCCCTAGTGCACATTAATATAGTCAAAGTGGGTCAGTTCTGAGCAACATACTAGTGCAGACTAGCCATGAGCAAGTGAGGCCTTGTTTATGCCCTAACGATGTCTGCTGCAGAAGGATTCAGAGTAAATGAAGACTAAGGCAATTAAAAAGGGTGGTTGTGTTTAAAAATCAGCTGTGTTGGAGGTAATCATCCACCAGAGAAGTGCATATCTTATAGGGATACATATGTGACTCACATGTGGGATTCATACCTCTTCCCCCATCCCATTGCCTATTCACTTCTATATTTATTTTTAGTGGGCCTCTGTGACAATCAGCTGGGGGGCCCAGAATTGTGTTACTGTGTTACCCCCTCAGCCTCAGCAAGTAAGAGTTTTGCTACGGCTAAGTCATGTGACAAAACCCTGACACACCACCTTGTCTGCCCTGCCAGCAAATTCCTCAAGACTCTGCCAGTCCAAACCTTGCCTTGCAGGTAACAAACAGTGAACCCCAGAGTTCCCCAGAGATGTCACACTCACAGAAGTTCATTGCTCCTTTAAAGAGACAATACACCACAGCTTAATAATTTAACTGGAGTTTGACACTCACTCCTATTTCAACCACAGCATTGAAATGGTTTATAGTAGGAGTAAAACAAGTTTATTTAACAAAAGGACATAGAATTAAGTGATACTAAGTAATAAGGAATAAAGATAAGGGTTGACAAGCAAACAAAAGTAAAAATATGCTTCTAAAATGAAAAATTAATTTACTCTCATTACAATCTTTGTCTAAGCGGGTATCTCACCTAAACTCAGTTCCCAGAGACTTCAGCCCCCTTGGCTGAAGGATTCAGTGTTCTGTGATATCAAGAGTTCTGGCTCTTTGACTTTTCCAAGTAATGGATGCCAAAATGGCTTTTTCTCTCACTTATGTCTTCCCAAAGTTCATTGACCCTGCTTCAAGAGGCAGGAAGGCTTCCTGAAGGTGCAATCTCCATCCTCCATCAAGGTAGTTAGGTGGTCATCTTTCCCCACTAGCTCTCCTGATAGCTTTGTTTACCTGGCATGTAAATGTGCCTTCGTTGTCTCTGCTTGACGACCAGGCTGGTCAAATAAGCAAATACATGTTCGTTTGTCTAGGACAGACTGAACTTATGGATGGCTTAGCAAACACATTTTTAAGAACATACTTTATCAGCATAGAACATTCTAGTCCTTTGCATGCACCCCATATATATGTCACGCAAGAATATTAATGAGCAGTGAGTTATTAGTTTTCCAATGACTATATTAGAGGCCACCTTTTGGGTATATGTCATGACAACAGTGTGTTAGGTGTTGTGAGTATGTTAGGCCTGGCAAGAGTTGCTGACACAGAACAGTGAACCACCAATAGGCCTCTATGTCACATCCCCTGATATCTGGGAGTTGTAGCCATGCTGCATGTTATTTTACTACCTTTGTATATCTTTCCTTCCTTCCTTCCTTCCTTCCTTTCTTTCTGCTTGCTTAGATTGGCTCCTCAGGGCAGGGAGAAACAGGCTTTTTGTTATGTATTTGTACAGTTGGGCCCCTGGATGCTACTATAATAATAATAATAATAATAATAATAATATTAATAATATTTCATGTTCTTATATGATGCCCATCATCATATTATCTAGGCTTTACAAATTACATTGGATTTATTTATCAGTATCTCTGCCACTGTTTTCTTCTATGCAGTGTTGTTGTCGTCATATTGGTCCCAGGATATTAGAGAGACAAGGTAGGTGAGGTATCTTTTATACTCCTTCCTGAAGGGCCTGAGAGTCATAGTCATTGTGGTCTGGTCTGTAACTGTTAATCATTCTCTGGATGCTCAGTGAAGAGTAAGTGTCCAGGTATCTCTTTGGTTATCGGATTTGGAAGACAATGAGTGATGGACAAACAGTATCAGATAAAATTTTAAAGACAGACCTAGATCATCACCTCATGATCAAAACAAATCTTCCATCTGGCTGAAGAGTTTTGGATAAATATCTGGACATTTAGATGCTTATTGGAGTCAAATGCATTGAAAAATCTCTTATTGCTAAAATATATTATGAGTCGTGCATGTAAAGTGATGTCAGTACTGAGAGGGACAAGATTCCTGATGCCATTCTCACTTCTTTGCTTTATAGCTCTGCTTCTCCATCTCTGATATGAACCTGGTATTTGGCTCATCTCTGATCCAGTGGATAATGTGGACCATGGTAGAATGGCTCAATCTAGACAGTCTTCTGCAACAAAACCTCACTCCTTAAGGAGTCAGCTTTTAGTAAGAGGCAGCCTCAGTCTTGTTTAGTAGTAATGGGATTTTGGGCCCTCCACTTTACAATGCTTGTCTGAACACTTGGACATCTTTCTGCAGGTTAATGGTATACCAAAAAATAGTCCACATTTTGTATGCACAATTTTTGTAATTGCATGAGCAAATTGTATGCACACTTGAGCTCACATTTTGCACCTATATGTTTCCATGCTTTGCAAATAGATTTGGATTAGCTGTATATCCTGAGCATCATAGGGTGCTGCTTTATAAGGGCTGGGAATGAGGAAAGGTATGTTGATCAAAGGATCTTTGAAATTATTGGTAGGGCCTGCCTATAACCAGAAGGCATGTCATGTAGTGCTGTCAAACAGAGCTGACAGGGAGAGTTTAAAAATAAATGGATGGGTAGGAAGAGCAAACAGATTAGGGGAAGTGTTTCTAGAAGCAACAAGAGAGGAAGGAAACAGTGCATGAAATAAGCATATGGATGGACAGAGAGGAAAGAATAAACTGAGAACAAAAGGCCTGAGGAGGGGGGAAATGATCAGGGAAATAACTCAGGAAATAAGGCTAGGAAAAAACTGAGTAGAAAATAGGTCAGTTGAGAAGTTTCAAAGTTGTCTGTATGTTAATGCAAAAGAAACAGGACAAAGAAAATAGGAACAAAAAGTACTATAGAGTAAATGCACATCAAGGGGTTTGCAATATAGGGACTTAAAGAACATTGGAGGAAGTAGTAGTGTTCTGTTGGGACCCATATGGCAGGATGTAGACTGTGTAGTGGAAATGTAACACAAAGCCAAGTGTATCTTTCTCTGCATAGCAATCTGGAAGTTATAGCAGTGACTATTAGAGGTGAGTGAGTTGGTCAGAACTTGAGTTTCATTCTGGCTGTCTCTCAGGAAGATGAGACAGACAAAACATTTACGATTATTGTGCTGGCTGTAGGGCAAAGCCCAGATCCTGTGGCATATAGAATAGCTCCCCCATAACTGTTTGTCAAAGTCAAGGAGAAGTTGGGATGCACAATATTAGAGCATATCCCTGTTCCACAGCCACCAGTGGTGCCTGTAAGGTTTTTAACTAATGGCTGAATTGCAGAGTTCAGGTGGCTGATCTACAGGCAGAGGTAAAACAAGCATTTTCTGTTTTTCCCCTTACTCTTTTTGTCTCCCTTGTGAACTCATTCATTGGAGGAACCAATATATTATGGGTGCTAGGGTCCTGCATCGTCTTTCAATGCAACTAATACAATTGCCCACAATCTCTCTTGTAGCAGAGCTGGAGAATCTTGGAGGAGGGTCAAGGGGGCAGAGTCACTTTTGTGAGTCAAAAATAGTCATGTAGGAAACTTGAAACGCTGTGGGATTAGCATGAATTTTCTGTAAACTCAGTTTCAGGATTGTTTCTGATGTAAATAGTTTTCAGCAATAAGTGAAGGGACATCCAATTTGTGTAGCATGTAGGTAACTGTGGGACTAAAATGAGTCTATGTCCCTGAATGTGATGCACTTAAGAGTTATGATTGGGTTACATGGGAGCATAGAGATTGAAAACTATATATGCTGCTGGTTGTAAATTGAGTTTTGGAACTTTGAAGTATGACCATCATACTTGTAGAACATATTAAAAAATAAATGAGATGCAGTTAGCTAAACTATGCCTGAATCTCCAAACTATGAATCTTCCAACCTGGAGACTGGGCAGCTTTGTGTCTTGAGGGCACAGGGGGACAAAATTTAAACTAGTGGCTGAACAACTAATCACTGGAGTCACATGTGCATATTGGAGCTACTTGAGTCACATTTGGAGAACACTATCAGCTGAATTTCATAGCTCTTTCTTGAATCATTGTCTGAAAGCTAATCATATTTTATCTCTCCAGCTCTACAGTTGATTGAATAATACTCAGAGACTATACTATTTGGTAAATTTCACTAGTATTAATCAAACAATATATTAAACAAAAGCTATTCACACACAACTTTTTTCTGCTACTTGATCAGCTGAAGTGCAAGTTTTTGCATATGCAAACAGCAATGAGAATTGCAAGATTACTACCAAGGTATAGTTTATGAATGAATTGAGGCAGGGGCTGTGTAGCGAGGAGGTGTGGCCTATCTCAGAGGTTGACAGGAAGGGACCACAACACAGACCCTGGTGAGTAGAACCAGGAAAATCATGCCTGCCCTGCCAGAAGTGGGAGGGCAGGACAGGAATCAGAAGTAGAAAAGGTAGGCCCTGCAGCTCAGGTGGGCTGGAACTGCGAAGGGAGTCAGATGCATCCTATCAGCTGCTGGAACCTGCAGAGAAGCCCTGCCATGCTCGGACTGGCCAGATCTCCCCAAGAAGATAGAGGATCCCCATGTTATAGACTAGGTACCAAAACCCAGGGATGTAGGAAGTAGCTAGAGGAAATAGATGACTCTTTGGTTAAGTGTTGGCCTGATCCTAGGTCAGCGCATTGTGAGTAGATCCCTGCTGATGCATTAGCGGGCCAATCTGCCACTGTTAGGGCCCTGGGCTGGGACACAATGAAGTCGGGTGGGCCCGTGTACCCCTACTCCCTGCCACCTCACCCTTGGGCTGGCAGCACCCCCATCTTAGGTCATGAGGCCTGTGGTATCCTACTTGAGCCCCTGGACTCTGCTGGGGCTCACCCCAACCTGAGCCCCTAGAGTGTATGAGCACTCACCCTTGCTAGAGCTTACTGTTTGCTTCCCTGCCCTGACCAAGGGCCCGGGACTAATAGATTGCTTAACCGCTCTGTCCTGATTGCAAGCCAGAGCTTGCTAACCGTTTGCTGGCCCACCCTGACTGAGGGCCCAGGGCTCATAGACTTATGTACTGCTCTGTCCAGCAGGAGGGCCAGAGGACTAGGTGCAACTAATTCCCTCCTTTTGAGCTCACCGTTACAGGTAGGTGACAGTGAGGAGGCGTGGCCTCCCTCAGAGATTGACAGGGAAGGATGACCATGCAGCCTGTAGGTAGGGACCTGCAGATATTCAGAAGTGATTGACTGTAGTCTATGGTTATGTCAAGGAGCCACTGACCCTTCAAGAATGATCATGGCCAATGCTGACCCTCTGAACTACACATGGGAGCAATCAGGTGCTCCAGGTGGCTTTCCTTGAGCTAATTAGTAATGGGCGGCTGAGTACACTTTAACATACCTGGTGTCGTTGCGGCTCTCCCAGCGCTCTAAAAAAAACACCTCATTGGCGCTTTACAGTGCTGCAACTTGCTGCGCTCAGGGGAGTGTTTTTTCACTCCCCTGAGTGAGAAAGTTGCAGGGCTGTTAATTGCCAGTGTAGACAATCCCTTAAAGAAAAAAGTGAGCTTTGGGATAAATGGTTAATATCAGAAGCTTTCACTGGGACTTTAATGAAAGAACGGACACAGCACAATTGTGTCAATGAATTTGTGCGTTCTTTGTTATATCGGGCAACCGCTGTTAATTGCAGAGGAACCTATTGGTGCCTTTATGCGGCGATACTGTTCAATAACAAAAACCATTTCTACTGCAGACAACTTCACTTGTAAGTATCTGAGAGAAAATGATGAGTCATTAGTATCTAAACCAGGGATCAGCAACGTTTGGCATGCAGCCCATCAGGGAAATCCACTGGTGGGCCAGGACAGTTTGTTTACCTGCAGTATCTATAGGTTTAGTATTCCAGGCCAATGGGGGCTACAGAAAGTGGCATGGGCCGAGAGATGTGCTGACCACTGCTTCCTGCAGCCCCCATTGGCCTGGAACAGCAAACCATGGCCAGTGGGAGCTGCGATCGGTCAAACCTGCGGACAATGCAGGTAAACAAACCATCCCAGCCCTCCAGCGGATGTCCCTGATGGGCCGCGTGCCAAAGGTTGCCGATCCCTGATCTAAACAGACAGAACAATGTTATGGAAATGTGGTGTCTACTCTGATTTTTGACCAGTCTCCTGATGCTTTGGACCATCTGATTCTTGGCCTTTTGATTTCATTTTTGGAATAAACCTGCATTGTTCTGAGCTGCTGTGACATTTACCCCCTCTGCTGACACACGTTTTGTTGACACAGCAATAATTGACATGTTTGAGATGTACCAATGAGCTTGGGAAAATGTGACCACAACTAACATGGATGCTGCTTCCTACATGGCTAAGTTTTCACAGGAGATTAAACTCAATCAGAAACTGGAGCTGCTACATTCTACTTGTCTTGCTCATCTGATTAACGTTGTGCTGTCAGCAGCTACTACTATAGAAGCAATGAAAGATGTGAAATCTTGCATTACGGGATTCGGGGCCGTTTTCAAGCATACAAGCAAGTTGAAGACTTGGTTTTACACAGTGTGAGATGAGTGCAGAGCTGACTACCGGATTACCTAACCTTATTGTGCCACATCAGTGAATGAGCTTGTACTTCATTGCCTGTCATGTAAATAATGCGTGGACTATGCTAATGTGTCTCCTAGATCATCCTGAGTTTATCGGTTCTAAAGCAGAAACTCTGAAGAGACTGGCAAATAACCAAAATGACTGCCAAATTCTGTGCACCAAGGTAACATTCATTGCTGAAAACTTGGAATCACTATGTGACACATAGAAAACACTGGAGTTTTCTTCAACTACTGCCAACATGTTTGCCAATACAGATGTTTACCGGACCCTGACAACCAAAATCTCAGCTGAATGGAGCACAAAAGCTGCAGAAGAAACATATAGCAAGAAAACACAGCTGTTTCTGGAAATTCTTCCAAGTCTGCCACACGAGGGAACCAAAAAAGCATTAAAACCTTTAACACAATGCTCAGCAAGACATGGGAGATGACCATGGCCCGTAATCTGAACCCCAAGCATTTGGTGCCAAAGATTCTTTTTGGAATGTCACCCATATGTTGCACCCCGTCCTCAAAGTGAATTTTGCAACAGACTATGACCATTATACCACAATGTTTCAACCATTTGCCATTAAAGATGAAATTTCAAATCTGAAAGGGAAATTTATTACTTACATGAACATGCTTAACTGTGACAATGTGAAACTAATGTTCTGGCTTTTTGGAACAGTCATGAAAACACACTTCCCAAGTTCAGCAAAGTGGCACAGTGAACTTTGAGTGTACCCCCTGGATCTACCAATGCAAAGTGCTTAGTTCCAAAGTTGGACTACCTCCAAGATAGCAATAGGCTCAACATGAGTGACGATACTTTGAAGAAAATTATGTGAGTGCTACGCAAACTGCTAGTTCAGAGAGAGACAAAAAATACCTTTGTACATTAAAAAAAGTTTCAATTATACTGTAGTAAAATGTGTATATTATGAAAGGTTTTTTGTTTTTCTGTTTTCCTCAATTTTTCCAGATTTTTTTAACCCAATTTCATCCTGGTTTTAATGTTCAGAAAATAAACAGAGAAAACATGCCCAGATTTGATATATATTTTACAAATAAAAATGGAAAACGCAAAACAATCTAATATATTATACTTCAGAGCTGGCTTTGCACTAAAGATGTGGGGGGAGGGGCTGCTTTCCAGAGACACAATTCCACCCACTGCTTCACCCTCAGATAATGGGGCTTTGCCAGCTGGGCCAGCAGCCAAATGTTTCCTTCTTGCCCTATCAGCAAAGTGTTGGTGTGAATGTGGGTAATGCATTTTCAGACAGCACAAGGCTACAACTTGCCACCTTATGGAGTGAATCCAGAGCATCTACCTGTTTTATTTTGGATGCCATAAAATGTGCTTTCTTGCAAAGAAAATGGTGCCTATTCCTTTTATGCGTGAAGCAGACATATTTGATGTTTTCTGTAGTTAAACTATTCAGTGGCTTAAGTGGCTGTATTAGCTCCTTACAGCTCTAGAGAGACAAAAGGAGATAACGATACATACAGTCAAAGGCACAGATTCTGTAGAGGTGATGTTTGAAAGTTTGGTATAATCATATACTCTCTGAAGAAGGGTTACATCTGCAAAACAAAGCCTGCCAGAAATGGGCCCTTTAAAAAAAATAAGTGTACTTGGGAAAAATATTTGTTGGAGGAGGAAAAGCCTCTTGTAAAATGTCAAAAAGTTTTGTGAAACTCCATATTTTTTAAAATGTTTTAGAGTTTCAAGAAAGGCAAACTTCCCCTGCTTCTGCCATTCTTGTAGCCCTCCTGCGTACAGCCCTGCTTTGCACAGCAGTTATGCACATGAGTAAACCCAAGGACTTGAATGCAAAGTAAGCATGTGCTTAAACCCTTTGTGGAATCAGGGCCTGTGTTATGGCTGAATAACTAGACTTACTTGTTTGTGTTCACTGTCAAAATGTAATCCTCAATGAAAAGTCGTTAAGCACTGTTAGGGGAAATTAATCAAGGGCTCTGTATCAGGCAGTATGGCCTTCTGTTTGGTCTAAGGAAATATCAAATGTCATAGAATCCTGCATGCTTACATGGCTGAGGTGCTGTTACCATTTCTCAGAAGCCTTGATACGTAAATGCAACCCAGTATCTTCTTCCTGATCTGGACCTTTATACCAAACTCATCATCATAGCATGAGTGCCTGGCTCCAGGTCATCAAAAAATTTTCCAGCCCTGCAGTCCTTCTGCTCACTACTGCTCTTTGATAGACAACTTCTGCCAAAAATATTTTCTTCCATTTAAAGCCCACCATCTTCATAACCACAAACCTAGTGGTGCTGTTCCATACATTCATGACCTCCAGACCAGTGTTAGACCCTTAGAGAAATTAGGTCATGGTGTTTTAAACTGCTGGTTATGCACAATTGCTAATTCATAGACACACTTGTGCCTAGTTTGCACACGCATTTACTGTGATTGCATGGGAAAATGGGGACAATTATGTACTTCATGGCCAGTTGCACATGCCATTACCAATTTGATTATGCAGTCATAGTAACTGTCAGCAGGGGTGCCACTTGGCGTCTCAAGTGGCAGGGGAAGGGGAGAATCTAATGAATTTTTAGAACGGTTTCCCAAAATTGTACCAAATAGTATCAGCTTTGTGAGCTAACTAGAACAGCAAAGCTGCAGCCTACTGTGGTCTTCTGTTTTCTGGGGCAGGAATGTGACTAGAATTATGGGCTGGTGGAGGACCACAAGGAGGGTGGAAGGTGGGAATTAGGGCTTGGGATGTGAAGTGGAATCAAGGTGTTTGTGGGGAGGAGACTCTGGCAGAGGGAAGAGATTGGGGTAGATCCTGGGTGGGAAGAGGAAGGGTTTAGGAGCTGGAGTTGGGTGGGTCAAGGGAGGTGGGTGATGGACCTTACCAGATCTGATCCTGAGTTTCGAAGTTGAATTACTGGGTGGTGCCCCGGACTGCCAGGCAATTGCTTGCACACTTTTATCCACTAATTAGAAAAACATGGCCCTGACAGCATAGCCATTTCCCCCTAGGAAAATCAGGTTTCCAGCTCTGTATATAGAGAGGAAAAATCTTACTGTGCTATCAAATAAGTCTTCAAAACATAAATCCAGCTAACTAAGTTTGCTCCCTTTTTGGCAATATCAATAGACTGACCAATAACTGACCACACCATGCCTAATCTTTCATCCCTTTCAGCTCAGAGTTGAGGTATAAAGGTGGGGTATTGGGGAGGGACACCTGAACTGCAGTTGTCACTGCTACATAAAAAGCCTTTGGTTTGTAAAAAGGGTGGTTTTAACTAGAGGAGTGAGAATAATGGGTATTTTAATTAACTGGCAAGTCTGCAAAAATCAAAAAACTTTCATTTTGGATTCACCTGAAAACAAAATATGGGGGCAAATTGAAAAGTTGGAAAATAGTTTTGAGATGAACAAAAAACATTTTGGTGTGATTTCAAGCATTTTCTAAAAACTTAATAATTTAATAAAAAACAGAAATTTCTAAATGAGAAGTCATTTATAATTGAAAAAAATCAAAACAGATTTCTTCAGAATTTTTTTAACTGAAACAATTCACCCAAATCAATGCAAATTTGTGAAATGTTTCAGTTGTGTGTGTTTTTTGCTTCAAAAAAGTTTCAGAAGAAAAATTTCACACAGCTCTAGTTCTAGCACCAGCTAGCCCTGTCCACAGTGAGCAACCAAACCTTGTTAGATGCTGTTTAGGTATGTCCATATTTGAAGTCCCCCTGTAGGTGATTCAATAGAGCCCACACTATGTTAAAGAACAAGCAGCTTTCCTAAATTCATCATGTACCCGGGTTGCTGGGCACAAGTCAGAGAGTGGCAGGTCTCTGCTGCTATGTCTCTGTTCCAATAAGGTCCAGTATAATCATGGTCCTCTGGCCAAAGTGCCCTTCAATCCTATTCATCTCAGGGTTGCAACCAGGCTTGTCTCCCGCCAAGAGAAGCAGAGCTCCTCATTCTTCCCAGTTAGCCCTGAACTGGGGCAGGCCCACTGAAAGCCTGACATTGGCTGCAGGTGTAATGGGTGGGGTCAACAGGGTCCACAGGCTTTCTCCCGCCCTTCCATTGCCAGTGAAGAACCTGTAAGCCTCCTTAACCTCCTCATTGCTGATATGGGACCTCTCTACCCCTTCACAGTCCTGTTGGTCAAGAACTGAGTAAACATTCCTACAGTATTGTCTCCACACGTCCTTAGTCTTGTGTGTAATAAAGGCAGGACATGCAGGAATGCTGATACAAGACTTGTTTATTTCCATTCCCTTGCCATATAACAATGATCGGGCTTGCTGGTGATACTATATCGCATGACAGAGGTCAGGTCAGTTTCCACCAGTTCCAGAGCCATACACTTAGTTTTGTGAAAACCAGGAGTGGGATACTGTAGAACCCAGCTCTTTTTCAGTTGCTTTGAAGCTCTGATGTGAAATACAGAGGGATCTTTCCATGATGTTCAAACACTTCACCTTGACAACCCCTTGCCCCGAGCTCTGAAATCTTTAGCAATTAGCTTCCCTTTCTAGGAGAGTGTAATAAATCAAAATGAAGCTGTCTAGTCTCCACAGGACAAGCAAAGGAAAATGTTTATTTGCTTCATAAACTCCCTGTTAGAGAGAGAAACTGGAAACTGCATGAGAGTCTGCAAAAATACCCAGTGTGCTTTGCATTGTCATTGAGATGTGGCCAATAAACCTGACGCTGTTAAATGTTCTCATTTAGCCAGTATATTTTGATAACCCTACTTCCTGCTGTCACAGGAATGTGGATCCAAAAAATAAAGCTGCACTTTATAAAAGTATGTTTAATGTTCACACTGTAAATTTGCTGGATGTGTTTTTAAGTTTCCTTGACGTCTTTTATTTGTTCAATACAAGGGTCTATAAAAGCCATTCCTCTTGGTCTGCTAATGAGCAATGGGGACACGCAGCCATTTACAACTTGGAACAAGGCACCAAAATGAGAGATTCCATAAAGGTTGCTGGAGCAGGAAACTTCAGCTGTGTCCAGCCATGGTTTATGATGCAGTAAGATAAAGCACATTCAGCACCAGACAAGTAGCCTAGTACTCACATGTGGTGATGTATGAGATAGGGGATTGATTGTGGGAAGGGAGAGCTCCATCAGCTGGGGAGCTCAGACCAGGAACATTAGAGAGGATAGCCTCAGTGCTTTACATGTGGTTCTAATGGTGGAATTCCATTTAGGTGGCCCCTTCTGGCCAAGTTATGAATCCCATGCTGCTTGTTGGGGATAGTCATTCCGGCAACCTCCACAAGTGGTCCTTCTTGGCATGGAGATGAGCCTTTTTTGGCTATGGACAAATTCCAATGGGTCTTCAACATGCAATTATTTTCTGTGTGAAGGAAAGCAAGTAAACCTCATCTCTTCCATTGCCTGGAGCCTTGCATTCTCTGCCCTATCAAAGCCTTGTTATAAGGGCTGTGCCAAAGAGTCCCTACACCAGTCAGTGGTATGTGGGACTGGGGGCTGTGGCAGCTGACAATATTCAGTCAAAAGAGGGAAGGGTGGGTGGCATGAGCTGAGGCCTAGCCCTGTATAGTGCATTGTGAGTTTGGTTCCTCCTCCCCTCTGGTGGAAATGGAGCAGTGAAAAGCACTGGTGAGCACGACAGCATCTCTCTCTGACTCTGTCATTTCCTGGTATATGACCCAGATCATGGCCTCACATATAGTAGCTGCCCTTGAAAGGTCACCGTTTGTCAATAGACACGTGTGTGGACAAGGAAGCAGCTGTGTACATACAGACTCTTCAACATATATGAACCTGCTAGGCAGCAGGGGAGAGTTCCTTGTGAACTGTGAACTGTACAAATGAACAACATATTTCAAGTCAATCTCCTTTGAGCATAATTGATGCTCACCTCTGTCTTATTTGTACTGAACTGTGCTATTTCTGTTCTCCCCAGAACTCCCTGAAATGTCTTTTCTTTTCTGAAATGGATGCCTCTATCTCAGGTTCAGATTTATTAGTGCAGTAGGCTTACAAAAAAAAAAACCCAAATCCCAGAACAACGGCACCGCGTGATAATATAACTCCCTGGTACCTTTTCACACCTTGGTCCATACTTTATATTTATGAGGCAAGTCACTGCTGGCTCTATTCTCATCTGATCTGGATTCTGCCAAACGGGCGGATAGTTTGGTTTTTCCAGAAGGCAAATGAATAAGTGCCAATCTGACTCCAAGGCATAAATAGGACATCATTCCCCCCCAGGATCTATTAGGGAGTCACACAAGGAAGCTCATTCTCATATATGTAACAACTAAATGGGGAGCATATCTAAAACAAGTCAATAAAAAGCAGCAAGTATATTCTCATGGATGAACTATTACCCATTCATACTCCTTCATGCCCATGTGTGCTTAAAAATATAGTATAGGGGCTAAAGTCAATCTCGGTTTAAACAGGTGTTGCTCCATTGACTTAAATCTAGTTGTACTCACTCAATTTGACCCTAAAATGATTGGCAGAAATGAGGGCTGCATTACATATGCCTCAGAGTGCTAGATTGTTGGTGTGGTGCATCAGGCCCAACCTTCATCATCATCTTGTGCTACTGCCGAGTTCAGGGCTCCATTGTACTAGTCACTGCGTGTATACAGAGTTAGGGAGACTGCCTGTCACAAGGAGCTTGTACTCTATCTAGACAAGGGTACGAAGGGAAACAGGAACAGGAGAAGCAAAGTGACTTTGCTGGGAGTTATACAGCAAGTCAGTGGCACAGCCAGCACAAGAACCCAGCTCTCCTCATTTAACGTAATCCACTACCTGACAGTGCACATTGCTGCTCAGTTATTGTTGACATGTGGAAGTCAGATGAGGCCCCAGTGTGTCAGCGCTCATTTTTCCACAGCTGAATCTCATTCTGTCATTTTCAGCCCACTCTTCTAATGTCTCCAAATCCCTCTGTATCTCTGCCACCACTGGAGTTCATGGCATCTCCCAATGTAGTGTCATTCACATGCTGTTCACTCCTTCTTCTACATCACTAATAAAGATGACCAGGCTGAAATTACTCCGCCCTACATTGTCCCACTAAACACCACTTCCCGCAGTTCAACATGTTGCCATGTATCATTATTTTTAGGGGCTTTGAGCCAACTTTCAGTCCACGTAACAGTGTTCATATCAAAGGCAGTTTTAATTCATTTTGAGATTAAGATTTCATGAGATACTGCATCAAATGCTTTTCTAAAATGCACATAAGGCTACACCCATCACATTCCCTTCAGCTACTAATTTTGTACAAAAAAATAATTTTCCAGACAAACCCAATACTTATTAAAATAGAATTACAAAGCCACTCAGTTTAAAGAGATTTTTATCTCTTAATATTTGTTTCAATTTGGTCTACACTACAAGGTTAGGTCGAATTTAGCTGCGTTAGGTTGATTTTATAAGCAATGTGTCTACACAACCCAACCCCATTCTGTCGACCCAAAAGGGTCTTAAAATCGACTGCTGTACTCCTCCACAGTGAGGGGAGTAGCGCTAAAATCAACATTGCTGGGTCGAATTTGTGGTAGTGTGGATGCAATTCAATAGTATTGGCCTCCAGGAGCTATCCCAGAGTGCTCCAATGTGACGCTCTGGACACCACTTTCAATTCCGATGCACTAGCCAGGTACATAGGAAAAGCTTTGGGAAATTTTGAATTTCATTTTCTATTTGGTCAGCGTGGCGAGCTCAGCAGAACAGGTGACCATGCAGTCCCAGAATTGCAAACAAGCTCCAGCATGGACCAAACGAGAGACACTGGATCTGATTGCTGTATGGGGAGAAGAATTTGTGCAGGCCAAACTCCAATCAAAAAGAAGAAATGCTAATACACATGCCAAAATCGCACAGGGCATGGTGGAGAGAGGCTACAATAGGGACACACAGCAGTGCCGCGTGAAAGTTAAGGAGCTCAGGCAAGTCTACCAGAAGACAAAGGAGGCGAATGGTTGCTCTGGGTCAGAGCCCCATTCATGCCACTTCTATGATCAGCTTCATGGCATTCTACAGGGGGACGCTACCACTACCTCACCACTGTCTATGGACACCTGCAAGGGGCGAGTCTCACACAACATGGAGGAGGATTTTGTGCATGAGGAAAAGGTGGTGGAGGAGGAGGAGGAAGAGAATGCACAGCAGGCAAGCAGAGAATCTGTTCTCCCTGGCAGCCAGGACCTTTTCATCACCCCGGAGTCAATACCCTCCCAAGGTGGGTTCCCAGACCCTGAAGCCAGAGAAGGCACCTCTGGTGAGTGCACACTTGTAACTACACTGTAGGGTTTAAAAGCAATTGTGTTTAATGTCTGATTTGCCCTGAAGATTTGGGATGCATTTGCAGCCAGTACAGCTACTGGAAAAGTCTGTTAATGTGTCTGGGGATGGAGCGGGAATCCTCCAGGGACATCTCCATGGAGCTCTCCTGGAGGTACTCTGAAAGCCTTTGCAGAAGATTTCTGGGGAAGGCTGCCTTATTTCATCCTGCACGGTAGGACACTTTACCACACCAAGCCAGTAGCAAGTAGTCTGGAATCATTTCAGTACAAAGCATGGCAGCAAATGGTCCTGGGTTTTGGTAACATTCTAGCAACATTCTGTCTATATCTTTCTGTGTTTGTCTCAGGAAAGTGATGTCATTCATGGTCACCTGGTTGAAATAGGGGAATTTTTGTAAGGGAACAGTAAAATACCCCGTTCATGCTGGGCTGTTTGCCCTTGGCTAAAAGGGATCATCCCTGAGAATAGCCCCATGGTGGGATGGGGGGAGGGGTGTGCTGCACATCCACCCGAAAACCGCAGCCCTTCCTTTTAAATTGCAATGGGAAAGGAGGGCACTGCAGTTTGAAACTATTCCCACATGTTATGAAGGCGGAAGAAGCCAACCCAGCGTATCCTTTGGCTTACCATGGCTGCCTGGAAACCGAATTCTGTGGCCCAGCCGTGTGTGATGTGTCACCATACCAGCAGGTGCTCAAAATAAAAGGCAAAATGTGATCTTGTACCTAAAGCACATGTGCTGTCTGCTGTGATTTGCTTGATTCACTGTGAAAGAGTCTCCCTTTTGTTCTCAGAAATGTATCATCTTAAATTTTACTCTCCCTTTTTATCCCCCCACAGGTGCAAATGTTCCTGTGCTTCCCTATCATCTCTGTCACTGAGGTTATCAGAGATTAGAAGGTGAAAAAAACACACTCCCGATGACATGTTTTCTGAGCTCATCCAGTCCTCCCCCACTGATAGGGCGCAGCTGAATGCATGGAGTCATACAGTGACAGAGGCCAGGAAAGCATTAAGTGAGCATGATGAGAAGAGACAAGAGGCAATGCTGAGGCTAATGGGGGAGCTAACGGACATGATTAGGTGTCTGGTGGAGCTGCAGGAAAGACAACAAGAGCACAGACCACCATTGCATCCACTGTATAACTGCCTGCCCTCCTCCCCAAGTTCCATAGTCGCCTCACTCAGACGCCCAAGAACACGGGGTGCGGGGGAGGCTCTGGGCTCCCAGTCACTCCACTCCAGAGGATGGCCCAAGCACCAGAAGGCTGTCATTCAAACAGTTTTGATTTGTAGTATGGCTACAATAAGCAATGTGGCCTTGTCTTTTCCTCTTCCCCTCTTCCCCCACCCCACCCAGGCTATCTTGTTAGTTATCTCACTGTTTTTTAATTAATAAAGAATGTACGGTTTCAAAACAGTAATGACTTTATTTCCTTTGCCAGCTGTGATTGAAGGGGGGAGGAGGGTTGGTTTACAAGGAATTAAAGTCACCAAAGGGGGTAGGTTTGCATCAAGGAGAATCACACACAATTGTCATACTGTAACCTGGCCAATCATGAAACTGGTTTTCAAAGCCTTTCTGATGCACAGCGTGCCTTGCTGTGCTCTTCTAATCACCCTGGTGTCTGGCTGCTCAAAATCAGCGGCCAGGCAATTTGCCTCAACCTCCCGCCCCGCCATAAACATCTCCCTCTTACTCTCATAGATATTATGGATCATGCAGCAAGCAGCAATACCAATGGGAATATTGGTAGCACTGAGGGCTAACATAATCAGAAAACAGCGCCAGCAAGCTTTTAAACATCCAAATGCACTTTCTACCGCCATTATGCACTTGTCAGCCTATAGTTGAACTGCTCTTTACTACTGTCCAGGATGCCTATTTATGGCTTCATGAGGCACAGAAGCAAGGGTTAGGCTGGGTCTCCAAGGATAACTATTGGCATTTCAAAATCCCCAACAGTAATTTTCTGGTCTGGGAAGTAAGTCCCTTCTTGCAGCTGTTCAAACAGCCTGGAGTTCCTAAAGATGTGAGTGTCATGCACTTTTCCCGGCCATCCCATGTTGATGTTGGCGAAACATCCTTTGTGATCCACCAGTGTTTGCAGAACTATTGAGAAGTGCCCCTTGCAGTTTACGTACTGGTTGGCAAGTGGTCCAGTGCCAAGATACGGATATGCGTTCCGTCTATCACCCCACCACAGTTAGGGAATCCCATTGCAGCAAAGCCATCCAAATGACCTGCACATTTCCCAGAGTCACTACTCTTGCCAGCAGAAGGTTAGTGATTGCCTTGGCTACTTGGATCACAGCAGCCCCCACAGTAGATTTACCCACTCCAAATTGATTCCTGACAGACCAGCAGCAGTCAGACTTTACAGGCTTCCACAGAACTATCACCATTTGCTTCTCATCTGTCAGGGCAGCTCTCATCTTGGTATTCCTGAACTTCAGAGCAGAGAAAAGCAATTCACAAATTTCCAGGAAAGTGGCCTTACACGTGCAAAAGTTTCACAGCCAATAAGAATCATCCCATACCTGCAACACTATGCAGTCCCACCAGTCTGTCCTTGTTTGCCCGGCCCAGAATAGGCGTTCCACTGTATCAACCTGCCCCACTGCCACCATGATGTTCCAATTGTCACATCCCGGGCTTTCAGGAAAGTCTGTGTCCATGTCCTCCTCACAATCATCCTCGTGCTGGTGGATCCTAGCCAGGTTCTGCACATATTGCAGGATAATGCGGGAGGTGTTTACTATGCTCACAACAGCAGAGGTTAGCTGAGCAGGCTCCATGCTTGCTGTGCTATGGCATCTGCATGGGTAACCCAGAAAAAAAGACGTAAAATGATTGTCTGCCGTTGCTTTCACAGAGACAGGGAGGGAGGCAGGGAGGGAGGGAGGGGAGACTGATGACATGTAGCCAAAATGACCCGCAACAATGTTTTTGCTGCATTAAGCATTGGGAGTTTAACCCAGCATTCCAATGGGCAGTGGAGACTGCGGGGACTGTGGGATAGCTGCCCACAGTGCACTGCTCCATGAGTTGATGCTATCCATAGTATTGAGGCTGCACCCCTCCGACTTAATGCACTTAGTGGGGACGTACACTATTGACTGTGTAAAATCGCTTTCTAAAGATTGACTTCTATAAAATCGACCTAATTTGATAATGTAGACATACCCTTAGAAGTTACTTTTACGGGATGGTAGCTCACGAGGTCACTCTTCTTCTGTTTTTCTGAAGATTGGTGCCAGTCTTTTCCATTCTTCTTGTATCTCCCCAGATACCCATGGTTTTTTTCTCAGAAATTAGCCTAGTCAGCGAATTCCTGTGTTAATTTCCTTAACATCCTAAAATGCATATAATCTAGATTATCTCATTTTGTATGTATTTTAAATTTCCCAAGGATTCCCTTACTTGATTTTAATTCCGTTACTTCCTAAGTCTCCAGACCTCTTTTTTTCTACTTAGTTCTTGTTTAAAGACAGATTTAAAAAAGGAATTTGGTTTTATTTCAATAATACACCCTACTGCCTGTCACATGTTCTATGTAGTTCACCTGTGTGCATGTATATTTTTGTGCAGCGGGGAAAGTAACAACATAAGAAATACCTTCTGTGATGCAATCTCATCTGTCTGTGCTAGTGGTAACAGTGCTAAGTACATCTGTGTCAGAAGGCATTCCCTACATCTCTTCTAGTGGTAACATAGCTTAGCCTGGCACAAGGCCATTTGAGCTACAAGGTATGCCTTGAGGCCAGCGCATCTGCATCCTTTGCTCTAACTCTGTTTACTCGGAAGCAAAGGAGCCAGCTCTTCCCAATCAGGTTAAATACTCTCAAACCTGAAAGGATAATTGTTGTCCAGCCTGTGACCATCTCACCATCCAATTCCCAGCTGATTACAGCACCATCAGCCTCATCTCAGTACACTGCAGACCGTGCAGTTCTTTCTGTCGATATACAAAATAAGCAGCAATGTACCCAAATGTAATATTGATTATATAATAAATATTTGATTGTTTTTTCAATAATTCAACACACTCTAAAAACAACCAACCAAAACAGCCCCTACGAACAATGAGAAAAATTCCTCAAACCCAAGAGAGGACCAGAAAGAATGCAAATCATATAAAATCTGTGTTAAGAGCAGATCTGCCACACTTGTTTTTCAAAGATGATTTCAGGTTCAGATATAATAGTAGAAAGGCTTTTATGCACTTAATGATTCGCCTGAGCTAGTTGGGAGGAGAACATATCTTTTCTGTCTCAATAATTTATCAGGAATAACAGATCAGCAGGAAATACACCAAGGGTTGCGCCTTGATGGAACAAAGAATAAAATCTGCTGCGGCAATGTTGTTTTTTGAAACAACTGTTTATTTTTATGTGCTACTTCACTCTTTTTTTAAAGAAACCATTTTCTCCCTCCCATATATTACAGTTTGTGCCAGATTTATTTATTTTTGCCCCGAGGTGAAAAAACAATCTTCCAATTTCCACTGCAATGGACTGTAAAAGCATACACCTGGCAACAGCTTGCAAAACATTAAACACTCATTTTACTTTTTTGTATACATTTACTCAGGAAGCTATGAAAGTAATGAAATGATTCAAAATTATAAAAATCACTGAAAGTGCAGTTCTACTCTGAAAAGTGACTTTGTAAAAATGGATTTGGGAGGGGCGAGGGGGTTCTGTGTTTATTGCTTGTGAAGCTCTGCCAATCACATTTGATCAGTTTGCACATCCAAAAGATAGTATTTTTCTATTTTTCACTGCTGCAGACTCACCCTAGGATCTGAAAACCAAGCTGTATTATTTCTGACTCAGTAATGAAAGCTCTGAGATCAGAACTTCAGCTGTGACAGTTCTGTGGATGAAGCATACACTAGAATAGAATTCAGCTCACTCACCCATAGCTGTATCGGCTCTGGTGGAATAAGGGAAATTAAAAAAAAGTAATAAAAGTTTGATTTTGTCAGTAACATCAGCAAATATGTGCCTGATCACACACATGGAGCAGATCTATTGCACAGGAAGATTTTAATGTAGTCATAGGGTAATGCTCTAATGATTGCACATTGTGATGAAGTTTCAAGCATGTTTTAATAGCTAGTGGAGGATCAAGATTTCTTGAAAGAAGTTTGCACTTTTCCTGCAAGGTTCATTTTCTACTCTTTGCCATTTGGATAGACAAATGCAGATTTTGCACTCAGAAAATGGTGCCTGCTCCCTTTTGAGGATGCTGTGAGTTGTGAACACAAAAGTATCATCCAGCTTGAGGCTGATGAAAAATCTTGTCTCGCAATGTCTATAGAATTCATTTTTTTAAAATAAAAATGATATCTATTAGATGAGCAAGTGAGAAGGGGACCATACAAGTGGGATAATGATTTCCAGCAAGTTGAAGCTAGCAGCTTTCTGAATATGGGGGAAAATGTAGCATCTTCCCCATCATAGTCATAGAAGGGGAGGCACTGAGAAGACACAAAATGAGATAGGAGATGAGACGTGATCACTACAAGTAGGGCAGGTGATCTTCATAGGAATCTGCATTTTTCCTCTTGCTCTTCTCCAGTCTTTCCACATTCCCCACCCCTACAGCCTCTCATTGCTTTCCTGAAATGGTATTTCAGAATAAGCATTTCTAGGTACTGCTCAAGCCCCTGACTCCTCACCTGTTCAAGCATCTTGCAGGATAAACTGTTCCTCGACACCATGCTAGTGGTGTTACCCATCTCTTCTGCCTGGAGGAACAAGTAATTGTTGGCATCCTTCTGACATAAGACATTGCAGTGAGTTGCTACTGAGATGCAAGAAACCAGATGCCAGTCTCTATATTTTATCTTAAATACCAACAGACATGCAATTTATTAAGAGAACGTTGGCGACAACAACAGGCACTAGACATTAATTCATATGAACTGGTGAGTTTGTTGAAAAATGGGCTAAATGGGGTGGAAGGGAACTGTAAATCATCATTTTTACATAGCTAATGTGAAATTAACG
This sequence comes from Chelonoidis abingdonii, assembly GCF_003597395.2. Taxonomy (NCBI): domain Eukaryota; kingdom Metazoa; phylum Chordata; order Testudines; family Testudinidae; genus Chelonoidis; species Chelonoidis abingdonii. Next base: position 23,589,320 of record NC_133782.1, on the reverse strand, counting down.
TGGTTTGTTATTGATACTGATTCCTTCTTCACTGAGCACTAGTTCCTAATGGAGATCAAAGTTTCCATTAGATCAGTTTTATGAAGTGACTGTCCCTCATTACAGACTTCGAACAAGTTGAACAAAACCAGAATAAAAAGATATGGGGCAGCTGTTTCCTTCACATCATAGGGCCTGGTTTTTAAACTGGCAAATGTCTGCTCCTCTGAAATACCCTGTGTAAAGATCTTCATTAGTAAATTTCCAGAATCTGCCTGAGTTGAATGAATCTTTCTTGCTCTTTGAAACTAAATAAGGAATGAAGAAATCTCTCTCATTAGCTTCAAAAAAATCAAGCTGGAAGAAATGATTCACCAAGATGTTAGGATTACGTGTGCAATTCAAACAACAAATGTATATGGGATGCAAGTGAACAAAGCAGGCTGGCTTGACTGTTTGAGTGATGGGGACAGCTTGATTTTTTTTGCTTACTGGATAGCTCCCAAGTCTTAAGGCCCCTGATGAAATCCAAGGGGAAGTGCAAACCCCAGAAACTATCAAGACCTGACAGCATAGTGCTTAGCTGAGTATTCATGAAAGGTCACTATCTAAGGGAATCTTACTGCCACCTGCTAAAGATGACTCTCCACTAGAATGTCTACATTGTGTAGAAAGATCACAGTGCTACAAGCTGCACTTAACCAAATCTATGGACAACTACCATCATTTGTAGCAGTGACAGTACATCGTCAGTCTGTAACAGCTGAGAAAGCTGCACTAGTCTTCCTATTCTGGGTGGTGGTGGAAGACCTCCCTTCTTCCTTCTTATCCCACATACATTTCTTATGCTAACTCAATGCTTTTCAGCTTATACACAAAAGCCTGCATCTGGTCTACATGACACAAAGCTCTTGAATCTTCAGGCTCATGAGAACATGCTTCCTGCTTCTAGTGCACTCCAGAACACCTCAAAAATGGCCTTTTAGTGGCAGAGGCAGCTGCAAAAAGCAAAATGAGGATTTAAAACAAAAAACAAAAACAAAAAAACCCCTGAGGTTTGGTTCACATTAGGCCTCACTTAACCCACCTGTTTACTATAAACAGTATTTCTGAAGCTACATTCTTGGGTTTCCATAATGTTAAGTGATTCATTTAGGCCAGAAGACAGGTTCAAAGGAAAGTATTTACTTATCATTAGGGTGACCAGATGTCCTGTTTTTAAAGTGACAGTCCTGTTTTTTGGGACTTTTTCTTATATAGGCGCCTCTTACCGCCCACCCCCGTCCTGTTTTTTCACAGTTGTTATATGGTAGCCCTACTTATCGGGGGCCAAATCATTTGGTCTTTATTCAGTCAACAGGAGTTTGGCCTAAGGATGGACTTCAGGATTTGACCTGTGTTTCTATAGTCTTCTTGTTTCATTTCCCTTTGATGGAGTCATTTTTCCTCTTCCCCTGGAGCATAGACTTCACCTTCCGAGGTGCTGTCACTGCCCTGCTACTACCAGGTAAGAATGAGACAGAGATAAACTTAGCTAATGAAGCCTCTGCTTTGCTCCCCTCATGCAGCCTTCACTGATGCTTCCTCAATCAGCTGCACACTAAGCACTACAGCTAATTAGCAACAACTTGGAAGATGCACTAATTGCAATAAATATCATATTTTTAAATACAAAAGGTTGCCTTCCTTATAGCCACGTTTGATTGTGAGCATTCACATACACTGGTATATAATTTCCACCCCCATTAGCAAGCCTGGGCTCAGAAAGAACTCATTATGGAAAACACTTAGGCACATCAGGAGAGTTCCACTGAAGCTGATTTACGCAAGCTAAGGCTCTGGCCATTAATTTTTATTAGGTAAAAATAAACTCTGCAATGTCATCTCACACCTCAGATGCACAGAGAGATCCCAAAATTGGTCTGTATTTCTTACTTCTTCAGTAACATGAATACAAAGTATATTTTTATCTACACTTAAAATAATTTCCTCTGTTAAAGCAAAAATCCTCAGCTAAAATACAAATATGCAGAACTATTAAAGTTATGGCCATCAATATCCTAGGCTTTTCTTCTTGTTTTCAGTGGGAAATATTTATAAGATACAGACCTTAAATTACTATACTAGTATCAATGGAATTGTGCTGATTTACACCAGTTGAGAATCTGGCACTCTATATTCTGTATACTGTCGAAAATAATCTCACACTGGATGGTGGGTTTGAGCTAGGTCTTTTCCCTAGTGTGGCAAACTCAGGACAATTAGCTACCAGGAGAGAGGTAGTAATTAGTCCCAGAGGGGTTAAAAGGCCTCTCCCTATCCATTGAGGGAAGATAGCCATGGAGAAATAAGGTTCAGCTGGAACAGGGGTTACCAGGGAACTAATTAGCTTCAGTTGGCCCCAATTGCTGGGGACCTTTTTAAACCCTCCCTGGCAGGGAAGCAGGGGGCAGGAGAGAAGTAGAGTAGCTGCAGTAGGATTCTGAAACTCTTCCTGCAAGGCAGATTGCACTCTCCCCAGAAGGAGAGTAAAACAGAGCAAGGGACTGACTGAGAAGGGATCAGCCAGACCCTGTGTGACCAGGAGGGACTTTTGCTTTGCCCAAGCCTGTGGCTCCAAGGCAACAAGGGACTGAGCCAGCAGAGCAGAAGCAGGTACTTTGCCGCACTACCTAATTTCAAGGACTGTATGATAAAATCAAATATACTGTATAACACAAACACATATGGCAAAGCAATAACAAGAGCAGGTTGAGTAATTCATGATGAATAAATTATCCAATGAATGTATCACTTTTTCCTGTTCAGAAAACAAACCTGAATTTCTTCAAGTTGCTGGGCCTGATTATGAATTCATACTGGTGTAGATAAGGAGTAACTCCAGTTACATCAATGGGGTTCTACTGGTGCAAAACTGATGTAACTGAGATCAGGATTGGGCCCAGAACTTGTACGTCTTCACTAAATCCGGTCAACAATTTTTTAGTGGAACAGTTTTCAGTTGGAAAATGCAGTTGTCAAAATCAAACAGGAATGTGCCCATTTCAACAGTTTTCAATGGGAAAAAAATCAAAATGAATCCTTTCAACTAACTGATTTTGATAAGGCAAAAATGTCACATTTCAACTTCTACTGATTCAATTTATTTCATTTTGACTTTTTTATTATTTAATATTAGCAAAACAAAACCTTTATATTGTTCCAAATCAAACAAAATTAGGAATTTTCATTGTGAAAATTTTTCAAAATTTTGGCTCTCTTTCCAATTTGGAATGAAACTTTTTGAACTTGAAATTTCCCGCAGACCTGAACTAACTCTTTCCAACCAGCTGAACTAGTCACTGAACATTGGGGATAAATAACTTCTCTGCCTATGGGTTGTCCAGGAGATGTTCATTATGATTGTTTGCTAGTCATTGTGTGGAATGTGCAAGCTGTCACTGAAGAAACTGGTATTATTTCTGCTCCTGGATCAGATGATTGAAAATGTGTTAACAGGAGAATAAAGGTGAAAAACAATTAAACAACTGGCAGTAACAAATACACTTTTGTCTCCTGCACCTACTGCCATTCATGTGACCGACAGCTAGTCTCCAAACAAATCTGTTTGAAATAGTGAATGAAAGGAGTATGAACATAGTCAAACCAAACAACCCTTTGGAATCTGAACAAATGTTCACAACCATTCAGTGGCCACCCACCTTCCCTGTACTCCTGCTTTTGGTAGCAGTGGTTCTGCCTCTGTTTCCCTTATTGGTCTTCAGTTGATCCACCCAACTTCCCACACCTTCTGGATCAGTGTGACTTAGCCCTCCATCAAGATCACAAGGGTTCTATCCTTTCCAGATGCTCCACAATAAACAATTCTTTCACCCCTCCTGGGTTCAGTCTTCAGCAGACTCCCCTCCCTCAGGGAGGTTCTGATAGGCAGTAAGCTTCCTCGGATGCTGCTTCCAGCCAACTAGCACTCCCACAATAAGAGCTGCCTCCCAGCCAAGTACCAACTGAGTTGAGCTGTCCCTTTTTAGCTCCTCCCTTGCAGTCGGATACCAACTTCAGGTGTACGAGGTGGGTCTGACTGAGCCTTAAGCAGCCCAGTAACCCATTCCTGATGCATGCAGAGTTTGTATACCCCGCCCATACACAGCTGTACCAGTGGGCGACATAATAAATGGCAACAAAAATTGGAGTGTTTTTCCTAACACACAGGAGTGGGTAATCAGGTGTAATTCATTAATGTTTTACAGCAGTGGTTTTCAACCTTTTTTCATTTGCGGACCCCTAAAAAATTTCAGATGGTGGTGTGGACCCCTTTGGAAATCTTAAGTGTAGTCTGTGGACCCTGAGGGGTCTCTGGACTACAGGTTGAAAGTGACTGTTTTACAGCATGTGGTTAAAACCCGAGACTTGGGCTCTGAGCTAGATCCTCAGATGACTCCATTTACACAACTGAGAATCTGTCCTTTTAGTCCTATCTTGGCATCAAATAACCTGTGACCTTATGCAAGTCACTTGGGCCATGTCTAGACTACGCGCCGTATCGGCGCGTTAAAATCGATTGCTCGGGGATCGATATATCGCATCTAATCTAGACGGGATATATCGATCCCTGAGCGCACTTATATCGATTCCGGAATTCCACCAACCCCAACGGAGTTCTGGAATCGACATGGCGAGCCGCGGACATCAATTCCGTGCGGTGAGGACGGGTGAGTAAATCGATTTTAGATATTCGACTTCAGCTACATTATTCACGTAGCTGAAATTGCGTATCTAAAATCGATTTTACCCCGTAGCGTAGACCAGCCCTTAATGTCTCTGTGCCTCAGTTTTCTGCAGGTAACGTGGGGTAAATAGTAATTACCCACCTCACAGGGGCATTGGTAGGCTAAAATAATGTCTCTAAAGTCCTTATGAGACCCTCAGATGGAAAGCTTTATAGACTAGAAGTGGCATGTATTAGTATAATGATGTGAGGCTTAAGGTTAGTGTTTAATCTAATTTGAGGTTCCTTAGCCAAAGGTGCTATAGTAGTTGTAAAATACTGTTTATTAAGGGTGTGAAAGAAGGCAAGGGAGGTGTGGCTTTGGATGAGTGGCTGAGTGGAGATATAACTAGAAAGACTGGGCTAAGCGGCAGAGGTAGTATTTAGAAAAAAAAGACAGCAAACTCTTCAGGTTTCAAGGTCCTTCTGAGTTTTCTTAAACAATGGACGAAGCAGCACCACACAGGTAGGGACAGAGTCTATGTATAGCTAGAGTTCCATGGTTTAAGAACAGAAGACAGTAGAGGCAAGTAAGGTGAAAGTCAGTGCCGTAGAAACAATAGCACCAGCATCTCTGCTTCCTACACATACCTCCAGCTAGGAGTATACACCAGTACCAGCAGCTACCATTAGTGGATCTTGGTGAAGTCCACCTCATGGTTTGGCTCCGCCTCACCTCTGTGGCTGGAGTCATGAATATCCAGTGTGTTCACTTATTGGGTAAGAATGCATGTGGTGCTCACAAGGAGAGGGGATGGAAAATGTGCCATAACCCCTCCCCACTTTGTGTTGCTGCACAGTGATTGGGCATAATCCCAGTTCTTGCAGTCTGCGTGTGCAGCGCAAGGACTCTATGCGGCTAATGCCAGCAGTGGTACTGTGTTGCCCAAGGAGAAATGCTTCCCCTGAGCTATCAGAAGCACTGGACCTGTCTCAGGCGCAGAGCTTCTGCAGATGCCTCCTGGATGAGTCACTCATGTACTGCCCTCACAGTCTGGCCCTTTATTACTACCTGCTTCGGAGTTCAGTTTGGATCGTCGGAAGTGCAAACACTCAGATGTGTGCCCAGAAGTCATTGTGTGGGTGCAAAAAAAAAAATGTGGGTGCAAATTTTCCCATGGAAACAAGGAGCTGCAAAAATCATCTAGAATAAGAATGTCTTTGTGTCCATATTAATAGCATGTCCATCCCTCTGACCTTCCTCCAAGACAATGGGGTGGCAGGGTTTTTGGTTTAGTAATTATATTAGTCTGTGTAGAGACAGGCTCCAAGTGGGGTCAGAACTTCCTTGAAGCTCATGCGGGTTGGTTCAGGGCCATCTTGATGTAAAAGACATGTCAGTGCTTGTGATACTAATGAGTCACTGAGAACCCAATTACTTTAACACACCAAATCTTTTAGTTAAAAAAAAAAAAGGAAAGTTCTGCCTTGTGTAGGCCTCCAGAACTGGGCTCATCACGGCACATACAGTATCAGCAGCCACTGTCTTGTTTATTGTGTGTTTGCATTGGCTGTAAGGATAGGTTCTTGGATGGTGTCCAATATTGTTTTTAATGTGTTTTTCATATAATCATGAAAATCATATGCAATGTTCCCATATTGGTATGTGGGATGGAAAATCAGGGACTGCCTCCCATTTCTCCCGTTTTTCTCCTTACCCATATGACAGAGCCAAGTTCCTTTCCCCTTTCCCTTCTATGGGCTTGTTCATTGCCTGTCCTTGCCTCAAACCAGGGTGCTATTCCTGGCCATCTGAAAACCTTATACTCTGGACTGTTTGCTTCCCTACATACCCTACAGTGCTTCGGCACCAAAACATGGCACAGAAGCACAATCATCGCCATCAATAATAGATCTAATAATAAATACCCTAGACTGCCACAAACCTACTTCCAACCACGTGTTACCACCAGTCCACAGACAATGAGAATCCTTTTGTATCTGTATCCAGGCTGCATCAGGGGAGTTGTTCAGCACCAGTCCTACAGTGGTTTATGGGGTGCACATGGTATTTGGGGAGGACTTGGTTTTAAGGGACTGAGCAAATCTGTTTAAGAACAGGCGCAGTGAGGAATAGTGCAGTGGTTCTCAACCTCTTCCATACCAGGCTCTCTCTCCCTGTTAGCAATATAGGAAGGACAGGGTAGTTGCAATTCCTTGGCACCTTTTTGTGATCACTCAGGTTGCAAATCTATGGGATAGAAAATGGGAGCTAGAACATGACTGTTCAGATGCTGGTGACCTCTTGCTGGTGACCTTTTTTAAAGCATAGCTGAGAATTTTTTTGCCCAAAGGAAAGGGAAATTTTTCACAAAAGGAAAAAAAACCCCGAAGGTGAAAGCAGTGTTGATGGGGTCCACCTGAGCTCCAGCACTTTCTTGCCAGTTGGCTAGCCCATTGCAGCACCTGACAGCAAGCAAACAAAAAACAAACAACTTTTCATCAATCTTCCAGTGAGTGGCTGGGTTTTTCTACCAGCTGCCTTACGTCATCTTGCAGAAGGTCTGCCAAGCAGCCTCGCTCTCTCTCAAAACCTTTCTTTGTACTTTGCACAACCTAATTAAGTTGGTTAACTCCATCCCGCTGATACATTGGCAGCACGATGCCCTACTCCAACCATGTTAACAAGCCTCTGTTATGAGTAAATTCACACTAATGTATTTACATAAGCTGTTTGCACTTCATGTTTAGTTTAAAAATTCTTGGTTTTGCTTCTTCAGTACAGAGCACTATGAGTTAGGCATAATGCCTAAAGGCTTGTCTACACTACAGACAGTGCTGTGACACAGCTACGCCACTGTAGTCCCTTAGGCCACGTCTACACTATAGACCTGTATTGGTATAACTACATCACTTAGGTGTGTGAAAAATCCACATCTCTGAGCAACATAAGTATACTGACCTAACCTACCATGTAGACAGTGCTATGTCAACCAGAGAGCTTCTCTGGTCAACTGCCTCTTGGGGAGGTGAATTAACTATACCAATGGGAGACACTCTCTCATCAATATAGAAGCATCTTCATGGAAGTGCTACAGTAGCTACTGTAGCGTGGTATGTGAATACAAGCCCTTAGTACAGACATTTGCTACAGAGACAGAAGGGGATTTTCCCTGACCATAGTTAATCCACCCCCTTGAGAAGCAGTAGCTAGGTCATCAGAATAATTCTTCCGTCCACCTAACAGTATCTATACTGCGGCTTAGATTTGCTTCCTATGTCTCTCAGGGGTGTGAGTTTTTCACACCTCTGAGTATGGTAGCTAGGGTGACCTAAGTTTTAGGTGTAGAGCAGGCCTGACTTTCCAGATCTCAGCTTTCATTCAAAGCCAATCAAATTAGTTCCAATCTATGTCAATGCCTAGATTTCTGAAGGAACTTAATGGTTCCTGGATACCTATAGAGTTTCATTCTGTAAAAATATTTCGGTACATGTATTTTTACCAAACTATCTTTCTTGGAACCCTTACAGCTTACCCTGAGGAGTGTTTATTTGAAATTGACCTCTCTCTTTGTGCCAAGTAATCTTAACAGCGCTTAGAAACTCCTTCATGCTCAATTCTAAAATGATAATTAATGGGTACATCATCAAGTCTCTCTTCTCTAAGGAAATACACATCCCTCCAGCAAACATTACCATCCTACAGTAGAATCTTTGAGATTAATGGTAGAGGATGAGGACCTGTCTCTGAAAAAGGGTTCATGTTAGCAAACTTGGAAGCTTTCTAATGAGGTAGACTAGGAAGCCTCTGAAAGAAACAGCATTCAGTTTCTCTTGGATTGTTTTATTCCAATGCTTTTTGTGTACTTTGCATAATAATGCAATGGAGTTGACAAAAGATTTATTCCCAGCTTCCATAAAATGACACAATACAATGAGTTTTAAATAGAGAGAAGAAAAAAAATCCAGGAAAAAATGGTAATTATGCAGTCCCTTTTTTAAGTCTGTAAATGTTCTGGACAGAAATTCAATTAGTGCAGGGGAAAATGCAGAAGCTTTCTTTTTCTTTTTTTTTCTTTTATCCTTTTAATGCTCAGCCAGACAGGCACATTACAATACCAGTTTTCCCCATATATTTTATATATATACACACACATTAAACCAGGACTTTATCACAGAATATAATTGGATTCCAAATGCCTGTTTCTTGATTCAACAAGAATCATTCATTCACTTGGACCTTTGTCAGTACATGCTGTTATGAAAGGCCAGATCTAATTCTCAGCTAGTGAGCGTTGGATTGGGCCCCCTGAGCAGAGTTCACCTATACATTTGACCTTTAGGAATGGTAGTTGTTTCACAGCTCAATCCTACAAGGTGCTGAGGTCTCCTGTGAGGTCAGAATAGAAGGATCACAGCATCTCGCAAAACCCGGCCCCAAACCACAAGCTGTAATTGGTGTAACCTAAAATATGTTGTTAGACCCTGGGAGTAGACGAATGAAGGCATCAGTGCTTAGCAGAGTAGTCATCCTTTCCCCTGCAAAAATGGAATGCCCATACTTAGCTGGACACACAATTACTGTACCGTGTATGTGAGAGAGAGAGACAGAGACAGAGCAGGCAAGCATGGGCATGTGTGCATGGCAAAGGTGCCATCTAGTGGTGAAAATGTATAAGAAGCAGTTGAATAAAGATTGCTGACTGATCAGTCATTTTGCAGCAGCCTCGCAAAATTATCATGGAAATTCACAGAGCAGCTTGACATTTATTTCAATGATGATAATAAAATCAAACAATGCTATTTTACCTGCTTGCTGAAGTAGTAAGTTGTTTGAGCTGTGCAGAATTGTGCAAGGCTGTTGTAACACACATCTGTTGATCCAAGGGGATAGCAAATGCTTTGATAGCAGACACCTTCACCCCTGGCAAGGGGTAATGGTATCTCTCATACAGAGCTAAATGCAGGGTTTTATAGGTGTAATTTAGTTATACATTTTTTTGTGTGTGCACTGTAGTTTCCTAGACTATCATTTCCAGAAGATGGAGCTTTCTATTAATGTAATAACAGCTGTGGAAAAGTTGATGTGTCTGCCCTATAAAGACTCGCAGCATTAGTATCTTCCAGATGACATCACAATTCACTGGAGTACCGGCATGCAGACACCTGTAATGGGTAATAAAATACTTATGTATCACCGATGTTGCCTTTTGGAAGGCTTTCTCACAAATAAGGGATTTATGAATTGTGAAGCTATACCTATGCTGTGTCTGTGGACAGATAATATAAAACAAGAGCACCATCTAGTGGCATGCACTGCACGGTCGTCTAATATTGATATGCTTGGATGTTCAATAAAGTTGTAGTTATTACAGTCCAAAAGGTTTCTTGACTGCTGTACTAAACATTATTCAATAGCTTATTAGAGTTTCCTAATTATAAAACCTCACTGCAGGAAGGTTTTCAGTACCTGCGCTGCATGCTAAACTTGACATTTATAGAAATACAATGAAGCCTTTTTAATTTATCATCGCAGAATACAACAACAAAATAAATCTGCAAGCTGGAATAATATGCAACATGGACCCCCTGGGGAACAAATGGATCTGTTTAAAAGATTCAGAAAACAAAATCTCCTCTTACAAGAATAATCAGTTGTTAGAAGACTATGCTAGTTTAAAGGATGTTTTATTGACTCCTGCGTGAGGTCAGAAAGACTTGAATGAAAACAGTGTACAATGTGTCCTGGCCCTTTAAGGCTTTCTAGTCCAAACTAGAGCATTGTGAATAACTAATTTTTTAGTTTGCTAGCAATTCTGACATTTATTTTTAAAAATTCATTGTGTGTTGACCCAAAAACTACTTTTTTCATGTTTTTGGTTAATAAAAAATTGCAGTTAAATGAAACATTTTATTCAACCCAAGAAGAAATATTTTGTTTCAATTTTGAGCATTTTTTACATTTTTTAATTTTTAGAAATAAAATTGAAGGAAATTTCAAAACAAAAAAGTTATTTGAAATAAATAATAGTAACATTGTTTTAACAATGTTGAAACTAAACATTTTTCTGACTCTTTTGCAATTGTTTACATGACCAACCTGGCAAAACTAAAATGAATTCATTAAATGTCTCGGTGTTGCCAAATCTGCATTTTCAGATGAAAATTTTTAGCTAAACATTTTGCCCAGTTCAAGTCCAAACCTCCAAAGTGTAAAGATTTTGTTCAGCCACAGTAAAGCCTCCTTCAGGCAGAGTCCTCATAATCCGGAAACAGATGGGGCTCACTTGTTATAGTCTAGCCTGCCCCCTTTCCCAGATATTTTGCCAGGGCGGTGCTAACCTTATAAAGGGCCTGAATTTCTTTTTTGGGTCTGTGAAAAATCATTATGTTGCATGGTAGTGCATCAGGGCCATGTCACAACATTATGATCAAAAGCATAAAGTCATTTTTTGAGCTTGGACATGTTGAGATTCATAACCCTATAATCTTTCCACCCCATCCCAATGTTTCTCATTCCACTGCATCTCTGGCATGCATGGCCATTTACACCAATAGAAAATGGGATACCTCTCAACCTGCCCTGGTCCTAATGCAGGGTGCCATGAGTGGACAAACACCCACAAGACAATTATTCCTGCAGAGGAAGTGCAGCAGGATTATTTCCTTAAATGTGAATGACTCTCTCTTCATGATGGCATTTCTAATGTAAATAATTTTCAACAATACGCATGAGAGCATAGGCACCAACTCCATGGGTGCTCTGGAGTTCAAGCCCCCACTGAGAAAAAATAGGGGGTACTTAGCACCCATAAGCCACATGTAGGTGGGAGGAGCACGTGCATGGTACACAGTGAAACCGGAAGGCCAAAAGCACCCATGAGCAAAAACAAAATGTCAGCGCCTGTGCATGAGAGGATAATGGCGGACAAGGTATAGGGAGCAGTGACTTATGCCACTGATTGCTCACGGCAGGGTTTTAACCAGTTTCTTGCCAGAGCCAGAGAGGGGTCTGCCCACCCCATCATAATTCTGTATAAATCTGTTTTTGATGGCTGCTGTCGCAACTAAGGGGGTTACCAAACCGCAAGCTCAAGCAACAATTTTTTTTTATTTATTCTCTGTCTTTTGTTCATTTTTCTTTTCAAATGAAGTACATTTTGATGCTCCAGAGAGTAGTTTTAAGTGCTGACAAGAGCCTGGCATTGCATGAGCTTCCCCCCCACTTCTCTGACATGTTGCCATTCTGACTCACAAAGAACCCTGCCGGCATCCCTGTCCTGGGTTTCTCCTGAGCTGCACAGCAACACTGGGTGGGGGATGAATATCCACAAGCCGGGATTGGACTGAGATCACCAACCTCATTTGGTTTGTGATCTATACCTGAAACGTGGCTGAACATTTTAAAAGCAATCATTTTTCTTTCTATTTGTTCTTTGAAAACAATTACCAGCAGGACAGATGAATGTGTTATTAATTACGCCATTGCTTTTTTGAACAATGCAAGGTATTGAGAAAATAATTCTTTCATTCAAATCTAATTGACCAACTAGAAAGCTCCGATCCAGCTTGACAGGTCCTGTAGTTGATTACCATTGTGTACAAGGTGCACACTTAGTGGCATGCAGAATGCTTTGGATGGGAGATGTTTTTTCTTGCAAAACAACTTCTTTGCTTCACTCTGTGGTGGGTTTCAGTGAAAGGCACAGATGGCAACAGAACGACAGTAGGATGCAGGTATGCAAAGAGTCTTGCATGCAGAGAGCAAGAGCATGCCTTTGTTTTACTTGGTTGAGCAAAGGGCTAGAACTCCCACTGATTGGCTGAATAAATCCTACCTGAATCTTGCAAACACATCTGGTGTGAAGCTATGGTTAGGCCAACCCTCCAGGATTGTCCTGGAGTCTCCAGAAATTAAAGAGTAATCTTTAATTAAAGATTATGTCATGTGATAAAACCTCCAGGAATATGTCCAACCATAACTGGCAACCCTAAGCAGCCCTTGCTGTCTAGATACCACCGAGGTAAACCAGTGTGTGAGTTTGGTCCACCCTAACATCTCCCATCCAAAGCATTCTGCATACCACTAAGTGTGCACATTGTACACAATGGTAATCAAATACAGAATCTGTCAATCTGGAGCAGACCTTTCTAGTTGGTCAGTTAGAAAACTGTATCTTTCCAGTTAATTTATTTCCCCCAGCTATTCCACCCCAGAACAAAAAGGGAGCAGGGAAGGGATTGTTCATCAGAGAATTTTCTATAAGGCACAATGGCTCTGAGAGTTACTCCTAGACTGTGCTTTTAGATACAGCTGTGTCCCAGATTTGGCATCTTCTTTCGTTATCATTCAGTAAATGCACAGAGTTTTAACCATTTGTTCTCCAAATGCTGGATTATTTCTTCTCCAAATACTCCCAACATATATGCATTTGGCTATGTGATTATCTATAACATCTATCAAAAATATCCTTGTGTTCTATACATGTAAGCCCCTCACCAGCTCAGTATAGCTCTCTGTCCCCCTCTGCTAGGTCCTATAGAAATTCATGAGCTTGCTACAGGTGTGGCTAACACACATCATGCAGTAGAGGCTTATGCATTAATATCCAGTGACTGCAGGTTTGAGCCTACCGCTGATGACCCACAGAGAAGCGTGATGTTGTACAAATAGCACTGCCTTTTTAAAAAAACAGACCAATCCTGTGTGTGTGTGCTTTGCCTTGGCTGGTTTTGAAGAGAGAGTAAAAATTGCATCTTTCAGTCTTAGTGTCTTGGCTACAAATGATTGCAAAGCTCAGATGTTTGGAGATCCAGTTTGACTAAGCACTCAAATGGTAGATGTTTCTCTGGATTATCCCAATCTCTTAGGTCAGCAAAATGACTCTGGAGACACCACAGAAATGCTGTGTGTAAATACTTCAGCTACCAGTTCCAGCTGGAATCTATAAGTACAGAGCTCTACAAACAATAAAAGTTATGGAGAGACGTGGTTAACATTTTACAGAAACACAGGAAAAGTTCAGTTCAGGTTTCATTCCAATTTCCTGTGAAGATTTCTCTTATTTTTATCTGCCCTGGTTGGACCCATTCCAAATTTCATTGAGATCTTTTTGTCATTTCATCTAAAATGGTCGCATTTTATAAAACCAACACAATGCTTGACTTGTACTGTAATATGAGATTAAGCTCATGATATTCAGCTATTGATGCAGCGTGGTATCATCTCAAAGCGTTTTTCCCCAAACGTCTTTGAGAGAGATATTGGACCCTCTTTAAAAGAACTCATCACGAATGTATCACCTGAAGATCTATTTCTAAGTGAGATTCACACTGAATAAGCACTATCTTTGATAGAATTTTTAATACATTAGATAGGAGCCCGGCATTGATCAAAGTGAGTTAAAATAACACTAAGCTACATAAATATATAGCTCTAGTTTGTAATTCTTTATAATACCTTGTTATAAGCTTTAAAATAACAATTCTTATCTCACAGAGTGTGATCTTCTCTACTTGCCAAACACCAGAAGACTTCTCTGTAAGGGTTTCTGGCCCAATTTCAAGCAAGATGTTATTGCAGATCTCATGAGAGAGGGCTTGTTCTTTCTTCATTTCTAGCCCAGCTGTGTGGCTGTCAGTCCAGATTCTTGTGTCCCCTTTTTGCTGCTCTGGTGGCAAAAAGATGATACACAGCAGACAGATCTCTCTGCACACACACATCCAAATAAAGGCCCATGCTCTAACTGCTAGATAATGCTCACACCCACAAATTGTGAGCTGACCTAAACAAATGGAATCTAAGACTATGGTGATAGCACAAAGCAGATATTAACCTATCTTAAATGGCAGCCACTAGGGCATCCCCTGTCTCAGTGTGGGTCATGAGGCAAGGTAAGATGGGACGTCATTAAAGGCTCCTTGCACTCTAATCTGAAATAGTTCCTGGGGGATGTTGGCAGTTGGCATAACACAGAGTAGTCAAGAGGTTGCTCTACATTATGCAAATAATTGGAACTAGCTCAGTATAGTGGAGAGTACCTGGAGCACTGGGCCTGCTGCAAGACCTGAGGCCTGAACCAAAGGCTGTGAATGAGAGTAGGCCTGGTCTTGGCAAAATAACACACTAAATATTTGCATAAATACCTTTCAGAAGGCTTGTACAGGTACACCCCAATCTAGTACAAGATAAGATGGTTTGACAGAATAATGAATAGGAACATTTCATCCCAGATATCAGGAAAAAGGGGAGGAAACAAACAGATGTCATGAAACACATAAGGTAGTACGTAAGTTGTTTATACCAGTTATTTGTCTCAATCTATAAATGTCAGGGTACCCCACCTTGATCCTTTGTGTGGCCAAGGGGACAGCAGAAATTCCTGCTGCTGACTGAGCCACTCCTTGCCACTGGGCACTCATGTGCACCTGTAAGACTGTGCCTTGAAGGCAATAAACCTGGCCAAGTGCCTTTGTCATCAAATTGTGCCTGGGTTTTTTTTTTCTTTACAAGTAACATTAAGGTCTGCTGAATTAGCAGGCTGCACTATCTGCTAATACTGATAACATTGGAGCTCCAAGGACAGAAGCACTGATCAGCCTCCACAGCATTACCAAGGCCATAACATTCCAGCCTTCAACACTTAAGAACTCTCAGGGATCAGAAACCAACCTTTACACCTCATTCCTGAGCTGTACTGAATACTGCTCCAATGTAGTTGAGATTATGGCCCCTGGTGTTTTGTAGTCATTAAAACTCACTCCGTTCATAATTGCTTCAAATCTATTGCCTACCATACTTTTCACACTATCTCATGCAACAATAGTATATATTCCCTCTATGGATTTCTCTTTTATTCAGTTGAGTCATGGCTATCTGAAAGATATGTTCATTTTCCCAGGAAATCTTCCAGTTCATTAGAATCTCATTTATTTTATTTTATTTTATTTACATATATTTATTTATTTTTGAGGCCTGCCGTATTTTATATTTGGAATGGAGTTATTTGTAGACAGTAGCCAAAAAATGGTTTTGGTTATAGCCAGATGGTAAGCATATGCAACAGAGGGAGTGAAGCAAGGAACTTCGGTAAACAGTAAAGATTTATGCTGATTTTAAATGAAATATGACAAAAAACAATCCACCCAATGTATAGCTTGTTGTTACTAAAATAGATGACGGTGTTCAAACAACCTGAAAGGTAAGTGAAAGCAATATTCTGATGCACAATGCGGGTTTTTTGGAGGAGAAATTTTCAATTAAAAAAGATCAACTATATAAATAGTAAATTGAGAAAGATTACTCCTTAAAGTGCCTTTTCCTGTGGCTTTATCTTTGGTGTTCTGTATTGTGAAATAAGAAAATAGCTATTTTCTGGAGCATTGTAGAAAAGCACATTTAATATTATCCAGCTCTTTTTTGCCTCCAGAATGGATTACCTCAGTGTTCATTGCACTGGGTTACCTTCTGAAGACCACTCAGACATTTAGCTAGAGTACCATTTGGCCATGTGTTTGTTTAATGATATTTAATGCATGAAGCACATTACAGCTCTACTCCAAAACTGCACTGACTTCTAATTAGGTTCAAGGGGCAACTAAAGGTAGTTTGACTAACAAAGTCCTGTTATTATTTATTTGTATTGTACTAGTGCCTAAATGCCCCAATCTGGGATCAAGGACATATTGTGTTAAGCAGTGTATACACACACTGTGTGAGAAGATTGGCCTGAGTCAGTCTGGTTGGAGACTGATATCTTAGAGACAACCTCTGTCCTATGGTTTTCAATGATCCAATCTGCTAGATGAGATCAGCTGGCATATTCTCACTTGACAGTATTCAGATTAAACTCTGCAGGGCTGGCGGCAGGTCAGTCCTTCATTCTGGAATTCACTTCTCCACTTGGTCTGACAGACTTGGATTTATGACCTTCAGTGAACATTGCAACACCTATCTTCTCAGCACTGCCTGAGATGGTGCCTGGAGGGCCTGTGAGGTCAGATTCTTTGTTTTTATTGATTGATCTTGGTTCCCTTGGATGTAGATGTGGTTTTTTGGTGTGTGTACATGTGACTGGAGGCCATGATTGGAGCATCTTTAGAATTAGGAGAAATAAGCAAGTACAACATTCTCCTTTCACTCACACACTCTGCAAAACAGTTTAGGTCTCAATTTTGATTTGCTTTAAGACATGGCTGTCGTTTTCACAAACGAATTTGAACTTTTTTGCTTTAGGGTCTAAAAGGAGATATAAAGAAAGAAATCTAAGCAGCCATTATTTATACAGAACCCTAAAGGCTACATTCTTAATAATAACGAGGAATCCTTGTGGCACCTTAGAGACTAACAAATTTATTTGGGCATAAACTTTCGTGGGCTAAAACCCACTTCATCAGGTGTGTGGAGTGGAAAATATAGTAGAGAGCTACAAATACACAGCATATGAGAAGATGGGAGTTGCCTTACCAAGTGGAGGGTCAGTGCTAACGAGCCAATTCAGCTAAGGTGGAAGTGGGCTATTCTCAACAGTTGACAAGAAGGGAGGAAAAACCACTTTTGTAGTGCTAATGAGTTCAATGTAATCAAGGTGGCTAATTTGCATTTATACCTTTCTACTGTATTTTCCACTCCATGCATCTGATGAAGTGGGTTTTAGCCCACAAAAGCTTATGCCCAAATAAATTTGTTAGTCTTTAAGGCTAAGTATACCACTATGGGGGGAGTCGACCTAAGATACACAACGTCAGCTACGCAAATAGCGTAGCTGAAGTCCGCATATCTTAGGTCGATTTACCTGGCCGTGAGGATGGCGGCGAGTCGACCACTGCCGCTCCCGTCGACTCCGCTTCCGCCTCTTGCGCACGGTGGAGTTCTGGAGTCAACGGCAGAGTGATCACGGATCAATTTTATCGCATCTACACTAGATGCAATAAATCGATCCCCAAAAGATCGATCACTACCCGCCGATCCAGCAGGTAATATAGACATACCCTAAGATACCACAAGGACTCCTTGTTGTTTTTGATGATATAGACTAACACGGCTACAACTCTGAAACCATTCTCAATAATGTTATTTTGCCTGGGAATTCTGGGCAAGATCATCCCATCCCAGAAGAAAATCCTGCAGGAGAGGTAGGGTTACACTAGCCATTGTGGGAGTTGCAATGCATGCCATCTTTAAGGCATCTTCACCCTGGAGAGGAAGGGGACTGGAAAGACTAGAGAGAGGGATAAGGGGCTAGGTCCTCCAGCCATAAACATTTATCTAGAATTGTGGTGAGATCCTGTAGATCTCAGAGTGTGGCCCATCCATCCAGATAAATGGACAGCCCTTCTGTGCTACTGCTGATGTCTTGTCGCCTTTAGCAACATAGCTCTCTTAGGGAGCAGGAAGCTGTAGGTTTCTACTTAATGCCATGCCCTAACCCCATCCTGCTCACTTCTAAGGATGCAAAAATCACAGGACTCTCTGGAAGTTACTCCCAAAGGAATTTCCCCATAATTCCACTGTGGGATGTTGCCATGAGGTGCAGTCACATTCCCTGGAGATTTGATCATGCAGCACCCTTAGAGAGGAGCATCCTTGGGTTTAGAGGGAAGGAAGATACTGTTGCCTTGACTCCCGTCCCTTTGAAAGGGATCTCTGAACCTTTCGTCATCTGCACCCCACCCAGCAGAAGGGATGATATGAGCCTCTGTGTGCATCTTTGTGACTCTGTAAAAGTGTCTTTATGTCAGAGGACCAAATTCTGCTCTCAGATCTAACATGCACATCTCCAAACCTCGGAGAAGCATAAGTGTCTAAAGAGCTGAGCGTGGCATCTGTGCTTAGCTGTTAATCCACTAGCATTTTGTCATCCCCCAGGAAGTGTGGATATATAGACCTGCATGTCTGCTGCACTTGATCTCAGTGAGACGTCTGGCCAAATATGGATGGATTTAACAAGATGCATAAATCATTTCTATGCTACTGTATGATATAGTCAGAGCTCATTCTTTGATTCAGTTATCTGAATGCTGGCTGCAGCCAGCAGTACCCAAAATAATTTGAGCTTGTGACCCTCCTAAAAGTAAGTTGGGGAAATGATTGGGAGCTTGCCATATGACCAAACTAGTGATAGAACTGGGCAGGAAATGATTTTCCTGAGCTGTGAACATTTTTGAGATTGAAAATTTGTGTGAACTGAAAATCCAAAAGTATGTGAAGTTTTCAGTCAATCAAAATGTTTCATTTCAATAATTCTGGAAAATCGGGTTTTGATTTTGACCATTACTGATTGTTTTCGGTTTGAGGGAAAAAATGTTTCACTGGAAAATTCCTGACCGGCTCTCATTCTTTGTATTAATCCCATCAAATGGGGTCCACTCTACAAATCCTCTCCCTCCAAAGTGTATTGTCTGCCACATGTTAACATGACATCCCACCACTTCCTCTTGGGGTGGCCTCTCTCGATATGTCTACACAGCCCCTGGCAGCAGGTCCCTGAGACCAGGTTGACAGACTGGGGCTCGTCCTATGGTGCAGCTGTGTGGACGTTGCAGCTCAGGCTGGAGCACAGGCTCTGAAGCCTAGGGAAGGCAGTGGGCTTCAGAGCCCGAGCTCCAGCCTGAGCCACTAATGAAAAGCACCATCTCCTTAGCTAGGTTTAGCGCCATGGCGCAAGCCCCACAAGCCCATGTCTGTTGACCCATGCTCAGAGGCTCACGGCCACTGGCTGTGTAAATGCACCTTCTGTCTTTTTCCTTCAGTTTTGATCTATTGGACTCTCTTACCCACAGAGTTGTCAGGACCATGCCTTACATGACCAAATATCTGAGCCTGCACTCCCTCATTCTTTCCATTAGGGGTATTTAGTTTGAGAATGTCTCTAACAGACCAATTCTGCATGTTGTCTTTCTTGCTTACACCACTCATCCATGTCAGCATTCGCATTCCCATGGAACTGATCACTTACTCCTGTTTCTTCTCAGTTGCCCAACACAGCCCCATACATCATACCTGGATAGACCACAATTTTATAGATTTTCTCTTTTAATCTTATTGATATCCTCCTGTCACATACCATACCACTTCTCTCTCTCCATTTCAGCCAGGCTTTTATTGTCCTAGCTCTAATTCTGTCCTCCATTTACACACTTGCCCGAATTCTGAAAGCCAGATTCTTGAAACTTGCATTTTCGGTATTGTCTGCCAATCTAGTTTCAAAAGGTAGAGACTAATAAGGGCCCGTCAAGGGGGCCAGGGTCATAACAAGAAATTGGGAGACACACAGTTAAATGACTGATGGCATGAAAGGGAGAAGCTGAGTCAAACTTGGTGTAGCATCCTACACAGCCATTGGTGATGCCTCGGAGAGGTTGCCACTGTTTTTGAGTGGCCAGCTGAGTACCCACAGCTCCATCTGAAATACCTGAGAGCTGCAGTTGCTCAGCACTTCTGCAAATCAGGTCCTAACTATTTCAAGTCAGGCATTCCAAATCAGTGGCTACATTAGAAAACTTGTCTGTAAATAACTTGCCAAATATTACATAATAAGTCAGTGACTGAGTCAGGAACATGTCCCAGTTTTCCTGGCACCCAGACCCATTTTCTGCCCACTCCATCGTGACTATGCTTTTAAATCCCAGGACTAACTCCGTCGACATTGATGGAATTACTCTGCCTTTACACCTGTGTCACTGAGAGCCTTATCTTCTGAAGTTCTGAATGGTCATCTCAAACAATGGAGGAAAAAACCTAGAAGGCCCGATTCTGACCTCACCTATGCTGGCATAAATCAGGTGCAACTCCACTGAAGTCAGTAGAGAGACACTGAAGTGAAAGTGGCATAAATGAGATCAGAATTAGGGCCAGAAACATCACTTCTTGACAATGTCCTTTTAAACCATTTTCAGGTCTAAGGCTTGGTCTACACTATGTGTTTAAACCGATTTTAGCAGCGTTAAACCTATTTAACGCTGTACCCGTCCACACTACGAGGCCCTTTACATCGATATAAAGGGCTCTTTAAATCAGTTTCTGTACCCCGACAAGAGGAGTAGCGCTAAAATTGGTATTACCATATCGGATTAGGCTTAGTGTGGCCGCAAATCGACGGTATTGGCCTCCGGGCAGTATCCCACAGTGCACCACTGTGACGTTGGCAGCGTCTGACTCGGTGTAGGTGCAGGTAAACGGAAGCCCCGCGAGCTTTTGATTTAATTTTCCTGTTTGCCCGCTCGCTCGCGAGTCTGTCAGCACGGGGTGCGATGCGAGTCCATCCAACAAGGGTTCAGCTGGACCATACGGAGCTACTGGATCTGATCGCTTATGGGAGACAATTGTTCTTCAGGTCGTGTACAGAAGACCAAATTGCAAAGAGATTTTGAAAAAAATTCCGGCTCAGTGTGCGTGACAAGGTACGGAAGCCAAGATCAATGATGCCTCATGGGGGGGAGGGCGGGGTTTGGCGCTCCAGTATCACAGTCCCGGCAGTCTGAAAGAGTGATTGCATTCTTGGCATGAGCCATGCCTGTGGTTCACAACATTGTCCAGGGTGGTTCGGGTATAGCTCGTATTTTACTCCTCCCCACACATGAAGAAAGGGAAAGTAATCTTTTCTTGTTTTTTCTCCGTATGTTATGAATGCTGTGTAGATGCGATTGTGCATTCGTGAAGGCAGTATTGTACTCTCCCTCCCTGGTGGCGATGGTACATATTGTGACATCCGTTGTCATCAGCCCGGTGGTGCTTGGTGGCTCGGTGAGGGCTGGCAGGGGCGCCTGGGTAAAATAGATGATCCCGTTCATTCAGTAGTGACGAACGGATGGTAACATCTTCATATAGAACTGGGGCTGGCTCCATCGCCCCTCCCTTTTCACTGTGTTAAAGAAAGATTCTGTCCTGCTGGACTGTTCATGAGCAGGGATGCTTGGGTTCTCTCCCCCGCAACTTATGTCCTGCCTGGATGTCATGCACAGTGTGTCCCCGTATTTGTTCTCACTAAAAACTCGTGTTTTTATTCTGTTCTTTAATCTTATGACAAATGGGGGACCTGCCGGTGCCCGGAGGTTTGGGGAGGGAGCAGTGGGTTGGTTGTTGCAGGGGCCCGTGATGCATGTATTCTTTTGCGGATTCTTTGCTGGAGCGTGTGCTCTCTGTTCTGTTCTCTAGTCACTGCCATATTCTAGGCGAATGCTTTTTTTAGAGAACCTAAGGAGATTGACTTTCAGGGGAGTCTTCAGTTTTGCTTTGCGCCCCGTGCCGTTCTAGCGGGGGACTGATCGCAGCAGACCCCAGGTGAGAGGAACAGTACCGTCATCTCATTGCCATTTACAATGCGCAGTGTACAGAACAATGATACCATCTCTCTATCTGCAAAGCATGCTGTTGTGATGTGCGCTGGGAGTATTGCCTGTTGCGGCATCAGAAAATTGTTTGCAGTAAAAAAAAAAAAAAGGCTTGAATGGGCTATGGCGTTGCCAGGGCATCCAGGGAAAGGGTGTGAATGTTTTGCGTTGCTTTGGGAGGAAGATGCAACATTTCAGACATGACTGATTCACCAGATTCAGGCGCCGGGACACTGCGGGAACTATGGGATAGCTACGGAATAGCTACCCACAGTGCAACGCTCCAGAAATCAACACTAGCCTCGGACCATGGACACACACCGCCGAATTAATGTGCCTAGTGTGGCCGCGTGCACTCGACTTTATACAATCTGTTTTACAAAACCGGTTTATTTAAAATCGGACTAATCCTGTAGTGTAGACGTACGCTAACTTTTGGAACTGACTGAATGCATCCCTGTAAGTGGGTCTGTTGCTAATGCCACAGCATTTTAAGCAAGTAAAGGTCATTTGGTACTGTTATACGTACTGGTTTCCTGCAAGAGACTCTTATACAATCTGTTTTATAAAACCGGTTTATGTAAAATTGGAATAATCCCGTAATGTAGACATACCCTTAGTCTGCATCATAGTATAACAAGGTTCCTTTTGTTGCGGTCATGGATGCTATCACCCTCTGGTGGTTGGTTAATACTGACTATCCTCTTGTCTTCATACTACCCTGATTCATTGGCCTCAGGAGGCTGCTGGATAAAGTGCATGATTAGGTCAGACAAGTTGAACCTTGCAAAAGAAAAAGCTGGGTGATCAAGGACCAGTGGGTATACTTAACGATACTAGAAATTGGCATATCAAAATCCTGTTCTCTAATGAGTGATAATAGCATGTATTCGCAGAGGGAGGGAAAGGTGGCACAAGGCAGAGGACTGTTATATATTGTAACAGCATGTTTGCATCTCTGCTGGGCCAGTTTAGGGTCTTAAGCCAAAAACTACTTGAATTCGCAAGTAGCTGCAACAGAAAAAAATGTTAATAGGTACGTATAGTACAGTTGTGCTTTAAGTTAAAAGATACAAACTTCATGTAAGGTCTTTTCTTTTCCATTTAATTGCAGGGTATGTGCAGTAAAGGCCGCATACTGTCAAGATGAAGAACATATATAAAAACCCATCTCCTCTGCGTTACTATTAACAATGCCTTAGGCGGATTTCACAATAGCTATGTCAGGAGAAGAGCTATCCCTGGTATGAGTGCTGGGGCATAGAGCAAATGCTGCTTGAAATCAACAAACCTCACCAGCAATTATTTTCCTAACTATAACATTTGTTTTCAAATCCCACATGGCATTAATTATTGGCCCACAAAAATGACAGGTGTAGAAACACAGTGACTCTGATGAAGATTTGCTCTCTGCCGTGTGAATCCAGTTCTCTTCACAGCTCAGAATTGTAACTTGCAAAGAACTGGCAGAAAAGTCCTTGCAAAGAACTGCTTGCAAGATCCAAAGGAAGGGGGCGAGAGAAGGGAGGTTTAATGTCTCATTAACTAATCTGCCAAAATCAGCTCTATTAATCTTTCTTTATCCCTCACCTACTCAACTCACAAAACTAGTGAAATGTGAATAAAGTAACCGTCTCTCCAGTGTTGCTTGTCAGTAGTCACCCTTGACATCTCTGTGAGTAATTTTAAAAAATGGTGTCTTTTGTTTTTCCAGACTATTCATTTTAAAATAAATAACTGTGGATTCATTGTGTTCTCCAGGAAGGAAAGCCAATATATTTTAAAGGTTACATTTCTGAGAACTTCACCCACACACACGCCACATCCTAGCAATATTTTAGTATTAGGAAATTGACACTTCAAAGTTTAAGTTGGAGCCACAGAAACATTTGAAACAAATCCCAGAAACTGTACCTAGCAAAGATGGCCTTGTGCCTCTCAATCCGAGGGGCAGAGGGTGGGAGAGACTGCACCCCATCCTCCTTGATACCTTATTAGGTTTGCATCATATGATCAAGCTGCACTATAGATAAGAGGCAGATTGAGAAATTAAGGCCCCAGGTATCTAAAGAAGCCTCCTCTTAAACTCTGCCTGCAATGTATGCATGCCAAAAAATCTGTCTGTTTGATCAAGTTACATGCAAACAGACACCAACATATGCAAAATTAGGTAACTGTGCACATAAGTGCTGATATAGTGAGCTTGCACATGCAAATGGGTGCACAGGAACATTTTCTAGTTGCTGCCTTTTAAGAGGCTCTTTGGAAAATTTGGCCCCTTGCCTCAGGCATTCTCTGTCAGGAACTCTCTGACTTATACCATGAGGCGTAGCTGGGAGTGAACATGCCTCCAGCTGATTTAGAATGGGTGTGACTCCCATTGTGACCCATTAGGGCTGTTCTTTAACCTGCCAGAGGGGTTGCTGCAGAGCAAAACAATCTGGACTTGTGAAAGTCCTTGTGAAAGTGAAGAGTACGGTGGCATGCAGCGACAGAGAGAGCAGCAGTGAGCCAACTGCAGAGGTGGCAGATGTGGTAAAGGGCCATTCCTTCCCCAGACTTTCACACTGCAGAGCAGGAAACTGAGGCAAAGAGCACTGCTCAGCATCTTGTGGGAAAGGTGCTTGCTTATGGTGACATGCTTTTGGATTATGGTTGCGGTTATTCCCCAAATTAATGCTGGGTCCCTTTCAATAAAAAAAGAGTTTCCTTTGTTACACACAGACTCAGTGCTTGCAAGTGGGGATGTGCTGGCTCTTAGAGGCTCTCAGGAGTGTTGTTTCATTTTCCCAGCTTACCCTTTGCTGCACTCACTGCCTCAGCTCAGAGTCCAGACACAGAAATCAAATTTATGCCTCTTGCATTTTAGTGATGCAAAGCGCCAAGAGGGCCACTAGCCTAGTAGTGTATAAACTTTAGCCATATCTTCCAGTTCCTCCCCCAGCCAGGCTGAAACATTTTTCCACTTGGCCTTGAAAGAGTCAGGATGGTTTCACACCACAAAACAAAAGTGGTAGATCGTTGATCAACCTCCAGTGCAGACCTGCTGGGCAGCTGGGTCAAGGTTTCAAATGAAAAATAGGTTTATTTGGGACCATCAGAGCATAACCTGACCCACCAGTTGGAGACACTACCTCATTGTCGGTGATAAAAAACCTCTGAGTAATGACAGGTCAGTCGTAGCAGTAAGACAAATAGGGAGATAAACTTGGCTGAGAGCTTCTCTCTCTTGTTACCAACTTCCACTGGCTAAAACAGGTTCTGGTGGCTGCTGAGTGAGGTACAGCAATTTCAGTTCTCAAGGGGGTGGCTGAACTGGTTCTTGAGTTTGGGATAAGAGGGGAGGTCTCATGGCTAGGAATTGGTTAAAAGACAGGAAACAAAGGGTAGGAATAATTGATCAATTTTCAGAATGGAAAAAGGTAAATAGTGGTGTCCTCCAGGGGTCTGTACTGGGACCAGTAATGATCAACATACTCATAAATTATCTTGGAAAAGGGCTAAACAGTGAGGTAGCAAAATTTGCAGATGATGCAAAACTACTTGAGACAGTTAAGTCCAAAGCAGACTGTGAAGTTTTACAAAGGGATCTCACAAAACTGGGTGACTGGGCAACAAACTGGCAGATGAACTTTAATGTTGATAAATGCAAAATAATGCACATTGAAAAACATAATCCCAACTATACATACAAAATGATGGGGTCTAAATTAGCTGTTACCACTCAAGAAAGAGACCTTGGAGTCATTGTGGATAGTTCTCTGAAAACATTCACTCAATGTGCAGCAGCAGTTAGAAAATTGAACAGAATGTTGGGAATCATTAGGAAAAGGACAGATAATAAGAACAGAAAATATAATTGCATTTATATAAATCCATGGTACACCCACATCTTGAAAACTGCATTCAGATCTAATCCCCACATCTCAAAAAAAAATGTATTGAAAATGCAAAAGGTACAGAATAGGGCAACAAAAACGAGTAGGGGTGTGGAACAGCTTCCATATGAGAAGAGATCAACAGCTTAAAAAAGAGACGACTAAGGGGGGGGACCCAGTTCTTATGTTCTTATCATGTGGCTGTTCAGTGCATGAATTTCTCTTTGAGTTTCTAGTTTAAACTAAACTCAAATGAAAGCACTGAGCTGTACGAGGTTTTGCGTAGAGACTACAAATATACCCACAGCCCTCAAAGGGCAAGGAGCTGGCAAAGTGTGCACGGATCCATTATTCAAGGTTTAATACAAAGACTATGCCCACCTAAGGGAGCACTTGCACAATCCAGGCATCATCCTGTGCTCTTCCCATTATGGGCCAAGAACTGAGAGTCAGACTAGTTTTAGGGACCTAGCCCAGTTGAACCTGAGTCCAGGTTCTCTTGAAATGTTCACTCCCCATTGTGTGTTTCTAAAAGCCAGATATCGGGTGAGTTTTGTGGGGTTTGGCTGCAGGTACTTGGCATGGTTCCCATTCTGGATTATCATTCAGCATGTCAGTTCAGGTGTGGTAATAAGGAGACCTTTCACGTGGAATAGGTTAGAGAATGGCTGTCATCAACAGAAGAATGGCTGAGCCCAGCGAGAGCCAAAAGCAACTTCATTTATTCAAGCATCTCCTAGGGCAGATTCTGCAGTCATCACTCAGAGAAAACTTCCCCTGGTCTCTCAATGACATCAAGAACAAGGATCTGCAGGATTTGGCTTTAGGATTATGTCATTTTGCAAGACTGATTCTCTTAAATAAATTACTCACTATGCAAGTCTGGAAACCACTTCAATTCAACTAGGAAATGTACATAAACTTCAAAGGATCCTAGTAAATTTCAGTCACTCAAAACTCCATAGACAGCAATATACAGTTCCTGAAGTCTCTTCTTTTTCCTTTCATAAATTCCTCCATTGAGTGTCATTCTACATTAAGCAAAGTATTTCAGGACATGACAAACTGTAACCTAGAAATACAGCAACTCCCTCCAAGAAATGGAAATTAAGGAAAACAAATTTAAAGTAAAGCAAAAAGTGAATTTAAAATCCTATTTTCAAAATTATGAAGCTTTCGTCCTCCATCTACCTATTACCAATACTGAGTAAGATAAAGTAAGAGTGTTAATGCCAGAGGGAATTTTCTCCTAGACTCATGTCCAGAGGCTCTATCAAAATAGCAATATGTCCTGGAAGTGTGGCTGTTGGAGATGTGAGGAATAACTCCAGGCTGGAGACTGTTAGCTATGCTAAAATTAGAAATGGGGGGACATAGGTCTCTCCTAAATTAACATCCTCTTCTCCACCCAGAGACTTTTAGCCAGGGCTGGCTTTAGGCCGATTGCCCGATTCACTGGAATTGGTCTCCACACCTCAGAGAGCCTCGCGCCAGCACCTCAGAGGGCCCCGCACTTTAAGCGCCTTTTTAATTTTTAATTTTTTTTTTTACTCGCCTGGCGGCGGTCCGCATCTTCGGCGGCACTTCGGCAGTGGGGGGGTGTCATAGCTTTCCTACTCAGATCTGAACCTTAGAGTTCAGAAAATGAGATGCTAGCATGAAACCTCCAAGCTTAATTACCAGCTTAGATCTGATAGCGCTGCCACCAGCCAGGAATTCCAGTGCCTGGCTCACTCTGGTCTCCCCAAAACCTTCCCTGGGGACCCCAAGACTCAGATGCCCTGAGTCTCACAACAAAGGGAAACAACCCCCTCCCCTTGTCTCCTCGTTACTTCCTCCCTGGATGACCCTGGAAGATCACCCTGTTTCAATTCCTCCCACCAATTCCCTGGTGAGCTGCAGACTCAATCTCCTTGAGCCCCAACTAGAAAAAAAATCCAACAAGTTTTAAAAAGAAAGCTTTATATAAAAAGAAAGAAAAAGACATAAAAATGGTCTCTGTATCAAGGTGACAATATACAGGGTTATTGGCTTGAAAGGAAAAAAAATGAATAAACAGCCTTATCCAAAAGAAATACAATTTAAAACATTCCAGCAAACCACACACATGTAAATAAAAAAAAACAATATAAGCCTATTGTCTTTCTACCTTTGTACTTACAACTTGGAAACAGAAGATTAGAAAGCCTGGAGATAGAGTGATCCCCTCAGAGACTAGAGAGCAACAGAGACGAGAAACAAAGAACACACACCCAAAACTTCCTTCCCTTGAGATTTGAAAAATCTTGTTTCCTGATTGGTCCTCTGGTCAGGTGTTTGGTTCGCTTTGTTAACCCTTTACAGGTAAAAGAAACATTAACCCTTAGCTATCTGTTTATGACAGGGGGTCCTTCCCTCACTCCGGGTCTTCAGTGGCATTTCGGCAGCGGGGGGTTCTTCTCTTGCTCTGGGTCTTCGGTGGCATTTCGGTGGCAGAGGCGGGGTCCGCGAAAGACCCAGAGCGAGGGAAGGATCCCTCGCCGCCGAAGTGCCGCCAAAGACCCAGACCGCTGCCGGGTATTCAAATCAGGCCCTGCAGTTCCTAAAACTGGCCCTGCTTTTAGCCCCACATGTAACTTTTGAGCTAAATACACATCTCCCAATGGGAGTTGCAAGATCTATGTGTGGGTCAAAGGCACCATGTAGCTTTCATGCATTTGGGGGTATACATTTTATAAAGCAGTAGGCAAAACTGCAGCCAAAAAGTGTGTGCGCTCGCATTCATGCAGCTGAGAAGTAGGCATAGATTTATTTAGTTCCACTGCACTTGTTTCCCCACCACGGACATTTCTTCCTCTCAAGTTATAGCACATCCTGTCTGTGACCTTCTGTGTCCCAGTGTGCAGTGACCATCCATGTGCAAATGGTCACAGTGTTAGTGGTTTAGCTTGATTGCCAGCTCTCATGATGGTTAATGTTTCTCATAAAGCCCCAGCTTCTGGTGGCATGTGATGGTGGGAAGAAAAAGACCATGGAAACATGACCCGAGTGCATCCTACTGTCTCAGAAACAAGAAGACAAAGGAAAAGAAGCCGTATGACTGGGGTCCCAGTGGGGGCCAGCTGTGGTCACTCAATTCAGGTGAACTGCAAATAATGGGGCAGACAATCCCCCAAAAGCTGGTGGATATTCCAATACTTAGATTCACCAAACCAGCATAAAACAGCTTCTTTATTACCTCACTGGTTACTCAGAAGTCCAAACAACACAGTTCCATCCAGGTACCTAAGTCAAATATGATGATTTCTGAAATCTTATTTCATCATATAAAAGAAAAGGTTCCACCAACCCCAAATGATGGGACACATTACCTCCCAGGTTATGGAATAGTCCAGATCCTACCTAGATACATGCTTACAGCCAATTCCTAGTAATTAAACTAAAAATTTTTTAAAAACCAGAGACAGAGAGTATGGTTAAAAGATCAATGATACATACAGACATGAGTTCAATTAATTAAGGTTCAGATTCATAGCAGAAATGGTCCATAGGTTTTAGTCCAACGTCATTTCAGGGTGTGCCAGTTTAGGACTGGGATCTCAGTCCTTATGACTTAAGATTACCCTGTACGAAGCCTCAAGCAGATCTGAGATGACAGAATCAGGACCAAGGATGTTTTATACAATTCCATGTCTTTTTGACAAATTGGAATTCCACGGGGGAACAAAAGGTAATTAGCATGACTTTGAAGGAGGTCCCCCACCAGTATTTAGCTATACAAATTAACATAAGGCAATTTGCTTGTTCCTTCACCATTCACAGTACATTTCAAAGAGAGATGAATACCAAGATATTCCATGTTTACAATTCATTTAAATGCTAGGATGTGCTTTTGATCTCTGAACTATCAGAATACATACAGCATAGACAGAGACTGAGGATTACATTTTGCTGACCCTACTCATACATATGTAAATACACAAATACACAACCATTACCTCCCCACATGTCTTTTGAGGGTTATTTATTTTGCAGGATGTTTAACCCTTTCTGGCCATACATCACAAGCCATTTTTTTTTAAAAATCTCATAACTTTTAAGCCACGCTTATGATCTTGAGAGTCATGATTTTTGAATGCTCGGGGTTGGCAATCCTGGGTTAGTGACAAAATGCTTTGGGATACAGCCCAAACTTTACAGACTCCTTTAACCCCAAAACTCGATATATGTGTGTGGGGAGGAGGGAGCATTTTTTTTAGTTCCCAACCTCCTGCTTCAGAAGTAGCTTATTCCTAGGGATGGGTTTTACATTGATTTATATCAATTTACATTTCCAAGACAAACTTTGCAAAATAAAGTTTGAAAGGCTTAGAATGAAATGAGTTTAGAATAAAAAACTGAGGTTCTTCTTTAAATTTCATGTCCCCTCCAAACCAGTGGCCTCAGGGCCAAGGGATTTGTAGGTACAAATATCTAGCTCTGCTTCTTGGGCCACGTCTAGACTACGCGCCGTATCGGCGCGTTAAAATCGATTGCTCGGGGATCGATATATCGCGTCTGATCTAGACGGGATATATCGATCCCTGAGCGCGCTTAAATCGATTCCGGAAGTCCACCAAAACCAACGGAGTTCCGGAATCGACATGGCGAGCCGCGGACATCGATCCCGCGCGGTGAAGACGGGTGAGTAAATCGATTTTAGATATTCGATTTCAGCTTCGCTATTCTCGTAACTGAAATTGCGTATCTAAAATCGATTTTCGCGCGTAGTGTAGACCTGGCCTTGGATTCAACTGTGTGTAGTGTTGCTTTAGGCTGTGATACAGTTGTGTTGCTTCACCCCAGAAAAGAGTCTATATTTCAGTGTTGTATGAAATGACTCTTATTATATACACATAATATAGATGGACACGTGTGTGTATTTATTTGGGGTATAGGACTATTCTATTCTTGGAGTCATAACTATCTTTCATACTAAAAATATCACAAAATAGATATAACGATAAACTGAAACTCAAGACACACATTCAATGATCAAGAAACACAGTAGAAAATAGAGCTGGTGAATCACAAATACTGAACATAACTAAATTAACCTCCATTCATTACACTATTTTCAAGGCTAACCCAACATCTCTGAGCTGATCTAAATTAATGCATAAAGAACAAAACACATAAAGGCCAGGAGTAATTGGAAAGCCACACACTTTTCTGCTGCTGAAGTGCAATGTAGATTCGTTAGTATATCTCTGTGTACAAGGTAGATAGTGCCACCCACTCACACGCTGATTGGCGTCAGCTTTATTAACAGAGTTCAAGCGCAAGTTCACTCATTCGGATGGGGTTCTGCCTTAATTTTCTTTCCCACCCACACCAGAACAAG
This sequence comes from Chelonoidis abingdonii, assembly GCF_003597395.2. Taxonomy (NCBI): domain Eukaryota; kingdom Metazoa; phylum Chordata; order Testudines; family Testudinidae; genus Chelonoidis; species Chelonoidis abingdonii. The sequence goes on along the minus strand of NC_133782.1, from coordinate 23,558,065 downwards.
GTGGCATAAATACTAGGCAGTTTATCTGGCCTAACTGCAAGGACCACCAACCACAAGATGTTACTAGCACTTTGGTTCACTGGCATTCCCCACTTTAGACCATCCACCAAAGCATTCCATCCCCAGGTGCAAATCCAGAAGCCCACACCTACAACCGAGTGGCGCACACCATCCAACTTCCCGCATGCTGGGCAGTGCTATAATGGCAGTATGACTGATGACTTCTCTGTTGATGCCCAAGTGGAGTTCCTCATCTCCCAAGAGGTGCACCATCCAGCCCAGTCAGTCGTAGTCAGAGTGCACGGTCCCTCCACCCTGGCTGGAGCTCTGACCAGACAGATCTGGCCACCGAGAACATCCCTTGCAACTCTGTCTAATCCCACTTCAACTCAACTGGGAGCTCTAACCTGGTTCCCAACATTTGGTCATTGCCCCCGTGTTGTGAATTGTGGAATCATGTGGTCAATGTATTTCTTATGCAGCTGTGACCACTTCACCTGCCCTCAGTCCACTCATCTCTCTCTCCCCAGAGTTTATCCCAATATTTCAAACCCATCAACATCTGTCACCTGTTAAAAACAATTTTCCGTCTCCCCAAAGGGCTAGAAATAGTGAGCCAGATCCTTAGCAAGTGTGAGTTAATGTAGCTCCTTTGACTTCATTGGAGCAGCTGGGGATCTGGCTAAAGAGCTTTGAACTATTGGGACTGGCACTCATTTCTAGCCCAGAAGGCTAAAATTGTGATCTTTTTATATATAGAAAAGCTATGTTGGGTAATTTCATGAGGCTTATATGGCTTTCTCTGAGACCTGTAGAACTGGATTCATGAGCGCCTCAGCAAGTTGAGCTACGTTGATTTACACTGGGTTACAATTCAGCCCATGATAAAGACACCTTACAGGAAGGGAGACAAAATAAATAGTCTTAAAATTTTGTAAAGCTCTCCAAAACAATCCTGTAACTGTTGTTTATCATGTGGCATTTACTGAACTTATGATGGTGGTGAGTAGTATGAACGTTTTACCAGCAGAAATGTGGGGTTAGCACTTCAGACGTGATTGGCAAAGCCATAAAGATCTTGCTAAAGAAGTGCTAATAAAACCTTTACATTGTCCCTCCCCATTGTCTGGTCCATCTCAGACACAATACCTTTGAAATCTAACATATCTGTGTTATATGCATTTCACGCAACAAAAAACAGCTAATACTTCAGTACCATAGAGAAAAACTAAACCTGGTGATTTTTCCTGTATAGTTCAAGGACCTTAAAGTGTGTTATGCAAAGCCATTGACCAGCTATTAAACGTTAATGTTTGGCCTTAAAGGGTTTCCTCAACTCCATTCTGAGATACCCTCAATAGCTCAGTTATGAATCTGATTCCTGGTGGATTTAAAGCAAATAAAAAATGACCTGAAAGTTTCATGACAAGCACAGGCCACAGGATGCTGATTTCAGACTCAGCTGGGGCCATTCTGATTCCAACACTTAGATTCCACTCTGACCTTTGCAGGCTATTATACTCCACAGCTTACTCTTGAGGTGCTGGCTTCATCTTCAATCAGGAAGGAAAGATACAGATCTCTCACAGTCTGCAACTATCCCATCCAACCAAGCCCCCACAGAAAAGCTTTAATAGCCTGTGAAATATGGTTTCAAACATGAAGACAAAAGACCCGCAGCGGGGGGCGGGGGGGGGGAGTAGAAACTGAGAGGCTACAGCAGGACTGTGGTCCTCAAATTGCTAATTTCTCATTTTTAAAGAGGCCTTCAGGGTTGCTAAATCCCTACAAAATATGTGGCAGGTGTCTGTGTTTCATTTCTAAAGGGATATGTGGCTGTCACTTAATATGTATGTAACTGTAGAAAACAGTAGGGGTGCTCATCAAATTTTCAGTTTAAGCCAGGCAAGTGTAGCCTTTATTATTACTTTTCTTCACAGTTTTGCAGTCATTCTGGAAGGTTTTAAGGGTCATGTGGCTGAGGGGTCACCTTCCTCTGCAGCACGGGGCAGGGGTAACTTGCATGTTTAAACTGATGTAAATGGCAGATTCTCTGTAACTTGAAGTTTTTGAATCATAATTTGAGGATTTCAGTAACTCAGCCAGAGGTTTGGGGTTTATTACAGGAGTGGGTGGGTGAGGTTCTCTGGCCTTCAATGTGCAGGTCAACTAGATGATCATGATGGTCCCTTCTGACCTTAAGGTCTATGAGTTTATAGTTTAACTGAACTGTAACTGACTTTCAAGCAATGATCGATTCTTATCAGTATTTGTTTGCAATGGAAGGTCAATTTGGTGCTGATAGAGGTAGGCAACACTCAGAAGTTTGGTTCCATTTTCTAAAAGTTTGGCCCTTCTACCAAAACTCAGCTTAACTTTTGAGGGCGTTTCTTCCAGAGACCTTTTCCTGTGTTAAACCCCTTCATGCTCTCACACCTTTGAAGACATCAGCTCAGCTCTGGGGCAGCATCCACTTAAATTTAAATTCAAATGAGCAAAAGCAAAGCATCAGCATTGTTATTTTGACTATTGTGCCCTAGGATTACTAGGCATGGAATGTAAAGAGCATCCTAGAAGTGGTCAAGCAAAGAGAAAACCAAAGCTGCTGGATCTTCACAGGTGGTATACCATGGTAGGACTGTGGGGGAGAGGAGTCCATGGATCCTGATCAGAAATGGCCTGAACTTGATAGAAAGTTTCAGTGGGTTAGAGTAGGTACATGCACCTCATATCCTGAAGTACCCAAGCGTCTTGTTCATTCAAGGGAAGCATGCCTTTAACATTAAACAACTTTAAAAGTACATTTATCTTTGCCTAGAACAGTGGTCGGCACCCTTTCAGAAGTGGTGTGCCGAGTTTTCATTTATTCACTCTAATTTAAGGTTTTGCGTGACGGTAACACATTTTAATGTTTTTAGAAGGTCTCTCTGTCTAAGTCTATAACATATAACTAAACTATTGTTGTATCTAAAGCAAATATATTTATTAAAACGTTTAAGAAGCATCATTTAAAATTAAATTAAAATGGAGAGCCCCCTGGACCTGTAGTGTGAGTGCCACTGAAAATCAGCTTGTGTGCCTCCTTCGGCACGCGTGCCATAGGTTGCTTACCCCTGGCCTAGAAGAACGTCATACATCAGTCTAATAGAGCTATCACCTGTCTAGTCTTCCTCATTACAGATTTGCAAATGCTGCATTTGGTGCAGTTGTGAAAAGTGACCTTCATTGGCAAAGTTTGCTGCAGAGGGAAGAGAGGGGCTGATAAAAGAAGCCTTTCAACATAACTGTCAGCAGTAACAACTCCATTTGTGCTCTCACCATTCATTTACATTGGCCTGAGAGAGGTAATCGTTACTACCAGTGGTAACCATCAAAGTCCACAGGTTCAGCCAAATGTATAGATGCTTTTTCAGCCCTAACCTCAACTAGCCAAACGTCTTTGTTGCTGAAATCTCATAAGAACAGCCTTTGTCCCAAGCTCTGCTGCTCAAATGAATAAAAAAACGACTAAAAAATAATGTATTCACTGACTGTTGGAGGGCAATCCAACAAGTAATTAGTTTGGTGAACATTATTTGTCCCTCTATTGAACTGTACAAATAAAACAATACAAAAGCAAGCCTTGACTAACTTAGCCGTCAAATGACAGACGAAATTGGTTGGGAACACATTTTTGATTATTTGGCCTGATTCTCCTCTGATTTATGCCTCCATCCAACAAAGCATGTAAGCATGTCCTTGGCTTTAAGCACTCACATTCATGGCAATAGGTCTTCTGGTTTTTGAACATTTAGGTATGATGTTCTTAAGATTCAATCCATTCTTATTTTGAAGAACCTGAGATTGCTGTCTATAAATGTAATGCCGACAGACTCTGGTTGTCAGTGGGCCAGATCGAACCAGGGACCTGTGGAGCTTAGTGCATGAACCTCTACCACAAGCAAAAAGCCAACTGCCTGTTAGCAAAGGCTGTAGAGCAGACTTATTTAACACTCTCTCTCTTTCTCTCTCTCAGTAGTCTCAATGCCACTAGATGGGACAGAACACCACACCCAGAAGGTGTATGGGTTACATAAACACACCAGGGAGAGAGAAGAGCTAAAGGACGATGTTGGCACAGGAACAAATGGGGATAAACTGGCCAGGAATAAATTTAGGCTGGAAATGAGAAGAAGGTTTCTAACCCTCAGAAAGGGAAGGGTCTGTAACAGCCTCCCAGTAGGAGGAGTGAAGCTAAATAACCCAACTAGTTTTAAAAGGGAGCTTGATAAATTTATGAATCGGATTGTATGATGGAGTTTTCTGTGACAACAAGAGACTGGACTTCAGGAATTAGGAAATCCCTTCCAGCACAATGTCCTATGTTCCCATTCTCTTGTAATCACATGACTCCAGGAGCTGGGGCTTTAAATAGAATACCAAATATCATGAGATACCCAATAATATCACAAAAGCTAGGAACATTGTGCAACTTTTGGGAATTTACTGCAACAATGCTTCTAGGTAATTGAACCTACTCAGAACCAGCAAACATTAGCTATGTAGGGCAGCGACTGCCTTTGTTGAGTTTGCACAGTACCTAGCACAATGGAGCCCTGGATTCTCGGTGCTACTGGAACATAAATAATAATAATGTAGGCTCTGACCATATGGGGCTGCAGCTCTGTTGAGGTCAATGGAGCTTTCCCAGTTTACAGCTACTGAGGAACTGACCCAAGATTTGTCCATTTTTTGTGGGAAGCAAATGAAGTTTTATGATTTTAAAATATTAAAGTTGCCCAAACTGGCAGTCAGAAAAGAATGGTGCATTGCAGGAGGCTAGTGGGCAGCAAATAGTAACTTATTCTCCAGTCTGTTAAATATGACACAGAAAGAGAGCATGAAGTACAAAGCTTTGTGTTTAATGCTCCCACAAGTGAGGAAGAAACAACACCTGCTCAAGCTATGTTAAATACAAGCTTTCTCCTCTGAGCTATTTAAAACACACCTGAGCCAGTTCCTCACTGGTGTACAATGGCATCGCTCTCTTGCAGCCAGTGCTGAAGTAATGCTGATTTACAGTAGCAGCAGATCCGGCCCACTTACCATTTATTCCTATAATATCCCCGCTATTCCTGTCCTAGGGGCGTCCTGATCAGAGACCATTAACTGGCCACCAGCGAATAAACTGAGATGATCAGATTTTCCTGTGAGTTACCCAAGCAAAGTTTGAATCCACATCTCCAGAGGCTAAAGAATGCTGCATTAAACTGTTACCTCATTTCGTTCTTATGCTTCTTTTTATTTCAAAATAACTTACTTCTTTAGCTGTAGTCTTTTTAAAGAACGATGGTGCTGCACAATGCCTCAAAACTATTTAAGACCTTTCCAGCATTTTCACCTTTTGGGGAGAAGTAATTACGTGCTAAGCAGTCACTCATTCACTGAAGCATAATAGTAATTCTTCACCAGAGAAAGTTTAGCAGAGCTGTTACCGGCTCTGCCAGCCATAAGCTTCCCTGAACGGCTCACCTCCTAGATGGAGAGATCACAGGAGTCTTGGCTAGAGTGGTGCACAAGTCATCTACAATCCCTCACGGAGGGATTTTACTGTGTTGCCTGTGCTCATTCTTATACCTAGCCCATCTCACTAACACTCAGTGCCTTAAAATAGGACTGTGGTTTTCAGCTTGTGGTCCGTGGACCTGTGGGGGTCTGCAAACAATGTGTAAGATTTCCAAAGTGATCTGCACCCCCATTTGAAACTTTTTAGGGGTCTGCAAATGAAAAAAAGTTGAAAACCACTGGAATAGGAGCATCTTACTGTTGCGGGTAGGGATTTTGCATTAGAATCAAAAGCCACTGACCTTTGCCCTAATGACAACTCTGTTAGCAATGCAATGCAAAGGTGCTAGCAGCCTAAAGAATACCTGGTGAGTGCATGTACTTTGTCCCATATTGTGTAACCCACATGGGCAATGAGATTCCCGTTTATGCTGTATCTTGGACTTGAAAGAGAAGCTAATATAGATAAGATCAAAGAGGGCACTGAAGTTAGAAAGAGCACAGAAACAGCACCAGTATTAAACTAGCAGAACTTGGGTATATCTTCTTTCTAATGAATATGGGGTGAACCTCAAAATGACTAGGTTTTAATTTCTGGTTTGGAAATGGTTCCTATTTCACCTCATTTACTGGCTCTGCTGAGGATCTCTCGAGTTGGGGGTGGGAGGTTGTCCTGTCTTCTTCATAAGTATCACTTGAGCATAATGTCTACCACAGAGCACTCCTCAAAGAATTTCACCTGGTTGCAAATTCCCAATGGGCGCCATATATTCAGAGCCATGAAGTGGCAACAGTAGATTCGGAGCATGCCCATCTGCTTGCCATGGAAAGAACACTGTGAAGACAGTGAAGAACTCCCTGATTACGTTATTAACTGAAGCTTTACCTCTGGGGCCCCATACTCTTATCCATCTGATAGTGTTGTAACCAAAGGCAGTGAGTGCTTCTGTTGACCTTGTTGCAAGACTGCAACCCCTTTGGTTGCCACAGGAAAGTGCCTCTTCCCTTACCTGCTTTAGGCTTGGCAAATAGCACGGAAGCCACTACGTTGTTCCTTCTTATGCTTGCACCATGCTGCCTTTTGATGACACTGTCTGTAAACCTGTGTTTGCCTCCCCTTTCCTCTTTCTGGGGATTCAGAAGTATATCCCAGAATACTTTCAAGCAAGATTTTCTACAAGGGAAAAGCTGATGGACAAAAAAAATAGATTGAAAGTACAGTCTCAAACCTTGATTTACAAAAAGTAATCATAATCTACAAGGAGCACTAATAGCTGGAGGTTTTGAGCTCTGGACAAATATAATTTGCTGCTTCAATGTAATCAGCACAAAGTCATTCAGGCCAGAGACATGCTCTCAAAAGAAATGTTACCATAAATTGAAACTCAGCATCATGCCGAGAAGCTGCCATTAATGATCACTTCGAAAAATTTGGGATACAATTTTTGACTCCACTTTGAATAAATATGATTTCTGAATACATTTTATACTCTTATGGACTGCTGTTATCTGTGGATCAGAAAGAGACACGCACTCTTAATCATTAATGACTTGGATAATGAGGTGGAGAGTATACTTATGAAATCTGCAGATGACACCAAGACGGGAGGGGTTGCAAGCACTTTGGAGGACAGGATTAGAATTCTCAATCACCTTGACAAATTAGGGAATTGGTCTGAAAGCAAGAAGATGAAATTCAATAAAAACAAGTGCAAAGTACGTCAGTTAAGACAGAAAAATCAAACATTCAAATACAAAATAGAGAATAACTAGCTAGGAGATAGCACTGCTGGAAAGGATCTCTGGTGGCTATAGTGGATCACAAATTAAATAGGAGTCACCAATGTCAGGGAATTGCAAAAAAGACTAATATCATTCTGCAGTGTGTTAGCAGGAGTGGTATTTGTAAGACACAGGGGGTAATTGTCGCACTCCACTCAGCAGTAGTGAGGTCACAGCCAGAGTATTGTGTCCAGTTCTGGGTGCCGCACTTCAGGAAAAATGTGAACAAATTGGAGAGAGCCCAGAGGAGAGGAACAAAAATGATAAAAGGTTTAGAAAACCTGACTTATGAGGAAAGGTTAAAAAAACTGGACATATTTCAACATGTGAAAAGACAACTGAGAAGGGACCTGATAACAGTCTTCAGGTATATTAAGGGCTGTTATAAATTGTTCTCCATGTCTACTGAAATAATTGGCTTAATCTGCAGCAAGGGAGATTTAGATTAGATGTTAGTAAAAACTTTCTAATTATAAGGGTATTGAAGCACAAGAACAGGCTTCCAAGGGAGGCTGTAGGAGGTTTTTAAGAACAAATTGGACAAACACTTGTCAGGGGTGGTCTAGCTATACTTGTTCTGCCTTAGGACAGAGGAATGGACTAGATGACCTCTCAAGGTCCCTTCTAGCTTTGCAGTTGTATGATTCTATGGTAAACTGAGATTTCGGTAGCACTGCAACATGTTTTGAAAACATAAATCAGAGGCACAGTTGCTAGCTATACTATGTTTTTAAAGGACTGTGGGGATTTCCCTAAACAAGTCCTAGCTTGGTGCCTTAAGCACAAGGTCATCCAGTTCTGTGCTGAGCTGCAGCCTGAGCTGTTGCCTTAATACCCAGGTAATATTTTTTCTAACGAGAATAACTTTGTTCTCACAACCCCCCTTTTAAACCTCCATAAGGTACATTGATTAGACAATACGTAAAGCTGCATCCCCAGACTCACCCCTCTGCTCTTCTGATCAGCAAGGAACTAATCCCTGGTATCAGTTCCGAGCTTTTTAAGAACTTTTTTCCTCCCTGTATTTGTTTGCTTATTTTGGTTTTTTTTGCACCTTGCAAGAATCAAGGCATTGCATAGATGCTTAAAACCTCTATATTGTCCATAAAGTATAAGAAAAGGTGGCAGATCCATCCATGCACTGGTCTCCATGAAGGGTAGATCATTTGCTGGATAGCAACTGCATCATCTTAGGTAGAAGGCTTAAGAGAAGGCATAGATGCTGCATGCACCATACTATGCAGCTTGCAGCTCACAGTGGCTTGCCATTTTGCATGATGCTATAGTTTAGTCTCCTGCTCTAAGAATGACAAATTCCCAGAAAGGAAAAGGTGAGAAATTGGCACTAATTCCTAGGCACCTCATTTCCTAAGGTCACCTAGCAAGTATTTGTGAATATTGATAAAACTTGAATTCTATTACAATGCAGTACTGTTCATTATTGGCTGCCTACAGATTCCATCAGATGGATTTTCTCCTTAAAAACCTGAGATTGGCCAGATATACAAAATTGGAGTCCAGTTTCAAGTCCAGGTTTAAAAGCCCACCCACCCAAAGCTTTGATAATGTTCAGATTCAAAGGTTCCGTTTGCTTCACAGTAGAGATGATCCATAATCATAAAATTCCAGTCTAGGTTCAGTGTGGATCCAGAGTGTGGGGGGAGTTGAGATTTGGGGTTCAGCTTTGGGTCCATATCTAATCTTAGATTCAGCTAAGAGGTATCCTTATCTGATGTGTCCAGATAACAGGAAGGAAGAACCAGTTCAGGGAGCAACAGGAACTTCTTTCCCAGCAAACTTTGTCCTCTTTTGCGAACAAAGAACCACCAAACTATTTAGGAAGTTTAAATATGGTCTTCCTTTTATTTCTTTGCATGGTTCCATCTGGGACCAGAACCAGAAATGTTAAGATATCTTGAGATACATTAGTCCAGAGACTGAAGTGCCAGAGATCTTTGCGTGAAGTAAATCTGCAAGATTTTGCAGAATCAAGAGGTATGGATAGTACAGATAAATGTTAGTGAAGCATTTGAATTCTAGAGGTTCACTCATCACAATGAGATTAGATTCTCTTTAGTGGAAGTCCAAATAACACCCAGTGTGGTTGTCGATATGTAATAATGATAAAAGATGAACACAAATATCAGTCTAAAATTTCTAAATAGCATGAGATTTTCAAAATTCATCCTCATGATCAGGAAGATTTGGTGAGAAGGCAGCTTTAGCATGCTGAACTCAGCACTGTTGTGCCTCAGCATTGCCATATGGATGGTCTTCTGGAGTTTCTCAGAACTTGACACATGCATAGCTTCTATTTTTTTAGGAGAAAAGAAAAATATTGTTCATTTTGTGGTCACATTATGGTCACAACTAAACACTAGACTGGCCCTAGGGACTCCCCCAACTTCATGACTTATTTCTTTGAATGCTGTGGATAACTCCATGCCTGAAAGTTCCCAGATTTGTTCTGACAAGGTACTATGGTTTGCATCTCCAGCATGTACTGCACAAATGTATATCCATACAAATCCATCTCCAAGTAAAAGCCCTGGTCTTGGGCTTATTAAAAATAGCGTGAATGTGACCACATGTCAGCAGCTATTTAACAAAAGCTCTGCTTTTCCCTACTGACACTACTGATGATGCACAAACCTAAGGCTTCATCTACTGTTAAAATGCTAAAGCTCCAACTGCAGCACTGTAGCAGTTCAGCATAGACACTTACTACGGCAATGGGAGTGATTCTCCCATCACTGTAGTTAATCCACCTCTCTAAGAGGTGACAGGTAGATCAATGGAAAAATTCTTCCACTGACCTAGCGCTGTCTACACCAGGGGTTAGATCAACTTCATTACATCTCCCAGTTATGTGGATTTTTCACCCCCTGAGAGACGTAGTTATGCCAATGTACCTTTTCAGTGACCAGCCCAATGAAAGCTAAAGAGACTTAGGCCTACCTGAACAAGTCATATTGCATGCACAGTTTCTGTTTGCACATGTATCTGTGAGATTTTCCATGCACAAATATATGAGTGCAAATTTAGAGTCTGAGTTGATGCCACATTGAAATCTTGGCCCCAGATATTTGCTAAATTGGAAGGGACAGAATCAGAAATGAACAAGGTGTTAATTCCAAGTTTCCAAAAGGGTAATGTAAGAAATAGAAAATGAATGCAAGGCATTTTTCACTGATGATAATTGAGCAGTGTTTGAAATCGTTGCTAGGACAGAGAGAGAAAATTTTAATCATTGCTGATTTTTTAAGGTAGGCAAAAAAGAAAAAAAAAAAAAACCTCTACAGAATCTGGGATTATTTGAGGTTTCAGGCAGGTCATTCAGAGGCATGATGCTGTGCTGCAAACCATATTGCTTGGATGATTTATTCCATTGGGATAGAATAGAAGAACCCAAACCCAACAAAAATAAATAAATAAAACCAACCAACCATGCACAAATGCAATGCAGTGAAAACATATTGTATCTGACATTCAGACAAGAGATCTCTCTTGTGGGACATGGTTACAAGAGCATCACTTAATGAGAGAATGCAGAGTTCCTGTCCTCACTTTCCATTTACACCACAACACGAGAAACCAGACAAAAGCACAGTCTGATTATGATATCAAAAAGGGAAAAGAAGAGCCTGTTATCAGCCACACCTTTTAAGGACCCAATCCAAATGGGAATGGGAATGAGAGTGATCAGATAGCAAGTGTGAATAATCAGGATAGGGTGGTGGGTAATAGATGTCTATATAAGAAAAAGCCCCAAATATCAGGACTGTCCCTATAAAATTGGGACATCTGGTCACCCTAATGGGAATCTTTGCATCAGCTTCAGTGGCTGTTGGATCAGGCCCTATGTATATAGGAATTTAAAGGGGTTTCACTTTTTTTATTGCTATGCATGCTGGCTTGAAAGCCACAGCGAGTGTATCCTTTGACTTGGAGCATGTTAGGATCACAAAGAGAATAGCAATGGAAATTTCTCTCTCTTTAAATGATTTAGAGTCTCTCCACCTAACGTTAACTGCTACAGAAATGATCCTAGAGAAAGGCTCCCATTGACTTCAATGGACTTTGGCTGAGGCTCCTGGTAACTTTTCTATTTCCACATACCAGGGACCCGCGCACAAAATTATTTAATTAAAACACAAGTGAGTTCTTTGGTGGTTGAGAATTTTTGTAGAGCCTGATGTTTCTTGCTTACACAAGCTGGATGATCTAAGTTTTTGTTTAACAAGCAAGGATTCTATTTACAAATTGAATTTCCATTATTCTTTCCTTGTAAATAGCAAACAAAATTTCCAGAAACCATGTACATTTTCTTTCATACCAACCCAGATGACTGTATTCATAAGGGTATGTCTATGTTGCGGCTGGGAGGGTGTTTCCCAGCATGGGTAGACAGACACACACTAGCTCTGCTTGAGATAAATAGTATGGCTGCGGATTTAAGGAATGGAATGCTTTAAATTTCTGTACTGTGCTGAAAATCCTTTCCCCTCGGGTTTATAAAACATTAATTTGTATTTTTCATTTTGCTATTTTTTTTTTTTGTTTTAAATCAATAGGTAAATCTAGGACCAGCATTAGTTTTGCTAGCCCTGGCATTTGCTCTGTACATAAGCTTCAAAGTTTCCATTCCTTTTTTTATTTATTTTATATTTTGCAATGTTTTTCTCAATATTTAATCATTTTCCCATGTTTAGATTTTTTTTCTTCAGTGAAGCGAAGTTCTAGTTTGAAGTCCCGGATCTTTATATTAAACACTTGGAACACCAGTGGGATTGTTAACTGCTCTCTGAGCAGTCTCTTTAGCTTGGTGGGGTTGTAGTACAGCTACAGCTTCATCAACCTTATGGCTCCATCAACCCTAAAAACAGTATGGCTGCGGGCTGTGGCTGCACAAGAGGCAATCAGGCTACCACCCATTACAGTCCTGCCCGACCCCCTGGGCCTGAACAGCAGCCCAGGATACTGTGGCCAGACTACTGTTTTTAGCTCATTAGCTTGAATAGAACTAGTCAGGGCCGGTGCAACTATTTAGGCGACCTACGCGGTCGCATAAGGCACTTGGGTTTGGGGGGTGCCATTTTCTTCGGCAGTGACCAGGCGGCACACAAGCTGATTTTCAGTGGTACTCACAATGTCCGGGTCCTGCATTTTAATTTAATTTTAAATGAAGTTTCTGAAACGTTTTAAAAACCTCATTTACTTTACCTACAACACTAGTTTAGTTATATATTATAGAGTTATAGAAAGAGATCTTCTAAAAACGTTAAAATGTATTACTGGCACGTGAAACCTTAAATCAGAGTGAATAAACGAAGACTCGGCACACCACTTCTGAAAGGTTGCCCACCTCTGCTCTGCTCCTTTGTGGGTTCACCCCACGCTAATACTGATGTGCTCATTTCAAAGCCATTATCAGTTTCTCTTAATTCTCTTCCTATATCCATAGCTCATTTTTCTTTTTACTCTGGGCCACAAAAACGGAGACAATGAGGCTTTTTCAGTCCTGTCTCAGAGAGGCCATTTACACCAAAGTCTAATCCCAGAGTGCCATCTACTGGGGAGCATAAAGACTATGCAACAGTGAAAAAGATTGCACAATTTCTTTTTCGTTCTTTTTTCACTCTTCACACCACTCTCCCTAAACGTTAAAGGCCTTTCAAGAAGCTGCCACAGAACAGCAGGGCCAGTGCTCAAGCTTTTCAGGCCATTCCAAGTCTCATGATTCTAATTAAAAGAACCAGAAGTAAAAACAAAAAAAAACAAAAAACAAAAAAAACAGCCCCGCTGTGGTATGACCTCACTGACAACTGCTGATTTGCTCTTTAGGAAAAAAAAACAAACAAAAAACCGTTCTGGTTTCTGCTGTAGAAGCAAAGCCACTAATTGCACTAGCAATGCTTTACAAACGCTGGATGGGCGTTAGCACTACTGATGGGGCGTTAGAATTTAGCATTCCTGTAAGCTCTCTATTGCAACCCTTTCCCAGTGGTGGAAGGTTGTTAGGGCACTGTGGGTGCTAAGATCCCCTGCTGATGAACCTGGAGAGAATAGTTGGACATTATTCTTCCCAAGCTCATGATTGTTGGGGGCGGGGGGTGAAGGGGTGGTTTTCAGACTGTTGGCCTGTCTCCCCAGCCCAAGAAGGCTGCCCAAAGGTCCGTTCAGGCTTTCCTCCAGGGCAAGATTTATTCTGCAAAAGCAACACTCACAAGAAGCCTTTCCCTTTCTATCTTTCCCATTCCACTGCCTCCCCAGAAACCCATCTCTTCCCATAGCGCCTCTCTTCAGCCAACCCACGTGCAGCGTTTCTAATCACTGAAGCAGCTGATCAGTCACAGGTGACTCGGGGTCCAACTCCACTTAAAGGACCAGACACCCTGTGAGAGGGATTTTTCTAATGATAGACCAAACTTCTAATGATTCTGGGTGCTTACTCAAAACAAACCTAAAACTTCACCTGCTTACCTGAATTTCCTGTAAAATTGCCTTGAAAATCTGGAAACAGACTGTCTTGTGAACTGTCTGATTCTTCCGGCATGGCTGGAAGTAGCACAACAGCTACCATAATACAGATCCTGGACATTCAGGGGTTCATGGAAATATAAAATGAAAGGGGGGATGTTGGGAGGGAGGAATCAGAACTTTTTCAAACCTCAAAAAAGCTTAAATTCAAATTCAGCTTACTGGGCAAAAGACTATATGGGGCTGGGGAGGGGGTTGAAGTAGACCACCTATTGCTAAACTTCCCCCATGCTTGTGGCATCAGTTTTCCCTCAGGAGTGGACCCCAAGACAGGGATGGTGGGGGGTGGACAGTCCCCACTCATCAGCTGTGGGAGCTCAGGTTTTAGGATGCAGGTGTCCAACACATTGCAGAAAAATTTCTTCCACTGTATTGTTGGTTTGGAGAAGTGTTAACTACATGCTAAAAGGCAGAGAAAGCCAGTTCGTTATCAGTGTTGTTATTCAGCTATACTTTGCCTTTCTACTGCATCCCTCATGTCAGTGCTCTTTACATTCATCACTTGTGTAAAGTAGGTAAAAGTTACTATGCCTGTGGGCAGAAAGGAGAACTGGGACACCAATTTGTATAATTAACCCACACTCCACATTCCAGACTTGCACCTTAATTATTGTGTCTCCTTTTTCAACTTGCGGACATAATCATTTCAGTAACCACTGAGATGCTGGGGGTACCTGGAACATGCGCTGCTCTGTTACTTTCCCCATTGCATTAAACAAGCCTTGATTTTTGCATTCCAATGTGTAGCTAGTCTGCTTAGTTCTGATCTGAGGACATGTGCCTGGCTGTTCCACCAACAGTGGAAGGGTTAGCTTTGGCAATTTCCAGCTCCACGTACCCGCTCATCTACCTAGCTTCCAACCATCACTATAGTGTCTAAGCACTTAATCATCATTGATCTCCTCTGCAGATGGTGTTGTAATTACTCTACTAACCCTAATTTCCTTGAAACACAGCAGCACAAAGGAATCAGACTCCATCGCCAATTGCTAATACTTGCCTCTCTCACTCTCTCTCTCTCCCCCACCCCAGCCCCGAAGAGGCTTGCAGTCATAGGCACTAACTCTGTGAGTGCTCCGGAGCTGGAGTACCCACGGGAAAAAAAATAGTGGGTGCTCAGCGCCCACCAGCTAGACCTGTTTGCAGCCTCTCCTCATCAGCTGATGGGAGGGCAGGCACCACTGCCACCCTACAGCTGATGGGGAGGTGCAGCTGCCAAACAGCTGATGGGGGCGGAGCCCCCACCAAACAACTGTTTGGCAGCTCAGGGAGGGGAATGGGGGGAGGACAGAGAGCTGCAGGTGGGGGCCTTGGGGAGGGGACAGAGCAGCAACAAGAAGAGGCCGAGCAAAGCAGAGCTTTGGGGGAAGGGACAGAGTGGGAGTGGGCCCTCAGGGTGGAGCATCCCCAGGAAAAAGGAAAAGTTGATGCCTGTGCTTGCAGTTGACATCTAGGCTAGCTTGAGCCACTGTTCTTGCCTTGTCTCAAGATGGGCATCCAAAAATCAGAGCATTCCAGATAACTTGTAACCTTTGAAAATCTTGATCAAATCACATTTTTAATATTAGGTTTCCAGAGATGCGGCACTTGCTGGGATCATTAGTGTAACTCAATCTGCAACAGGAGGTGAAGTGTTCAGGAGACAATCTCTCTACTAAACTATGGTATGCTCTATGAAAGAGAAGAACTGATAGAAACTTTTGACAAATATTTTCCTGTTGAAAAATGTCCTTGAGTGGAAACTGAAATGTTTCATGGAAATGTATTGGTGTTGATGGAAATTTCATCAAAACCAATTCATTCTTGGCAACCCTGGAGCTACAGGTTATACACTTAACTTCAGCACCAGGAAAATTGGTTGAAACTATAGTAAAGAACAGAATTTTCAGACTCATAGATGAACACGATATGTGAGGGAAGAGTCAACACTCTTTTGTAAAGGGAAATAAGGCCTCACCAATCTATTAGAATTCTATGAGGGGGCCAACAAACATAGGGATCCAGTGAATATAAGGGTGATCCAGTGAATATAATGTACTTGGACTTTCAGAAAGTCTTTGACAAGTCCCTCACCAAAGACTCTTAAGCAAAGTAGGCAGTCAGGGGATAAGAGGGAAGGTTCTCTCATGGATCAGTAACTGATTAAAACTATAAACAAACGGTAGGAATAAACAGTCATTTTTCACAATGGAAAGAGGTAAATAGCAGTGTCCACCAAGGATTCATACTAGGACCCATTCTGTTCAACATAAGTTATCTGGAAAAAGGGGTAAACAGTGAAGTGGCTAAGTTTACAGCTGTTACAAAATTACTCAAGAAAGTTCAATCCAAAGCTGACTGTGAAGAGTTACAAAGGGATCTCACAAAACGGGATGACTGGGCAACAAAATAGCAGATGAAATTCAATGTTGATTAATGTAAAGTAATGCACATAAGAAAACATAATCCTAACTACACATATAAAATGATGGGGTCTAAATTAGCTGTTACCACTCAAGAACAGATCTTGGGATCATCATGGATAGTTCTCTGAAAACGTCTGCTTAATGTGTAGCAGCAGTCAAAAATGGTAACAGAATGTTAGGAAATATTAGGAAAGGGACAGTAAGACAGAAAATATCAGAATGCCAGTTTATAAATCCATGATGCGTGCACACCTTGAATACTGCATGCAGTCCTGGATGCCCCACCTGAAAACAGGTATATTATATTTTGGAAAAGTACAGAAAAAGACAACAAAAAAGATATGGGTTATGAAACAGCTTCAATATGAAGAGAGATTAAAAAGACAGACTGTTCAGCTTAGAAAAGAGACGACTAAAGGGGTATATGATAGAGATCTATAAAATCTTGACAGGTGTGCAGGAAGTGAATAAGGAAGTGTTATTTACCCCTTCACATAACAGGAAACAGGGATCACCCAAATGAAATTAATAGGCAGCAGGTTTAAAACAAACATAAGGAAGTACTTCTTCACACAGTGCACAGTCAACCTGTGATTGCATTGCCAGGGGATCACAAGCCAACAGTATAACCGGGTTCAAAAAATAATTAGAGACATTCATAAAGGGATAGGTCCATCAATGAGTATTAGCCAAGATGGTCAGGGACACATCCCAATGCTTTGTGTGCCCTTAAAACCTCTGACTTCCTTTCAGAAGCTGGGACTGGAAGAGAGGGGATGGATAGTTTGTTAATAGCCCTGTTCTGTTCATTCTGTTCATAGGCAAGGATGGTGTCCCTAGCCTCTGTTTGCCAGAAGCTGGGAATGTGCAACAGGGTATGGATCACTGGATGATTACCTGTTCTGTTCTTTCCTTCTGGGGCACCTGGCATTGGCCGCTGTTGGAAGACAGTATACTGGGCAAGATGAACCTTTGGTCTGACCCAGTATGGCTGTTCTTATGTTCTCAGCTTCAGGACAGAATTTCTGGTCCAAGAAAGGGACAGACTCACCCCAGAATAGCCAATAGCCCAGCAGTTATTGCACTCACCTGGGATATAGGAAACTCAGGTTCCACCCTGTGCTGCAAATCAGACAGAGCAAAGCCTTGAACCTCCAACATCCCAGGCAAATGCACTAACCACTGGGCTGTAGAGTCAATCGCTCTCTTTGGCCCAACAAACTAACTCTGTAGCCTGCTTGTAGCTGTGGACCATTCCCCAACACTGTAGAGGAAAGTGGGGAAAAACACAATGCACCTGGGCAAGTGATCATATCATGCCTTGAGGCATGACTATGCATAATACAATACACCTTTCCAAGGAGTTTTGCCTTAGGCCATTTCAATAACACAGTCCTTCCCTATGGCACCCCCTATGACGCTCCTTTTCAGAGCAAAATTGTCCTATCCTTTCTTCATATGCACATAACATCTGCAGTCAGGGTGCCAGGGATGGCCAACAGGCTGGATGTCTGGCTAGCTGCATATGCTATGTAAACTCATTCAAAAGTAAAGTCAATACACTACCTTAGCTTAATAACTCAGACCACTCCAATACATTGGCTAACACCACCTAGTGGAAGAGGGAATCACATATTTCTAACAGAAGTGTATGTCTTAGCATGAAGTGATGCCCTCTGGTTTGAATCTACACCTCCCACCTGTGTATCCAAATGTAGATTTTAGCCCCAGGCTTTTAACGGCAGAAGTTCAGTGCTTCAAGAGCCCTTGGACACAGACCCCAAAGGGTTGTTAATGTGTTCTGATTTATACCACTAGATCTGAAATGTGTCATGTCAAATGTCCCATTAAGCTCTACAGTATCATGCTGAGCCAGAACTAAGTTGGATTTATTTCCTAAATAGCATGAAACATGAATGAATGACAGTTCTGGAGGTGGAAGAGCTGTTTATCTGTATCTGGCCACAGACCAAGTATCAGGAGTCAGCAGCAGTGCAAGGTTCCCCCAATGGCTCTGGAGGGACACCTGGAAGAGGATTTCTTTCTCCATGGCCCATTCTGCCCTTGGCTTCTGTGATGAGTTGGCCAACAAGGGGATCTTCTAGTGTGAAAGATGATTGTGTTTTATCTCTTGGGGCCTGGAGACAGCCAGCTTCTTTCATGTAGCCCACTGAACAGCCATCACATCATAGTGACTCCTGGACACTGCTAACCCTCAAATAGGAATGAGTGCGCAATTGGTGAACTCCCCATAGGGTGACCAGATGTCCTGATTTTATAGGGACAGTCCCGATTTTTGGGTCTTTTTCTTACATAGGCTCCGATTGCCCCCCACCCCATCCCGATTTTTCACGTTTTCTGTCTGATCACCCTAACTCCCCATAGTCCATTACCGAACCCATTGGTTATTCAGTCCCCACGGTATAATTACCCCAAAGCTTGGGTCATGTTGTGGAATGGAGATGGTGTGTAGAGAGCCCATGGGGCCATGAAGCACCTATCAAGCCCGGATTACCTATGTGCACTCTAGCAATATCCAACCTGCCCATTATTATGAACAGTGTCACTAGAAGAGTGACACTCTAACTCATTCAATTCTCTAAGTAAGAGGGTTGCATCATCAAATCAAATACATCAGGTTGGTTAAACAGCTGCAAACAAAGAGTAACTATTAATAGAATGATCGTGGAATCATAGGACTGAAAAGGACCTCAAGAGGTCATCTAGTCTAGTCCCCTGCACTCATCGCAGGACTAAATATTATCTAGATGTCAGATTGGAGGGAGGTTTCAAGTGGGGATCTGTTCTGGGTCCAGTGTTGTTTAACATTATTATCATTAATGCTTCGCTTAGGGAAGAAAAACCAAATGCACAAATACAGAATGGGGGACAACTAGCTTGGCAGCAGCACTGCTGACAAGAATCTGGGAGTTGCAGCTCACATCCTCAACACGATTCAGCAATGTGATGCTGTTGCAAAAAAGCAAATGCAATTTTAGGTTACATTAACAGAGGCATAGAATGCAAGTCACAGGAGGTAATAGTACTGCTCTACTCAGGGCAGGTTAGGCCTCAGCTGGAGTTGTGTGTCCAATTTTGGTCACCAATGTATAGAAAGGATGTAGAGAAACTGGAAAGGATCTAGAAGCCAGCAACAAAGATGGTCAAAGGGATGGAATGCCAACCATACGAGCAAAGGCTGAAGGAACAGGATATGTTTAGCTCGGTAAAGAGGAGATTAAGGGGGGACATGATAGTGGTCTTCAAATACTTGAAAGGCTGCCATAAGGGAAAAGCTGTTCTCACTTGCCACGGAGGATAGGACGAGAGGCTGAAGGAGTTCAAACTACAGCATAGCAAAAGTTAGAATAAATCTCAGGAAAAACTTCCTAACTATAAGAACAGTGGGACAATGGAACAGACTCCCTAGGAAAGTTGTGGAAGCTCCTTCACTGGAGGTTTTTAAAAAGAGGCTGGGTAGCCATCTGTCTTGGATGGTTTAGACACAACAAATCCTGCATCTTGGCAGAGGGTTGGACTCGATGACCCTTCTGGGCCCTTCTAACTTTATGATTCTATGATTCTATCACTCCAGGAAGTACCACCTTAAAGTATAGCTGCTGTGTAGATGTGTCCATGCTACACTATACATGCTACCGGGGCTACACTGCTACACTCAATGACAGCTGGCACAAGTACGTGTACCCAAGCAGGGGAATCACACCCCTAGCTCATAGTGTAGACACAGCCTTAGACTCTCTTCTAAAGACCAGGGAGTGCAGCTAACAAATGAGGATCTATTTCTGCACCACTGAAGACACTGGCAGCAGGATTTGGTTGTCACAATCCACTAAGGGTAGATAAACAAAAAGGCTGGGCCAATACTAAAGGAACTGTCTGGGCATGGGGTTGAGGCAACTTCTTCAATCCATTCCCTCACCAGTAGGAGTCCCCAGCCTCTCCCTTCCCCCCCATTATCATTGTCCCATCTCTCCTCCCATGAAAAAGAAAACCTGACTCTATTGCTGCTGCTCCCAGGCCCACTGAAGAGCAGCACTGGAGACAATGAGTGATACTGTAGGGGTCAGTTACATCCACAAGGTTTAAACTGAATCAACACAGCTGGTTATTGTACGAAATCTCACTTACGGATGCTGACTATGATGCTCCTGCTCCTCAGATGAGTCGTTCCACTCAGCCTTCATGTCAGATGAATAAACAAACATCCCTCCCTCTCTCTTACTCTGTTCTCCCCCCCCCCCCACCCCAGCGTTTCTTCTCTCTCTCCAGCATTTTTTTAGGATTTTTGATTCATGTCATCAATTCGCTCTCAAGCACTTGGCTGGCTGGGTCTTGCTCACATGCTCAGGGTCTAACTTCATCACCATATGTGGGGTCAGGAAGGAATTTCCCACCAGGTCAGACTGGCAGTGACCTTTTCTGTTTTTCAGCTTCCACTGCAGTGTGGGGTGTGGGTGACTTGCCAGGATCATCTGGGTACATCTCACTTAATCACTTCCCTGCCACTGCAGGGGTGTCAAGTACTCATACACTAAGATCTCTCCTATTCTCCACCTGTGGAACATAACAGTCTAATCCCTTGTGGGATGTAATACCTGGGTCTCGTTTCAGTTGCTGGGTTTAGTGTGTGGGTGCTGTTGGTGGCCTGTGATATACAGGAGGTCAGACTGGATGATCTGGTGGGTCCTTCTGGCCTTAAACTCTATGACCCTATAAGACTCAATCTATCTACTGTTTATAATACTAACTCATAGTTAGTAACTATGAATAATTATTAATTTATCATTCACACAGATGCAGCATCATAGAGCTGGTTGGAAAACTTCTATGAAGCAACTTTTAATAAGAGAAAAAAGCTTCACTGAAGTAAAAATGTTGTGTGAACTTGTGTCAATTTCATCAACATTTCATTTAGGAGAACACACTGAGAAAGGATAGACTGAATCCAACCAGAAGCAACTTCTCAAACAAACTATATAAGGAAAGGCATGACAAGCAACCTACCTGCTTCTCTGAACACAAGACTCTTAACAGGCAGAAACATTTGCTGTCCATTTCTTTAAAATCCCCATTAAAGTGCAGATTTTTGGTGCAAATGTCTCCTAGTCTTTTCTGTTTGTTCTTTCTGTTCTTCACCACTAGAGAGCACCAGCACTATATTCAGCTTAATACTATGCAAAGGTGACACAGACAAACCAGCCAATGCACATTTTAGAGATGGGCTCAAATCACACAATTCAAATTCTAAGTCCAAGTCCAAACACTCCAAAGTGCAGATCAGCTGCTATCCTGGGCATGGAGTTGGCCCAGTGTAGCAACCTACATGGAACATGGAGGCAAGAGATTGTAGGAGGGCTCAGGAGGTGAGGCTGTATGCATGTGGCTGAACTGAAACCTGCATTTGCAGCAGCTCTGTAAATAGTTCTTTTAATAAAGAGCCAGTTTAGCTTTACAAGCATGGAGACCTTTCATGTTATTATCCAGCACGCTGGACAAGAAACACCTAGTATAGAGAAAGAGATCAAACATTTTGACTGAGGTGTGAGTTTGGATATTAAACACCCCCAGATGTACGGGATGATGGCATTGAAGGGTTTGGTTTGGCCTTGGCTCTAACTCAGTCATGGGGCAAAAGTTACCCAACAGCAATTTGGCATTTGGAGGGCAGAGAGCCAAAGTTTTCCAAATGGGACTTCAAGAGTCCAATGTGCCTCTCTCTGGGGCAGGATTTGACCTAGTGCAGGCTATTTGATTTGCTCCACTTCTCCTTAATACCTTATACCCATCATACCCTCATTACGAGCAGAAAGAGATGCATCCCTTGGATTAATATTCCTCAGCTCTGGTCCATGGGGCACTGATGGCCCACAGAGCGCTTCCAGCTCTTGTGTCTAGGCCAGTGTTGAAACATCTGTTGGTCTCCAAGCAGTGACACTTCCAGCGTGTTATAACCCTGTCTGGGACATTAAGGGTTTCCACTGGCTTTTATGACTGACTATATTCAATAAGCCAAAATCTGTCTGTATTTTCCTTAGCTGCCTCATCTCCTGCCTGTCTGTCTCCACTGAGTGATTCTTTGCTGTGGTCAAATTAGGTAATAAATAAATATAAATAAACAGCAATAGATAAACAGCTCAGATACAAAATGGAGGATCTATCTGCTGTATGGCTATTGATCTCAAAGGCCCAAAGAGTTCAAAGTGTTTATAAACTCTCACTGTCTAACATTCAACATGATAGGTAGGTTTGGGGTTATTTTTAAGATAGAACTGGATAAATTCATGAGTTTGATTGTGCAATGGGGCTGCTTGTGATGGTGGGGAGCAGGACTCAATAGCCCTGAGGGTCATTTCTTGTTTATCTCTTCTCTTCCTAAAGCTCATGCATCAGAGTTCCAGCCAGCCACGTGCAGGGGTCAGGAAGGGATTTCCCACTCCTCAAAGTATTCTGGGTTTTTTGTTTTGTTGTGTTTTGTTTTATCTCCTTCCTCTGAAACATCAGGGATGGCTACACCTGGAGATGGGACAATAGGTGGGGTGGTGCTCTCTCTCAGGTGCTTGCTCTCTCAGGTTCCTGTCTGGCTGGTTCTTGCTCACATGCTCAGGGTTTAACTAATCATCATGTGTGGGGTCAGGAAGGAATTTTCCCCAGGTCAGATTGACAGTGACCCTTGGGGGAGGGGTGGGGTTTGCCATGCTTTGCAGCATGAGGTGTGTGAGTTGCTTGCCGGGATTATCTGGGTATATCTCATTTAATCATTTCCCTGCCATTGTAGGGCCTTGGACACTGGTGCAGCTCAGTCTGTCCTGTTCTCCACCTGTCCAGTCTCCTGTGGGCTGGGGTGCTTTGATGTGGTTTTTGTTGCTGGGTTTGCTGTGCAAGTGCTAGGTGGTGCTGGTGGCCTGTGATATACAGGAGCTCGGACTGGGTCCGTCTGGCATTACAAGGCCTGACTCTAATGCCCTGCATAGTGCTGTGCAAGGATCCTCTCTCCTCTGGCTGTTCTCATGCTGATGGACTGGGTCATTCTCTACTGGTCCAAATAGTCTCTTTAAAAAAGCACTGGCAATGCCCTTCAATCCCAACCTGCACCCGCCCTACGCACTATGCCAGCTTTCAGGCTCTCTTCCTCAGAGTGGGCCATGGTCAGTGAACAGCCAGAGAGTAGGGTGAAACCCTCACAGACAAAAGGTGGTCTTGGGATGAAGGCACTAGACTGCCTCTGAGACGAGACGGGTGCAATTCCCAGCCTGCTAACAGCTGCTGTGTGTGACCTTGGGCAAGTCATTTCATCTCTTGGTGCTTCAGAGTGCCCAACTGTAATGATAATAATAGGCCCTCCGCCATACACCTTTGTCTTATCTAGATCTTCGGGGCAGGGACTGTCTCCTACTGTGTATATGGGGAGCGCCCAGCCCAATGGGGTCCTCATCTTGCTTGGGGGCCACTAGCATAAGGCAAAGACTGCTACTGACATCGTATATTCCCTTTCACTTTCATTCATAGGAACATAAATAAGGCAGTTGTAAGACATTCAGATTCGAAGTTCAAGGCTGTGTAGAACTGGGCAGGCTTGGGCCCTTGTCTAGTAGTGAAATGAGCTATACTGAGCCAGTGGTGAACAGCCACCTGAGCTCACAAACACAGCCTGGATATAAATTGTGACCCTGCTGTATATGGATCAATGAGGCATCTCACCAAACTGGGGGCCCAACAGGAATTCACATGGCCCTTGCCAAATTTCTCCACATCTCTCAATAGGTTACTTTGCTCTTCTTGATCTTTTACCCATTAACCATCTGTTATTAAATTGGGGATGCAACTCAAACTAGGATGATAGTGGAAACTGCAAAGCTCAGTGTTCCCAAGCCCTTTCCCCCCGTGGCTAATAGAAGATTGCTGCCAGGATTACCATAAGGTAGGAGAGCCAGCAGCAGAGGCACATCTGAGAAGAGCTGCAAGGACACATCTCAGGCATCATCATGCTGGCTCCAGGAAGTGTACTTGCTGTGGTGTTATCCATTGTTAAGCAGTTTCCCTAAAATGTAGGTGCTGTACTAGACCCAAGTAAAGACCGTTCCTGGCCCCCAAAGAGTTCATGAGCTAGAAGAGAAGTCAAGCTACTCTGGGAGAGGTTAACTTTGACATTTGCCCTCTCTGTTTTCATTTGCCACCCCTCACCTTGACCATTTCTGAACCACATTTTGCAAGTCTTCCCACAGGAAGACTTCATGGGTCAGATACACCTAAGATGTTTTAAGGAATTTACCTGCCGTACCCTCAGCATATGGAACTTGGTGTCACATTCTTATCTCCCCTTTCTGCTGAAAGGGAAATCCTGCCGTCCCCACCGTCTGCCATGGAAAGTATAAAGGGGAATGTGAATACAATGGGGTTGGAGTTCGTGTCAAAATCCCACGCTGCTACAGTGGGTTCGAAATTAGGCCAAACAAGTTCATCCAGCCAATGTTTTGGGGGTTTTGTTTTTGTTTTTTGGACCCATCCCAATTCCATTCTATGCAAATGTGACTCCTGGTAATACAATATGTGACATATTTTATAGGAAAGAGTGAAATATTTCATGAAGGCTGTGGCTTACACCTCATATCACTGTAAGGTCCTGTAAACCTTCCTCATGGGATTATTTAACTACTTTTCGTGTCACGTGGAGAACAGCTAGAGAAAATGGAGAGAAGGAAGAGACACCGGCCAAGAAAGGAATTTGATAGAGTTTTCTTTATACGACGCTTCAAATCTTTGATTGAACCGTGGCTTGTCTATTTCTTCTTTCCCTCCAGATCTGACCCACTCGGCAAACTGCAGAGTCGATTCATTTTTCTTTTTGAAGAATTGGTGAGCATAGAACCAAGAAGTCACGTTGCTCACCATCTATCTCGATTTCACGGTTCTCTATATCCACTATCTGTATTTCATGCTTAATGCTATTGTCTTGCTCTCTTGATCTGGCTTAAAAATGAACAAGCAGTAGTTGCCCCTTAGACATTATAGCAGGCATTGCAAATGTGCCTGTCACAGCCTGCACAGATCTGAGGAACTGGGAATAAGGTAGAATCCAAGGTCTGGTTGTTGTTTTTTCTAAAAACATGGGTTTGTATGTATGTATGTAAACATATATACTATGGTAGTGTCCATATTGGGATTGGGTCCCTCTTGTGCCAGGTGCTCTACATACAGATAGACAACTCCTGCCCCTAAGGATTTACATAGTAAAAGACAAAACAGACAACAGACAAGGAGTGGGGGTGTAGCGAGGAGGCATGGCCTCCTGCCCTGTCAGAAGGGGAGAGACCCGAAATCATACCCTGGTGGGCAGAACCAGGCCACCCATGGCCACCCAGCAGGAAGCAGAGGGGAGGGACAGGAAGTGGGACTATAAAAGGCCAGCCTCCTAGCTCAGTAGGGGGAGAGCTGTCAGAGGAGTGATGTCTCTTCCTTGTTGCTGGAGCCCAAGAAGACAGCTATTCTACCATAGGAGTTACCTGAACTGCCGAAGACCAGCAACACTGATGAACTACTGGAGCTGCCGTTGGCTGTTTACGAAGGGGAGACTGAAAATGATCCTGGAACCCAGGTACTCCAATCTGGGGAGGGTAGGAAGGAGTCCAAGGATGCTGAATAGGGTTCAGCTGTGGAACTATTGTGCACTGGACAGTATTTTGTGGGTGGATCCCTGCTGACCTAGTGGTGAACTACCCTGCCACTAATAGGGCCCTAGTCTAGGATGCAATGGAGAGGGAGGGCCTGCATCCAGCTACCCCAGGCACCCCACCTGTGGTGAGTGCCCACCTCACCATTAAAAGGCCAGGAGGCCTGAATTGGTCTGGCACCCGCTGGAGCTAGGGTGCCAGGTGCATTTGCTGTCGCTCCTGGTTGAGAGCTAATTCCCCACACTAAATTGCTGGGCTGTATCACAGGGACTCAGCCTGAGAGATAAACTGTGAATTTCCTTGACTGAGGGATTGGGGTTGAAAGACTAATTAAGGCCTGGGCTGATTGTCAACCAGACCTACTAACTACTAATTGGACTAATCACCAGGCTGTTGTATCAACCAGGCAAGATACTAACAAACTTCAATAGAACTTTAAAAATAAAGTGGAAACCCCTTTACCAAGCTGTTGCTGCACCCTCTGTAACTCTCACTCTGCCTCCTCAACACCTCCCCCTCCTTCCTGTTTCCAGTCCTACCGCTAGTGCTCCCAGTTCTAATAATTTCAAGCAACATCCAAACACCACACAGGTGGACTCACTAGCTGTGAGCTGTGCCTTGCTTGAGAAGCAGTGAGGAGGCACGGCCTCCTGCCCTGTCAGAAGGGGAGAGACCCACACACGTCTTTACAGGGGACATAGCATACTAGCAACTGACAGGGGTTACTCTAGCTTTTTTGCCACCCCAAGCACGGCAGGCAGGCTGCCTTTGACAGTGCACCTGTGGGAGGTCTGCAGGTCCCGCAGCTTCAGCATACCCACTGCCAAATTGCTGCCAAATCTGTGGGACTGGCAGACCTCCCACAAGCAAGCCGCCGAAGGCTGCCTGACTACTGCCCTTGCAGGGACTGGCAGGATGCCCCCTGCGACTTGCTGCCCCAGACACACACTTGGAGCACTGGTGCCTGGAGCCACCGCTGGCTACTGAATATGAAGAATTTTGTCACAGCTTTGTAAGTTACAAACAAATCTTCACACATCATTAGCTTATAGTCCAGCTATATCTTGTTTTAGACATTTACAACTAATAGAAATCAATACAAACAAAATTATTCTCCAGTGGACATCTTAAAAAAGCGAACTAGCTCAAAAAAGTGCATATGATCCATTATTAAAGTTTAATTTATAAATAGGCCAATAATGGCAGGTTTGATATATCCCAGGGGTCGGCAACCTCTGGCATGCAGCTCTCCAGGGTAAGCACCCTAGCGGGCCGGGCCAGTTTATTTACCTTCCACGTTGGCAGGTTCAGCTGACCGCAGCTCCCACTGGCCACAGCTCGCCATCCCAGGCCAGTGAGGGTGGCAGGAAACCACAGCCAGCACATCCCTTGGCCCGCACCGCTTCCCGCAGCCCCCATTGGCCTGGAACGGCGAACCGCGGCCAGTGGGAGCCGCAGTCTGCTGAACCTGCTGACGCAGCAGGTAAACAAACTGGCCCAGACCGCCAGGATAAGCACCCTGGAGAGCCGCGTGCTAGAGGTTACCGACACCTGATATATTCTAACTTTCCAAGCCATTCTCCTTTTAAAGTGACCATTTTTAAAAAACTACATTTGGATGAAAAAAATCAATGTTTTAAAAATAACATTTTACGAAACCCAAGTGCTAGAGAAATGTTTCAGTGCTTTTTAAAAAAATAAATCCCTGTGCAAGCAGCTGATTTACTAAACAGATAATCATTCCTGCACTGTTTGCAACCCAAACATTACAGCACTGAGAACTCAGAAGTAAGACTGATTCTAAAGCCAAGTAAAATTGAATTCATGTATTTCCCCCAGCTAAACAGATGTAAATGCAAAAACTAAACCAAAGGTAAAGATGGAAATTTAGATGGCATTTTTTAAATAGTTTCAATATTCTAAAGTTGATTTTGTAATAATGGTTGGGAAAGGTATTTATTTAAATGATATGTTCAAACTTGAGTGTCATCTGACAATCAAAACCTCATGTTCTTTTAAAAGTGTTTACTTTATCATTATTAACATACATGAACTTTCCATACAAGTATTAACAACGTTCCATTTAATACTCAATATGCAGCTGCATTATTTCAAATAGCCACACCGTGGCAATGCAGAAAAAGATTGGCAGGGCCAAAGAAATAAGAGAAGGTGGGGGTGGTGAATATTCCACCTCCCCATGTAGAGCATGTAGGTTCTCAACCTAAGGGCCCACAATGTGTTAGTGAGCCGCAGGTTGAGCACCACAGCGCACACACCCCTCAAAGCCCCCTACAGTCCCCTATGCCCAGAACTCCCCACCCAGAGACCTTTCAACAGAATGGGGCCAGGAATGGAGCTCTGGGTGCAGAGCCAGGCAGCCAGACCCCGCCCCATGGCATTGGATCCTGCACCCCGCCCTGTGGGGCTGGGCAGCCAGGACCTGGACCCCAAGTGCTGCTGCGCAGGCAGCCTAAAACCTGGGGTGCTGCAGCACCCCCACAAACCCCTAGTTCCCAGTGCTCCCCACCCCCATCCTGCCCAAAGTGCCTTTCCACCCCACAAACCTGCCCAGAGATCCACTCTTCCGCACCCTGCCCCACTCACCACCATCCCCCTGCTGACAGGGGCACTCCAGCAGGCTGCCAGCCCCACCCGCTTTCAGATCAGAGGGCCAAATTTTGAATTTTTTTTTTTAGCATGCAGCTGGGCTACATGCAGCCTGCAGGCCACGGACTGAGAATCACAGAGGTGGAATACTACACTGGATGTATTGTTCTGGGTGTATGTCCAAGAAAAACCAAGTGACTTATGTGGATTCTCAGATATTGTCTGTGACATATTTTTAGCAGCAGAGAAAGCATCACAGAGCTCTATGAATCCACAGCAGATACTGTGTATAAGAGGCTGCACAGCATCCTATTACATTTAAATTCTTTCGGGATTAAACTAGGGCCTAGACTGCTCTCTAGTGGCGGTGGCAGTCCATGGAATATCATTAGCCAATTAACCTCTTTGCACCAAATTGAACAAGGGGAAAGGATTTCTCCTCTGGGCCATATGTTTATGCAAAGTGAGAAAATACACACATACTGAACTGAACACAAAAGATCTGCATGTAGTGCTGAGATCAGCAGGATAGCTCTCAGCAGCAGCAAAACCAAGCAAGCATATAAATGTTTGCAGGACTGGGGCCTCAGTGTAAATCTACACTGCACACTAAGCCCAGGGTTCTGACTCAGGTTTGAACCCAAGCTCCACTTCTATCCACACACAAATCAGTCTGATGCAGGTCAACAAGAACTCATGGGGGCTGGGTCAGAGACTGAGTCCTACTGTCTCTCAGGACCAAGCCCTGTCATTCTGCAGCATGGACACAGGTCAAGCCACAGACCCGCATCAGAAAGTCCGTATAGTACAGCATGGACACATTAGCATGGCTATGAGAGCTGGGTCCAGCCATTGCAAACCCAAGTTTACAGTGCAATGTGGATGCTCAAGTACAGGCTTGGAAACACCAAGTGCACAAACCCGGGTCCCACAGAACCGGTCTTACCGTGCAATATAGACACACTATCAATGACTAACCAAGTTATTTTGTTAGGGCTCTCAATGTGGTTTCAGGAAATGATTGAAGTTATGTTCCCAGAATGATGAAGGGCAGGAAAGAAACTGATTAGCAGAGTCCCTGGCTGATTGATCGTTTTAATGCTGTGGGGTTATGTTGTAGTATTAATTTATACGGTGCTTAGATTCTCTCTTTATTACTGAAACTGATCAATCAATGCTATTGTAACCTTTGTTCTTCTTCTCCCAGTTTCCCCTTACATCCTCTGTTTACACTCCCTATTTGTTGTACGAGGATTGAATTTAGATTATAAACTCTTCGGGGCATGGACTGTTCCTCTGCTTGCTTCTGTGAGGTGCTCAGCACTCTCAAAAAATAATCATAATTCGTGATTTCAACCTTCCTGCCATTGGGTGGCTAGCAGCCAGGATGGAGCAATCAGGCAAAGAGGCATTGTAGGCTGGTGTATTGTGTCCCTAATATTTTGTAAAGCTCCACTCTGGATCTTTCCAAATAACCTAGACCCTTTGGCAACCTTTCAGGCAATAACATGGTTATTGTTCCCTTGCATCGGGAGAGAACTTGCATAAACTGCCATAGTATGACTCAGAGGTGTAATCACTTATCTTTCATCTTGCTAACTGGCCTTTCCAGCAGTACTGCCTTCCTGAACATGGTATTTGCGTATGTGACATTTCAGTGCTGTGCATGATGCTTGGCTGGTACATGTAGGGAGGGCTCTGACAATGCTGCCAGACCTTCAGACACAGCAGGTTCCTGGCCATTGGATGCCCACCTCACTGTGGACAGGTTGAACTACTAACATGCTGTGTACAGCTCATTGCTCGGGCCACAGAGGATGTAGAGTTGCTTCATTTGACTGAGCTAAACCTCTGAGGTCCCCGTGGAGTCAGGAAGTCTCCCCCATTATCAGAATCTTGGCTGCGGTATATCAGAGGTTCCTTCCTTTAGCAAGAAGTCTCTATCTATTCTACTAGCTCCATGAGATTGATGCACAAAAAGTGCAAGTGTTTGATTATTAGATGTATTCTCCAGATGCACTCCCTATTCTCACCCAGCTGGCATGGCAAAGAATATGGGACGTGAGGGATCTTAAAGGTCACAGTCATGACCTGGAGACTAGTGAGTGGAGGAAATGAAATCATTTCACAGGGGGATCCACATGTGCTGGCCCTTGCTCTGGGTATGCCCTATTCTGGAGGCCTCAGAAGCAGAAGCAACATTCTGGTGTAGCGGCCTGGTCTTGAGCTCATCATGTCTCTGCGTGGAATCCCTTGTCTTTCCCATCAATTGTCATTGGCAAATACATTAGTTTCACACTGAGGATCAGGGAATGGAGCAGATGGGGGAGAATTTTGACTTTAAAATAAGGTATCCATGGAAGCAACTGTAAAAATTCACACGGCCTTTAGAAGGGTCCATGCCTGGGCACCTAAGCGAAGAGAACACAAAATGTATTTGATCAAAAAGACAAGATGGCCCAGTTCATTCTCAAGCTGATGCTGGTGTTTCCTTGTGCACAGTGGGCTGTGAGTAGGAGAGAGAGAGAGTATAATCTGTGTAAACACTTTTCTGCTCTCACAGCAACACTGAGGATCTCTGCTGCACAGTCTGTACTCAGACTCTGCTGTCACTGGGAGCTCTGAGTATACAATATGCAATGGAGAGCCCCAGCATGAGGCATAGAGCTGCAGGGTGAATCCCAGCATAGGGCTTTGCCCTGTCTTAGGATGTTTGCTCCACTGGAACCCAAAGTCAGAAGTAGGGAATGTGGGTTCAATGCCTCACAAACCAGGGCTGCACTGTGTTACTACCAGGCCTGCTTGCATCTTCCATGACATCAATGCCAGTGTCTGCGCTCCTGGCATGCAGCCCCACTGTGCTCTTGCAGTGGGAGGAGGGGCAAACCAAAGAGTAATTTCATCTGGTAGGCTTGCACCTTGCAAACCAAGATCTGAGCCAGGGCTGCCATTCTTGTCTACAGCATGCTGCTCCTTGGGACTCCTTCATGAAATTCTTCAGCCTCATTAGTGCAGGGCACAAACGCATGGACACTTGACTCTCCCACAGAACCTGCCAGCAGAAACTTTGAACGGCCATCAATGAACTAAGCCTCACAACTCCCCTGCCAGGTCAGGACACGTTATCTACATTTGACAAACAGTGGAGATTAAGGCACAGAGGGCTAAGGGGCCTGTTCCAAAAAGCTGAGTTCCCACAGCTTCATTTCAAATCAGTGGTAACTGCAGGTGCTCAGCACCTCAGAAAACCCCTGTTTTACAGCACCTGTCAAAGTGCTGAGCCATAGCAAGTGGCTGCATTCTGCCTATGCCTTCCAGGGGAAGCAAACAAAAGTTTGCTTGGGCGAGACATTTCTAGAGAATCTGGCCTTTCCCTCGTCCCCCAGGATTTCACCCTTTATGCATCCTACTGTCTGCCTCCAGGCAAGCAGAACCATTCCTTCTGTGAACACCCTGCGCCCAATAAGAAGGGTGACTTGAGGAGGAAGGATGGTTATTTGGCTAAGGCACCAGAGTGCAATCAGGAGATCTAGGTTCCATGACCAACTCTGACACAGATTCTTTCTGGGTGAGTCACTCAGTCTCCCTGTGCCTCAGTTCACCACTTGTAAAATGGGAGGTGATAATCTATCCTTTGCCCTATCTATAAGGTTTGTAAGCTCTTCAGACAAGAACTATCTCATCGCATGTGTAGGTACAGCCCCTCAGCACAATGGGCCCCCAATCTAGTTTGGGGCCTCTCGGCACAACACTAATGCAAATAATCTAACATAAAGTAAGAGGCCAGTGGAATGACCTCTCTGCAGCAACAGGCCATTGAAGGGTAACTCAAGTCCAGAGCTGCAGTTCTGATGTATAACATGGTCATTTTAATGAGCTCAAAAGGCCCAGCTGTGACCTACTGCTCCTCTGGAGATGAGCCTGTGTAAAGCTTGAAATGTGCAGTTTATCACCTTCCAAACTGTCCAGAGAAATGAGAGGAGTGGGGGGTGTTTCTGTTTTGAGGCTCCTATCAGGTAATTCTGGGCACTAGTTACCAGGCATAAATACAAGAGGCCCTTGGACCCCTGACTTGAATACTTAAATTTTTATTCCATTCCAGTGTCATCAACAGAGATCTCAGCATCCAGGTCAGCAGTTCATAGCTGTCTTGCTCTTTCCTGGCAAACCCCATGGATTCTCTGCACCTTTGTGAACACCTGCCCCATCCTTCCCCATTCTCTCCAGAAACCCATCCACAACCTCCTTGCCAAAAATCATGGCACCCCAGACTGACTAGTCTCAAATACCACTACCTCTCTCTCTCATGCCTCAGAAATATTTACCCTGCCCAACAAACTGAAAAATGGCTTAACTGAGATCTCTTTTTATGACTTCTGTGGTCCTTTGCATTCCCTACGCTCCTCAGATAACACACTCATCAGGATGGTTTGGTTTTATGAAGAATAAGGGGTGGACATGACAAAGCTATACAAAATAACAAATGGTGTAAGAACAAGGAGACATCCCATGACATGGGAGGGTGGTGCATTTAAAACCAATACAGAGAATTGCTTTTTCACACACTAAGACTGTGGAACTCATTGCCATCAGATCTTACCAAGGACAAGAGCTCAGCAGGATTCAAAGGATGACTGGATAATTACATGGATAATGAGACTGCCCAGTTAAATTAGATTTTAATTTTAAAAAAAACTAGGGAAGGCACAAACTCTCACGCTTTAGGGCATAAAACAGCCTCTAACCTTTGGGAATTGGAAAGAACTTTCCCTGGGCACAGGTAATCCCTTTGCTGCCTACTGAAGAGTTTCAGGCATCTTCTTCTGAAACAGCTGATGCTGGCCAATGTCAGAGACAAGCCTCAGCCTAGATACTTTCACTGCTCTGATCCACTATGATGTCCCTCTAGTATTTTCTGATACTATTGAGTGACCAAGCCCCAGCTTATACTGTTGCCACCAGGTGAAAGTCTCCTTTTATCTCTACACCTTAACCCAGCTCCAATGCTTTTCAAACCTCAACTCAGGGTGCACCCCTCCTAGGAATAACAGCATCTCCTGAGATAGAGAAGCAGGTGGGAGAGAGAAACACTGCCTGGGTGCAGCTTAACAACATGTCTATGAGGGGTTTTGCTGTAGAACAGTAAAGTCAATGTAAGGAATGCCCTGCCCCCATACAAGCTAAATGAAAATACAGCAGCACTTCCCTCTATTGAAATGAAGGGGTGAGGCAGCATTTGCCTCTGCCAAATTCCCAAAAGCAAAAAGGACTCAACCAGCCAACACTAACCCTGTTCCCAGACACCCTTCCTCCCCATCACTCCTTGCCAAACCAAAACATGAGTGTCCTTGCACAGCCATCTTATAGTAGGGCTGGGGTGGGACTGAATTAATTACCCACAGCTGGCACAGTCTCCCTGGCTTGCAAATCTCAGCATTCAGCTGTGGTCCTGCCTCTAAAGAGCAGGGTGGGTGGAGGCAGGGTTAACTCCTTCCCTGCCAGAGTATGGCTAGGGTCTGTGCATCCCAGCAAAGGGAGCAAGCATCAGCTGTGTTTTTCCATAACCCAGTTTTAGATGGATTATACCAATGCCACAACCTTGCTATTTCAAAGGCAGTGGATGAAGTAAGAGTGAGCATTCAGAGGCCATCTGTCCTTTGGGAAGGTCCTAAAAGGTTGGTTGCGAAAGCTGATATAATATTGATTATACTGTATATATTCTTGATGTGGAACTTATTGAGTGAGTTTCTATGGCCTGTGTTATGCAGGAGGTCAGACTAGATGATTGTAATGGTCCCTTCACCCTGTAAATCTATTAATCTATGTGATGCTCCTTTCTGGACTAGTCAGGCTATTTGGACAGAAAATGTACTCTCCCTGTAACTCAATTCCAGTGTAAAGCCCCATCAGATGTCAAATCAGAACAGTTAACAAAGTGCCCCAGAGTCAATCTATTGCTACCCATTTCCATGTTGTTCTTGTTTTATTTGGGGGAGGGTGGTAAATCTTATCCATCTATAGTACTTATATGGCCCCCATAACTGTACCATCTGAGCACCACATACTCTTTAAGGTATTTAGATCATCTCTGAGAAGCTGGTAACTATTATATAGGCAACTATTACCCTCCATCCCACCCGTTCTCACACTTGCTATCTGGTCACCTTATGGGGAGGTTACAGCTGTCTCACAGCTCCTTTTCACCAGCCTCATTCATGAAAAGGAGCCATAGTGTAATGGTCAATTAGGCCCCATGGCCCTAAAGGAAAATTAATCGGAGCACAATTCCTCAAGTGACACACTTCGCTAGCTAGCTACCTGCAGTCAGCACAGCCTGGTGAACCTGTATGCATGGAAGGGGCGTGTGTGTGCATGAGAGAGAGAGAAGAGGGGTGTTTTTATACATCTGGGGGAGGGCATGGAGGAGTGGTTACAGGAACAACTATTGCGCTATTTGCTTAGAGAAATCAAACTGACGTCAAAATAAACATTTCCTGAAACAATTATAGCAAATTGCTATACAAATGAAAAAAGGTTTGAGTGAGTAGGTCAGTGTAACCGTTTGCCACTTTAACCAAGGCAGCCCCACAATTCAGGAAGCCATGTACATGGGCACAACTCAGGTCTGTAATTGTCCATGGGTCCAGTCCCACCAGTGATAGTCATGATGGAAGTTGCTGTACAGAGGTGGTGCCATCTTTTACTTTGTAGTCTAACCCTGCTCTGAGCCCTTTCTACACAATAATTCCCAGATTTTTTACTACTTGGAGAGCTGCCATTGGGGTGGATTATTACAATTTATTTGTACTACGATAGGCCATAGGAGCCAACTGAGAATAGAGAACCATTGTGCTAGGTGCTGTACAAAGACAACATAATCAGGCCTAACTATTGTTTTCCTAGTGTACACAAAACCCTCTATAATGAAACCAATTTCAAATATTGCAATAACACATCATCCAAAGCTAGTGAAGCTGTAAATGAGGGAATACAGGGACGATTTACAAGAAGAGATACAGATTATACATTTTGCTAAAGCCTATTGTACGAGCTCTTCTGTCAGATTTTTATCATGCCCAACTCATACAGGTTATGGGTTTGTTTTTCATTTTGATCATCAGGTTTCGTTCCCTGTTTGAAACGTGATAACATGCGTGAACAAATCAAAACTAGGTGCTCTTGTTCTTTCACTAGCATCAGCGCAGCATGAAAATGTCCCTTCTCCAACTGGCTGGCTGCTGCCTCTGTGTATTTAGAGCCCAAGTCACAAGGGCTGTGGGCACAGCACATACAGTCATGCTCCTTTTAGCTACTAGACTGACAAGTCTAGAGGACACGTTCTGACTTGAGAGAGAGCCTTTGCTTAGCATTTCAGTTTGCATATCCAGGTCATCTCCTAGGAAATGTACTGAACACTGATCAGCCATGAGCATGCATAGACAGTATGAAAGAAATACAGGAGCAAGACACTTGAGCAGAACTGACTGCATGACAAAACTCATTTTGGTCCTTCTGAATAATCTATGACTTTACCCTGGTTGAAAAGCCTCAATGGCCAAATTCATAGTTACTGTATAGCCCCTTTGGGCCAGCTAAGACAGTGCAAAGGGGTCAGAGTTCAGGCATAAATTCCCAGCACAGGGACCTCTCTG
Source organism: Chelonoidis abingdonii (assembly GCF_003597395.2). Classification (NCBI taxonomy): domain Eukaryota; kingdom Metazoa; phylum Chordata; order Testudines; family Testudinidae; genus Chelonoidis; species Chelonoidis abingdonii. Next base: position 23,521,843 of record NC_133782.1, on the reverse strand, counting down.
GCAGGTCTGTCCTGCCTCCATAGAAGCCCTCCCTCCTATCCCACCACAGGCTGCGATGGAGGAGGAAGGGTGAGGCATCAGAGGCACGAGGAGGCGTAAGCAGGATGTTCTTGTGCCCTAGCAGTTCTGCTGGCCAATTGCAGCAGTGGTGAAAATTAGAGAAACCTTCCTGGCTGCCCTAATCTGCACTGGCTCCCAGACAGCCCCTGAAAAGGGAAGGACGAGCTTCCTGTCCTCTGTCCCTGAGCTGGTGCCAGCACTACTGAACGGAAATACATGGATCGCAATGTTTTTAAATGGAACCTCTGACAGAATGACCTGGGTTTGCTTTTTAACTTAATGGGTGTGTTGGACCCATCATTCCCTACTTGGGCAGCTCCACTGGTGGCCACAGGAATGTCGACAGGACACAGGGATGCGAGGCATCATCACATCATCTTCTCTGAGCAAGGTTAGATGAAAAGGAAGCACCAGATGCGATACTCAGTCTTGGTTTGGCCTCTGCCCCTTTGGGCCAGGCCTGAGAGCAGGGGAGCTGGTGTTCACCTTGGCTTGCCTCTGCCAGCTTCTCTCTGTCCATCTCATTAAAGGTACAGAGTCCTACTACAGTAAAATCATATTTCAAAACGTGTGTTAGGAGAAAATCATTCCAAAATTGTTCTTAATATTTTAAGAGTTAAAAATGTTGTTTAATGATTTCCACTGTCTACCACACAAACCAATGAGCCTTCAGCTTCTGAAGGTCACCAGAGAAAGGTTAGGAAGCAGAACACACACAAACTTCATCCACATGAACTTTTCCTCATTGCATGCCTGCTCCGCAACACAGGCAGGGAGGGCTGGAGCTGCCTTTGCAGGGCACCAGTTGTTTCCGAAGAATCCCTCAGTCTCCTGTGATCTGAAAGGAAGCATGCATGAAGAAAAGACATTAGCAACGTATACAGATAGACAAATCAATCATCCAAGCTCCCTACTCACTCCCTTTGGGAGGAATGCCTCTCCAAGCCCTCCTGAGTTATCCCACTGCCATGACAATCTGTGTCTTTCATGCCCCCGCATCTCCACAGCAGGTGAAGCAGGGAGATGGGAGAAGTGGCTATGTCACAGGGAGGAGCTTGGCTGGATCTCTTCTCTTCACAATTGGGCCCAGACCACGCCCATCCCAGCATACTGTAGGGAGATCAAGAAAAGAGGGGGGAAAGCCCTTAGGTCAGCCAAAGAACCACAAAAATAACATAAAAATGTGAACAGTTGGACAACAGAAAATTCAGTCATTAGAAGCATCATAGTAACAGAGCCCCAAGCACCTTACCTCTTCCTGCAGCACCACCCAAGCAGCATCATAGACAACTGGTCCAGAGTCAGTCCTGCAACAGCTTTGAGGAGAATCTGCCGTTATCCACAATGTGAGCATGAGGGCACAGCCAGGGCATGGCCCCTAATCCTTCACTACGCATGCACCGTCAGGAGAGAACCGCAGCATCATTCATTGGAACAAACCAAACATATGAGCGAGAGACAAAATAGACATGACAAACCAGACACAACATGCATCTGCTCCTGGGAAAATCCAAAGAGCTGTGCTGGGAATTATGGGAGAGAAGCAGCACCCCACAGGCCCTGCAACCGTTGTTGGGAGTACTTAGCATGTGGACGCACTGGTCTGTGTCCCCAAAGCAGGATGGCTATGTGAAGGCACTGCACGGCTGCAGCTCACATTGGCACACTCATACTGGGCAAGGTGCAGTTCTATACTGTAGACAAGGTGATGCTCTAGGCTGCACAATATAATTTAAAGCAATTCCTCAAGCAAATTCTGCTTAATCTCTTACAGGTTAAGTCAGGGCAACGCACAAGGCAAGTCCTGTGAACAAGGGACAGCTCTTGTGGGAGCACGTTTAAATCAACAACATACTTGGAGAAAACAGAAATCTGTTGGGGAAAAAATATGGGGAAGGGGGAAGGGAATTGGCATAGTCAGGGGCTTGTGTCATTTTCGTTTATAGTGACTTCCAGCGTCCTTTGCAAAGAAATGGCTGATGGTGCAGTTTTGATTGTGTCAAGGACTGGTTATGCTTTGTGAGCAATGCCAGCTGCTCATCAGATATTTCTCTACTACATCTCTTTTATTATGGATTTAACAACAAGGCAGTGGAGTAGTACTTATTTGGCTGGTTTTATATTGTATCTGCCCTTTTTCTCCTAATTATCATATAATTGGAATTCATATATTTCCAGGTCTTAGTATGACAGAAATAGAAGATATTCACAGAGTAAGAAAGACAAACAGATCCTTCCAGAAACTGACACACAATATGGACATGGGCAGACAGCCACATCTGCACACTCAAAAACAGAAGTAGATATATGTGCAGAGACATACAGCGGAGGACACATATACATCAAATACACAGATGAACATAAGAAAACAAAAGAGCTGACAGACAGGGTCAGACCAATGGTCCATTTTGCCCAGTATCCTGTCTCCAACAGTGGCCCATCCCAAAACTTCAGGGGGAGTGCGCAGAACAGGGCAATTATGGAGTGATCCACCCCGTCTTTCACTTCCAGTGGTTTCGGGTCACCCTGAAGATGACTTGCATCCCTGACCATCTTGGCTAATAGCCACTGAATGACCTTTCCTCCATGAACTTATCCAGTTCTTTTTTTAACCCAGTTGTATCTTTTGACAATCACACTATCCCATAGCAATGAGTTCCACAGGTTAGTTGTGCATTGTGTGAAAAAGTATGTTCTTGTGTTTGTATTAAACCTTCTGCCTATTGAGTTCATTCAATGTCCCCCAGTTTTTTATATTGTATGAAAGGACCAATAATACTCCTTTATTCACTTTTACCGCACCATTCATAATTGTGTAGACCTCTATCGCACACCCCCTTGTCATCTCTTTTCTAAGATAAAGAGCCCTAATGTTTTTTGTCTTTCCTCATTTGAAAGCCATTCCATAGCTATGATCATCTGTATTGCCCTTCTCTGAACCTTTTCCACTATACCCTTTTTGAGAGGGAGCAACCAGAACTGGAAGCTGTATTCAAGGTGTAGGTTCACCATGGATTTCTAGAGTGGCATTATGATATTTTCTTTCTTGTGTTCTATCCCTTTCCTAGTAGTTCCCAACATACGATTAGCCTTTTTGGCCATTTCTGTGCATTGAGGTAAAGGTTTCATAGAACTAGCTATGGTGACTCCAAGCTCTATTTCTTGGGTTGTAACAGCTAATTTAAATCCCATCATTGTATATGTATAGTTGGGATAATTTTTGCCAATGTCCATTACTTTGCACATCAATATTGCATTTCATCTGCCATTTTGTTGCCCACTCACCCAGTTTTGTGAGATCCCTCTGTAATGCTTCACAGTCTGCTTTGGATTCAACTATCTTGGATAATTTTGTACCATCTGCAAGCTTTGCCATTTCATTGTTCATCTCCTTTTCCAGATCATTAACGAAATATGGTGAACAGCACAGGTCCCAGTGCGGATCCTTGTGGACTCCGACTGTTCCCCTCTCTCCATTGTGAAAACTGACCATTTATTCCCACCCTTTGTTTTCTGTCTTTCAACCAGTTACTGATCCATGAGATGACCTTCCATCTTAGCCCATGGCTAGTTAGTACCCTTAAAAGCCTTGGGTGAGGGACCTTGTCAAAGGCTTTCTGAAAATCTAGGTACACTATATCCACTGACTCACCTTTATCCACATGCTTGTTGACTTCCTGAAAGAATTCTATGAGATTGGTGAGTTATGATTTCCTTTTACAAAAGCCCTGTTAACTCTTCCCCAACAAATTGTGTTGATCTATGAGTCTAAGTCTATTTTTAATATAGTTTCTACTACAGGAAGACACACACGCAAAACACAGAAAAAGGCACTAACACAAACACACCGAGGGAAGGAGTCATTCACTCACCCACCCTGAAGTTTTCACTCTCTCAACAGATACTAGAATTTTATTTTTTCCTTCTGGTTATTTTGCAAACCAAAACATGCTCCTAACAATAACCCTCTGGGTTTAATCTCTTTCAGAGATCTCGCAGTTTGGGATAAACTAAACTGATGTCCTGATCTCCCTGGGGTGATTTACATTCCCCCCTCTTTTTTCTGCTGCCTTCCTTCTTATAAGGAGTCTTGAGCCACACGTCCTGACACCTTCTGAAACTATTTGGCCAACCAGGTGGAGTTTATCTTTCGCTTGGTCTCCCTCTTACCGCATTGCAGAGCTAGTTGGGAACGAATTACTTTTGCAAGGAGCATTCAAACAACAACAAAACCAGCCTCTCTCTTCCAGGCAGCGAGCTAAATTAATTTTTTGCCGCCCACAAACACAAATTATTTTTCAGATGAGGAAATAGGATCTAAACCTGCGGAGATTATATCTTTTCCCTTTCCATTCAGATTCCTGTTTAACTGGCTGCTTTCAGATTATAGGAAGAACATTTTGAAAATGGAAACCGGGGATCTTCGGTTAACGATTCCTTTCCTCCTGGAGTAGTGACCTATGAAATTGACATCGAACGGGATTACATGTATTAAAATACTTCTAATCTATTGAAGATCAACGAACGCGATATACTTTTTATTTGTAATTAATGAAGATGTTTTGGGCACTTACACTAAATGTCTCCCTTAAATGTACGAATCTCAAGGGGAAGATGGCATAATTACACTAATCAGTCCCCATACTTTAGAATGTTAGGGTTTGGAAGTAAGCCTGTTTCGCGAATTTATTTGAATTCAAATAGTTACATATTTAGACCTTTAATTTCGTTACAAGCTTTTTCCTCCCTCCTCCCCTTGCTAGGACAAATGAACCAAGATGTCGCACAAACTGCGAATCTGTTAGAAAGAAATCAATAGGTGATTAACACTATTAATTATTTGTTCTGATGAGCAGAGTGACTTATTATGCCAGACGTTTAGAAGGTCCACCTGTTACTAATTTAATTAGGTGGTTAGGAATAATGTATGTCTATTATGTGATTGTTGGTGTAACTATTTTTATTGGCCATTTAAACTACAACCGTAACTTTATACAAAACACACGAAAGGGGTGTGATCTTCTTATAGTTAAAAAAAAAATGAAGGAGGGGGAATTAACTCCTCTCTCTCTCGTTGAAATCGGTGATTTCAACTAAAGGGTAAAAAGAGAAGAAAATATGCTTCGCCCTTCCCCCCACCCCCAAGATCCAAACTCTTCACAGGGTAGTTACAGCTGGGGAACGGTCGCGGTTGGCTCAGAGTGATTTTGTTAATGAAAGCTCTGGTGCATCTCTCTAAATTGTAGCTCTTTAGGGGCTTTTCTGTCTGCTCGGTAGCTACGGGTGAGCTGGAGGTCGTTATCTGCCAAGCAATAGCCAGTGCGTAGAATTAGTGGATTCGTGACATTAACCATTCTCAAGGTGGGGTCCCGGGCAATGTCCCCTGGGTAGAAGCTACCGGGTAGACTCAGGGTAATTATTTCACTAGTAGAAACGCTAGCAAGGGAGAGCTGCCCGAGCGCCGGTGTAAAACGAATCCTCTCCTAAAATAGCTTTGTTTCTGGGCTAGACTCGGATTGCAGCAGTACAATTACAGGAGCAGTGACACAGGCAGGAGTGTCGCCCTTGTCAAGTGCCAGCGACCCTGGCACTGTTGGGTACTTGCTGCAGCCCCGCCCGGCAGATGGGAATGAAAGGGCAAATCAGTAAGAATGCAGAGGCTTCGCTCTTGACTTCAGGCGCTGTAACCCACACTCCTTTAGTAGATTGGGGTGTCGCGTGAGTCCCCTTGTGTGGTCTGGGCTGGTGTTTTACTGGATTGCCCCCGTGGTAGTTGGGGCCATGGCCGCCTCTCCTCTTTGTGCCCAAAGCTGCAGAGCGTGGCGAGGTTTCCCAACCTCGCAGTCCATACTGCGAAGCTTTCTTCTCTCAGCCCTTAGCCTGCAGCCTTCCCTCGGGCAAACCTCCCATTCGCATGGGGCACGTCTATGGAAAGCGGTGGGCGCTTGGCGTGAGTGAGAGAAAAGGTCCTACGTGGTCACTGGTGCAGCTGTGAGAGAGTGGAGAGGGCTGGCCTTCTTTCCTTTATTTTTTCATTTCCTCCTCTGGCTTGCTTTCTCTTTCTTGTTTCAAAAGCTAAATAAAGGAGCATCTTCCCTTCAGCCACTCCTAACACTGCCCTGACACCTGCATATTCCTCCTCTATCGCTCATGATGTTGGTTAGACTCCTCCAACCTGCAGTCCGTATAACAAACCATGCCAGCCATAGTCGTTATGTTTTCTCTTTATTGTTTGAGATATTTATGTACCACATTATATGTTAAAGATAAATCTTCTGATATACATTTTTTTTAATCTTATTTACCACAATTACACCACAGGTACATTTGAAACAGCTGCACAGATCTGGTGGATTGCACAGAATGAGTTTTGTCTTGTTTTTGTAGCCTGAACGCTTTCAAATTCAACAACTTTCTGTTAAATTTAGAGGTCATGATTATTTAAAAAAAAAATGAGAACTGAACTCAAGGTCTGTGATTTCAGCTGGAGGCAAAAGATCTTGATCAAATGGGATTACTGAATATGAGTTAAAATGGAAGAATTCAGAATATGTATTTATTTTATTACTACAATGTAAACATTACATCTCACTGGGATGATTGGTCACCAGCTGTTACCATTTTAACTGTTTGGGTGTTCATACAATCTAGGTCTTGTCCACACTTCTGTAACCACCCTTCACAGGGTATAAAATAAGGGGACCTCCCTGCCCCCACTCACTACTCAATATCTATTTTTAATTTTACACAAAAACACCCAAATCCACTGGGTTGACAACTGTGTTTCAAATCTTGCAACTCTGACTTGCTTAATATTTGCAAGACTATTACCTTGAAAATTGTTTCTAGATTGGGCATTTTACAACCCTACAAGATATATTGAAAGAAAGTTCAGACCATTATTTAGAGGGTAGGAGGGTTGTCAAATATTTTCCTTCAAAAAATTTATAAATAAGAAAAAAATATATTGAAATCTTAGCTTATTAAAACAACTGCAGGGCAAAGACTTTATTTTATTTTTTAGGTTGTATGATTTACTTTGTTGGATGCACATAACTAAAATAATCTTTTCTTTAAAAGGATACATAATTATTTGGCTATGTGGATGTTCAGTGTAATTTTCTTTTAATGCAACCAGCTCTGGCCATTCTTTAGTCTTCTGTGTTGGAACCATAAGCCTCTATGAGGCCTTCTAAAGAATGGATGAATCCAGACACGCTGCATATACCACCTATAACGAAAATGGCGACATCAAAGAAAACATGGTGCCACATGAGCTTCCTCCACAAGAGCTTGAGGTGGAAGAGACTGGGGAGCAGGAAACAGAGGCCTGCACCTGTGAGGCTCCCTGTAAGACCCATCAGGAGGGCAAAATGAGGGACGTAGATAGCCATTAACAAGGTGAAAACTACCAGGGCACACCTGAGGGTTAGTCCCCAAGACTTGAGCCTCCCATCACCCCCATAACAGTTAGGAAAGACTGCCCTGTTTCCATCTTGGAAAAGGGACTTCTCCAGGACTTCCACAGCTGCAAAGAAGGGCAAGGGGTAGGAAAGCAAAGCTTTGGACACCAAGAAAAGGTTGACTACTGCCCTAATGGTGGATGGCAAGTTGTCTGTGATGACTTCTTTAGTCTCATCAGCCCAGGTCAGATAGGCTACCAAGGCAAAGAGTCCCTTGAGAATGCAAGCTGCTATGTGAGTCCAGTTCATCATGCAATGAAACTCCTTGGGGTGCTGCATGTTCCCCTCTAAGGAAGGCAGAAAAATCTGGGAGGTGTAGCTGAAGACTATGATGCCAATGGAGATAGGGAACTTCTTCACATCAATGTAAAACTTGACTTTGTCCCAAGCCCAGTCACGTGCTCTGGAGAGACAGTAGGCAATCACCAAAATGTTGATCACAAAGTGGGCTAAGGTGCAGAGCAAGCTGAACTTCGAGACAGCCTTGAGGTTCTTCAAGAAAGCACAAGGCAGGAGCACAGCTGTGGCAATGATAGACCAAGATTTCTGGGAGACAGGCAAGTTTGGGAAGCTGTTGTACATCAGGTTCCCACTGACCACCACATAGAGAATACAGGTCATGACCAGCTCAATGATCTGAGCCACATTCACAATCCTCCCGCCAAGCTTGGGAAACCTGGGAGCACAGCAAGCGTTAGCAATGTCGACATAGGAGTCTCTCACCCTGACTATCTCCCCATCTTCATTCTCTTCGTAAAGACAGGCAATAAGGATTTTCCCAGTGTAGCAGCAAACTACTGCAGCGAAAATAATTAAAAACAGTCCTAGATATCCACCGTGAAGGATAGCATAGGGCAGGCCAAGAACAAACATCCCCTAGAAAGAGACAAAATGGATACTGTAGTGTTCATTTTAGCAAGAGACCACACACACATACAGCAGCAAGATATCTCTCTCACACACACAAACACACACACACAGCGGTGCAATCAGATCACAAACCAACAGCAAGATTCTGCTTCATATAAGCAGGTATGAGAGGGAAATTAAAAATGAAATTGGACAAGGATTCCTGCTTCATTTGTCTGTCCAGAACTCTTTTTAAATGTCTAAATATTTCCTGAGCTGCTGAACTGACCTGAAGACAAGCATTTTAATATAAAATAAAACCACATTTGATCAGAATTTGTTAAAAATCTGTTTTCGGAATGAAAGGCAGAGAAGTTAGTCATTTCAGAATTGAAAAGGAATAGTCCTCACGATTTCATAAAACTTTCACTCTTGTATTACTATTGTATTGTTGTTGTTATTACTCTGCTATTTTAATACCCAACCTCTGAATATCTTCGATCAACCTTTTAATTCCCCACTCAAACATATAGGACACTGAGTCTGGTTTCGATCAAAACGGAGACCCCATTTTAAGGGGCAACTCTGGGAAAAGGTTTGGAAATATTCATGCAGCCAGATTAAAAATCATTGGGCTGCGTTGCCACTTACAACACACGGCTCTCCAGGATGCAGTTGCTTTTGACATACTGAGGATGCCTCTGCATTTGAGAGCGCGAGTTGCTTGCGGGATCTGTCCGCATTACTGAGATTCGGAGGGTGACACCTTTAAAAGTCTCTAGCTGCTCTCCACAAAGGACTCGCTTTCCGTTTGAAATTGCCTAGAACCCTGTAAGGAAATACACTTCACATACATAATCATTCTGGAGCTAGAAAGTTGGGGCGGGGGGAGGTTACTAGAACAGGCAAACCCATCACTGCTGTTCTCTCGTGTGCATGGGGCCCAGAGGGAAAGGTCCAGTGGGTAGAGCAGTCATTTAGGAACGTTATCAGTACAAATGAATTAACAGACGGAAGCTTTTTAAGAAGAGATGAGAGACTCGTAAAACTGCTCGGGTTTAATTTGCGACTGGTAATAATTTCGCGGTGAAATTGGTAATATTCACATATCCAGTCAGCCAGAGGAGGAGGCTGGGAATAGGGGGGGAGGCACTAAATCCCCTCAAACCCCAAATGAAAATCAGTCACAAACACGCATCTCACGTTTACAGCAGCGAATACCAGGACTTTGGGAGAAAACAGATTCAATGGGAACACACCGTTCTCAGGTGTATTCATTTGCTTGCACAGTGTTCAGGTGAGACACTTTAACGCTCAGTGGACATGCCATTCTGGTGGTTCAAGTGATTTCTGTTTACAACAGGAGAGAGTTGGTAAAAGCCACGCGCTCCTTCTCATTTTTAAACTTTACTGGGCGACTTGTCATGCTGTGGAGAAGGGATGACCGCTTTTTTTCCTTTTAGTAATTTACCCCGAGCCCAAACTGAATTGACTCCACCAGACCATAAAGGCAAGCAGAGGGGAGTGGACTGCATTCCAAATGGACACCCTCTGTTGGCCTGATCTCTCTGGCTACAGACCCATCCCACAAGGGTTTTACGCCATCAAAATATAATTCCCGAGAGGAAAAAAAAGCATGCAATTGGGGATGGGAGGGGGCTGACATATTTGTGTAACAAGCACGATCTGAAACGATGTTGTGAGTTTGTGTGAATATGTAAACACCCGCACTTCACACCGCTGCTTACACACACAGACCCGCAATGCATGTGCATGCCATTTCTGCCTGGTATGTTTCAAGGTTCTGCGTCAGACTGAAGGAGAACACACACACACACGTTATTATTATGACCCTTGTTCCCTATACATGCCTGCACAGGTAACCTGCAGCACTGGGGGGCGTGCCGCTGGGGGTGTACGGTGAGATGCCCCCCCCCACCTCCCTCCCGTTACCTGGATTGCGTTGGTGACATTCCACCCAGCTTCCCAGGCGGTGATTTTGGGCTTGCCTTGGCCGGAGAGCTCCGAGCATATGCCCTCGTCCTTGGAGGCTGACGGGGGCAGGGGACCCGTGCCATCCCTTTGGTAATGGATATCCCCTTCTAGGGGTGGCTCGGCTCCTTCTTCGCTGGCGTCCGACTTTAAGATGTCCATCTGAAGCCCTTGCCTGTGCTCCATGTCCAGGTCATCGCAATGCACAAAGCCCACCGCTTCTTCATCGGTAGCCGCCTGGAAGCCCATCCTCGCAAACATGCCGCTCACTTTGGCCTGGGACTTGTTGGAAACCGAGGTGGCGACGTTGGAAAGCTTGCTCCGAATCAGAGTGGCCATGTTGCCTCTCTTGCTTGGGATCTTCTGGCTACCAAGAAGCCGGCGATCCTCGGCACCAGGCGACAAAGTTCTGCTGCTGCGGGGCTGGCAAAGCCGCTATCTCCACTTCCTACAGCAATTGGACCTTCTCCCCTTCAGTGTCCCCTGGAGCATGACCCCGCTCGGTTTGAGTTCCTTGGCACCTCCCGATCAACACCTCACCCTCTTCCTTGTGCATATAGGCTGGGGAGTGAAGTGGGGTCCCGGGGAGGGGGGGTCTCTGCAGTGCTGAGAAGGGGGGGTCGGCGGTCTGGTACCCAGCCTGTGCTCCAGAATGTCTCTGCCCCCTCTCTGAGCAGCAGAGACGCGGGTTGGTTGTCTCCAGCCTCAATGATGCCCGTGCAATGCAGAGGAGCCTAAGGGAGAAAGGCAGGAGAACGTGGGATGATCACCAGATTGCCAACGCAAGCCTTTTGCTGTGCACACCACGTCTCCATCCCAATGCGCCCATCTATCAGAAGGAAGGGGAGAGGATTGCTGCATTTCTGAGGGAGGTACCACAGTCCTCATCAAAGCCCTTCCCCCCCTTTACACAGCAACACCCACACCTTCTAGGCTCTGCCATCCACACTGCAGAGGGAGAGAGGGAATTGGCGGTGGAGGGAGATGGGGGTAGTTCCCCCTCCCTGATTTATATGCGTATCTATATTTATATCTCTATCTTCCCAAAGGAGCCGCCCAGCACTGATTTGGGAGCCGATTTTAGCTGGCAAGACAGGGGCCCAAAGAAAACACCCAATGGAGGCTGGGAGCTTACGCTTCCATCGTTTGGTCTCTCGAACGATTCCTACGTGTAATTAATGTTGCTAGAAATCCGCGGATCATTTTTTGTTTGCCAAAATACAGTGTAATGCACTAAAGCCAGATTTAAACGGCTATATACCTTCTTTCTATAATGTATAGCTAGATACAGATTCCTTGTTACTGTGCGCATATCATGCCTTTCTATGTACCCACACAGATGCCTTCTTATTGCCCATATCGTTTATATCTACAGTTTAAATATAGATTTCTCATTATACCTATATTCTGTATCTACATCCAGATACAGATTCCTCCCTATTCTTCATCTATTAAATATCTAGATACAGGTCGTCGTTATAGGTATATTCCATATTTATATAGATGCAGATTCCTCTCTCTTGCCCATATATTTAAAATCCTGATTCAGATACAGATTCGACTTTTGTATACATAAATTCGATAGCTGTATGTAGATACAGATTTCTCCTTATTATCCATGTTCTACAACTACAGATGCCACATTTAGATATCACCTTATTACATACAGATATATCATATTATTTACTTTTGCTTTCAAATGCTTATATTTATTTTTAATGCAACAGCCTTAAAATTATTCATTTTGATTTAGCATATTTCCCTGGACAAGAGATTACGCGGCATGGTGAAGAACTGAATACTCAGTCACTTTGTTATTCCATTTGGGGGAAATCTAGAAGGAAATCTATACCATTGTAAGGGAATGCGTAGTTTTAGAGCAGTGTTGTTTAGAGGATGCCATCTTCCCTGCCTTCAGAATACCTGGATAGGGTTTTTTATTTTAATTTTATTTTATTAAGATGTTAAATGCGAGCTGTAAAAATCTACTTATTGTTTACTGCTTTCACAAGACACGTATATTTGATTTCTCTTCAAAAATTCTTTTTATTTGCCAAACTCATTTTGTATTAAAGATAAGCAGAATTGTCGACACTACCGATTATTTTCCTAAGTATTACAAGATAGGTGACTAATACAAATCTGATTGAACTGAGAAAAGGAATTGGATGTGAAATTAAGATGAAAACGACTAGAGCCTGGAGAAATACATCCACCATTTCTCGTGAGATGCCTTTAACCAGTTAAAACAGAGATTTAATAGGCTAAAGTATATCTGAATTGAACCAATTAGAATTGACACTAGTTAGAGCTTTACCAAAATAAGAAAAAACTAGCTCTTCTATTATGGTTGTTATGTACACTGACAATTGTATCCTAATTCCTTTCTGTAATGTTCCTTCCTGGGATCTTCCATGCGAACCTGGGTGCGAAAGGTCAAAGGGAACCCAAACAATGATGCTTATTTACAGCAAACGGTTCTCTGCAAAAGAAGGAAGGCCGCGAGATGCATTAGCAAACCAGGGCTCATCTCTGCCTTTGCTTTGGAGAAGGAATTATTACATATCATTGCACAAATAGGTCGAGAAAGAGGAGCGCTACCCATTTTTGATCCATATTTAGAAACATCCAGCATGCATCGGGAGCCACGGAACCAGCAAATCGCAACTAGAATTTAACTTCCATTTTTAAAAATCCCCCTAAGAAAAATTTCTGATCACAAATTTAGGTGTGTATTTTTAATCGATGAATGACTATGCCCTTCCTCCTCCCTCACATTACCACTGAACGGAAAATGATTTTTCTTTTAATTCAACGAGATTTTACTATGTTCTAACATACGATGGAATTTGTTGTCGAAAATGGGGTGGGAAAGGTATGTCTGGAGTTGTGCGATTCATCCAGACCATATTTCTTAAGCTCAGCCCTGAGTTCTCTGATTCCCAACACATCATAGATCAAAGGGTACCAACTGGCTTCAGAGGACTTTAACTTGTGAAACTGACTTGAGCTGTAGTAAAGCACTGAGAATTTTCCACAAAAACCACAGAACGAAACACCTGATAATCCAAAAATATATTGTCTTTTGCTGGACTGTAAGCTCCACTGCAATTTTTCCATCAGTCGGGTAGCAAAGGACCGGAAGAAACGATTAATTATACAGTAATTTGATGTTTTTTTCTCACGACACTTAAAATATCCTTTTCCTTTCTTCCAGTTTATGATTGTTCATTAGCATAAACCAAAGGAAGAATTCTAATCGTGTTTTTAAATCAAATATATCGATCTATCTCGAAGAGTTATTCATTAATTATAAATTTACAAAATTTAGAGAGCCTTAAACCAGCGATCCTATTTATTCTCTATTGAAAACAAACATCTGTGAAGAATGTAGATATTTGAAACTAACCTCCGTCTTCCCTCTTCGTTTCTCTGGTCCTTTTGGCAAGCTGCCTCCTGGTGCTAACAAGATCTTTCTGTGAACGCCCCATTAGTGGACTTTAACTATTTCGTCAAACGGGGGAAGCCTCATTTTTGCCATTAAGAGCTTTTAGTTGTATGATGTCAGTCGCACCTCCCTCACCGGAAAGCCACCAGACAAATAAACCCTTGTCCATCTCCCATCCTATCTGCACCAATCCTAGGGCAACCCTGACAGAGGGAGGCAAAGAAACAAACTCAACCCGGGAGGCAGCTAAATGTAGACTCGAACAAACAGGGGGGCAGTGTACAAGGGGTTTTCCCCTCGCCGATTAATTTCTCTAGTTCTGTGTTTGAACCAGATTCGCACACTGGCAATCAAAGCAGGATTGTGGGGAGTTGTGGGACCAAAGCAATCACGCGTGTTTGAAGCTACTGGGAAGGTAAGAGCAGGGCGCTAAGTACCAGGGAGCCCGGGGCTATGGCTCAGGGCTAGTTACTGAGTCCAGCAAGCCAGGCTCGATGCCAGAACACCATAGCAGGCAGCAGACACTGCTCGCTGGTCCCTAGCGCTGCACACGCCTTGCCTCCGTCTCAGAGTCCGTCACTTCTCTCTCCTCTTGCGGGGCATTAAGGACGCAGGGTGAATTTCTGACTCCTGTGATGTCAATGGCAAACCTCTCATGGACTTCACTGGGGACAAGCTATATCCCACTGTCTTCCTATTACATAGCATCATCATGCAACTTAATATACAGATCAACAGACGCATCTCTCTACATATACTAGGGAGCCAGGAGTTTGGGTAATAACGAGCTCGTTTGGACACCCAGACAAGTCTCTTTTTCCCTGGTACGGAACAATACAAGCACCTTTCTCTCCTTCGCAGCCGGGTTTTGTTCCACTAACAGTCCCGGTCCTGTTCCCTGTGGCATCGGCTCCAAAGAAGGGTTTGTCCGGATAACTAACTCGCGCCTCTGTGCAGCTCTGCATTGTTACCAGGGAACAGAAACCAGAGTAACAGCAGCATCCGAACTAAGCCCCCATTCCATTCACACCGGACTGCTGCGGAGTCCTAAGTGCTAGAACTCCTCGTAAAACGCCCATTTGTATAAATCGCTCACTGACACAATGCGGGGTGAAGCTAAGAAATGACGATACACAACACGTCACCCCTATAAATTACATCTTTAAATGTAATCTGGATTTCATATACTGAGTTTAATTTAAAAAAAAACTAAATTTAAAGTCAATCACCAGCTAAATGCATTTATTTTTACACACGTATCTATCCCTGTTAAACGGAACTTTGCTTCACTACATTTAAATTCTACAGCAAAGGAAAACAAAAATCTTAATAGGCAGTTTGCCTTTGAATAAAACTGAAAAACAAGCAATAAACTAACAGCCAAGCAATACGTCCCCAGAAGGGAAAAAAAAACCAATTTACATCAACCCACAATGAAAATGACTCTTCCTCCTCCTCCCACCCCCACCCGCCTACCTGAGAATTCTTTCTCAAGAAAGAAACTTCCTCCTAGCTAGTTTCTGTGTATTTCCCAGCA
This sequence comes from Chelonoidis abingdonii, assembly GCF_003597395.2. Taxonomy (NCBI): domain Eukaryota; kingdom Metazoa; phylum Chordata; order Testudines; family Testudinidae; genus Chelonoidis; species Chelonoidis abingdonii. Next base: position 23,506,494 of record NC_133782.1, on the reverse strand, counting down.
GCTTCCTTGAATGGATTTCTGTAAAACCTACCCTAAACTTTTGCCATGGTCTAAAGAATGAATTCAAGATATGACTGGACAGACAGACAGAAAGAAAGAAAGAAAGAAAGAAAGAAAGAAAGCTGCAGAGAAGAGTTTTGGCGCTTACCTATGCTTCTCTCTTCATCTTCGCCGGCAGTGCATTATTCCATTAGAAAGTGGGGAATGGGTGAGGACCAGGGACAGCAGAGACAGAGAGAGAGAACTACGTCTACGTCATTCATGCTTCCCCCCCAACTAATAATTATCCCCAAGCAGGATTTTACATCTAAACATTGCCCAAAGGTTAGCAGGTCTTCGGGGTGCATTTGATCTGCAAATAATTTCCGAACGGAGCTAAAGCAGAGCAAATAACAATTCCTAAGCCCCGGCTTCACAAAGACGGAAGGGTTTCCATTGATTTTTACACTTTGCTTGTCTATATAAAAACAAAGACCTGGGTGCTTTCTGGAGCCTCAGTCACACCAGGCGCTGTCTGGAATGATCTTCCTTCCCACTCCTTGTATTAAACAAAGCGCATCTCCTTTCCAGACTCAGGACAGTGGAGTATCTGTTCCTAAAGAGAAGGCTAACTGATGCTGACCAGCTTGTCTGCTTTGACGGTAAGTTCTCGCTGAGCCTTGCCATTGTGCCAGGAAATCTAATGGGAATGGAACTGCCTTGCAAAGCCTTCCATGGGTTAAATACACTCGCCCTTATCTACACAGCCCAGGCGCGGTGCGATTTGCAGTTGCGGTTCCTGATTTAATAACCTGGAGGGAAAGGCTATTCATGACTAAAAATCCTTGGGCAATGGGGGGCAGAGGAGCCCACACAAAGCACGATTCCTCCCACAGTTGCTCTACGCACCGACTCTTCTAATGTGAACTGCAGATGGGCATAGCTAGGCACAATCGCCTTGCAAATGGGCTCTCAGCCTAGAAGCAGTTCTTGTTTTCAGGAAGGGAAACTGGGAAACTATACGGCTCAGTGCAAAGTTCTACAGTTCTGTGTTGCAATTTTTTTAAAGAGGTGTCTACCAGAGGAGAGGTTGAGCAAGTCCTTTGCTCTCTGCCTCAGTTTACCCCTCTGCCAAATGGGTATTATAATGGTATTTACCAAACCCAACAGGGTCCTGTGAGTCTGAACTAAAGGCTGCAAAGCGCTTGGAGATCCTGAGCTGAAAGATTCCATGTTCAGGGTGTGATCATGCATCTAACCTGCTCCCAGTGCAACATACAAGAAATTTAGGTCTGCAGAAAATTAGACCTCACACCACACTGGCTCTGGTTATTTGTGTTCCATTTAGGAGCTAATCCTACAGTAATTTCTCCAGTCAAATAAATATACTGAGAAGTCAATTTCGAATTCCTTGCACATCCCAAACTGCAATTGATTTGAAGGAAGAGTTGGGTGAACCACCACTGCAAGATCACAAGGTGTGGACAAGTTTTCACTTGAAAATGACGAGTTTTGCCTTGGTTTCATTTTAGCTGGTTGGCTTACTGGACGGGTAAGAGACCCCATGTGACCAGAGAGAATTGTGGGTACTTGAAGGTGCGATTGTTTGCATTTGTGTATAGTTAAAAAGCAACTACCCTGTAAAATGTGTACTTACTCTGTACTTACATCTAGGTATGTATGTTTTGAAGTTAAGTGACTAAGGTGCATACAGCAATTGCCACAAAAAGTCAACATTTGCCATACAATTACCACAGATATCTCCTAATTCTTAGTCTAGGGCAAAATTGTGATATCTTGGATAGTATTCTGAAGTGACTGTTAGCGGGCTGATTTTAAGGGCCACTATTGAAATCAATAAGAGTGTGTGTGTATGTGTGTGTGTGTATTAGACCACAGAGGTCAGAAATGCCAAAGATTTACCAACCCATTGATAAAACCTGTAAGGTATCTAGCTATCCCTCTGGTATTGTAAACATGCACCTTCTTGTTCTAAGCTTTCAGACACAAGTGGCTGTACAGTACAGAAATTCATTCCAGTTCTTTCTTCCCTCTCCAGCCCCCTTCCCCCACCTCCTCAGAAGCCTTGGAGGTGAATTCTGACAGGATAATAAAGAGTTGCAGAATACACTATAAAAAGGCAATTAGGTAAACTGCTGGATTGGGACAAGCCTTTGTGACCTGGTTAATAGCTCTGAACAGAGCTGGGAATTTCAAGAGGGTAGAGAAGGAAAAAGACGCTGATATATCAGTGCGCTTTGGGCTGGGGGAAGAGATTCAGCAACAGTCACCTAACTATATCTGCATAATTTTTGTAGAAGATGTATTGATAGTCTGCTTATTAGGAGAAAGTAGCCCTGTGAAATTCTACCGTTATGTCCCTTCACTAGAGTCAGTCTCTTGTTTGAACTCTGCTATAAAAGTTTATGGTGGCACCGGAGGTCAGCTGTTTTTGTATTATATGTTCTTTTTTATTAGCATCCCAGGTTATGGGATAAAAAGTTAGTGAAAGAACTGAGGGTTTCCCTCGGGAACACACTACCTCTGAGTCTCGCCAAAAGAAGTTGGTACCATTGCCCATCATCTAGTACCATAAAGCACAGAAATGTGGAATAACTACTAATGAGATAAACTCAAGCTTCTGTTATTATGAATGAATCTTCATCAGCATAATATTAGCATGGAACAATGCAAGTGTTTGCTACAGTAGAACCAGACTGAGTGGCTAGATCCTCACCAGCAGGACCAAATCCATCATCTTATGATTTTCCAGAAACAAGAAAGAGACACTTGCAGCCAGAATCACCATTACTTTAGGTTAAGACACTAGCATAACAAGAAAAAAACAAAAAGCAAAAGCTCCATGAGAAAGAGCACATCATATGAGTCTTCTTCTTTTAACAATCTGCACAGAACATAACGGGGGGCATACTGATACATACCAATGGTCCCTGTAGACCAATATCCTTTCCTCAGACAGTGACCAGTACCAGATGCTTCAGAGGTAATGAACAGAGAAAGGCAGTTATCAGGTGATCCATCCCATGTCATCCAGTCCCAACTTCAGGCAGTCAGAGATTTAGGGACATTCAGAGCATGGGGGTGCATCCCTGACTATCTTGGCTAATAGCCAACTGAACACAAAATGACTGCCTGACTCTGTAAACAGCAGAATTCTTAAGATTTAAAAGGTGCAGTACAGAAGCATAACTAAAGGCATCACAGTTTTAAATCAGTATCTCTCAGGATTTAGCCTAGTAGGAATTTTGCCTGTGTAAGGACTGAGTAAAAACTGAGTAACATCTTCCAGATTTGACCTACATTTTTTTTTATACTTTTCAGTGTTTCTTCTCTGACATGAACAAAACTTCCCATGAATCTCTGTGATCTTCATATGCCACGCAAACAAATCATTATGAACAACAAAATAAAAATCTTCCAAAAATGAGAATAAGACTAAAAAAATGCCCTAGGAGATATTTCTCTTAAGTAGGAATTAAATTTAACTGTGACCTTGGCTTTCCTGTTGAAATGAAAAGAAGGTGATCGTTGTTGATGTTTATGAGATCAGATTCCCAAGCTCACTGTGAACATGGCATTTCTCCCATGGGTTGGATTCACGTTAATAGGGTTTTCATTGACGACATATATAAAGCTTCATCACTGTCAAATTAAATGAGCATTTAAATAAAATATTCATATTTATGCCATGAGTAGTACACAGTATATTTCCTAGGACACAATTATAGTATCATTTTGAGAGTCAAGGAAAAGCATAGCATATGTATGCTTGGTAATATTTAAACCCTTCAAAATTCAAATTAAAAACTCAATGTTCTTTGCTTTCTGTTAGGATTCTATAATCTCATCAATATATTCCAGTCAGTTATCAAGACCATCAAAACAATGATGAGGTCTGTTTCTCCTGCACAAAACTGAATTGATGACAAAATTCTGGTCCTATTTGTAAATAGCTGCAGAAAATTGAGCATCAATATTTCACTGTATTCTGGACAGCAATCACCCAACACACAGCATCCTTGAACCCCTCTATCCCAGGCAGGTTGTTCCTGGACAGAGTAGGAATAATCTATACTGGGTGTAAAGTGTCTGTGTGTGCTTAGTTGCTGTTGCTAGGTCAAGAGCAAATGCTCACACAAATGTGCTGAATACACACTTCTGATCCATAGGCCTGCTCCCAGGATGTCACTGCACAACTCCTTTCATAGGAACAAAGGAGCATAGAAATTGCCATACTGAATCAGACCAGAGGGCCACCTGGTCATGTATCCTGTCTCTGACAGTGGCCAGCGTTACTTTGGGGAGAGTTGTAAGAAACTCCATAAAGGGCAGGTACGGAATATCCAGCCCATAGGATAAGTTTCATCCTCAGCAGTTAGTGCTTGGCTCCCACCCTGAAGCTTCAAAGTCGGTATGTCTCTATTTTTTCTCCATGGATGGTCTGGGGAATGACCTTTCTGTTTGCACTACAGGAGTCAGAACTGGGGCAGAACACTACTGCCCTTTGCTCCCTTGTGGTTCGTAGGGGCAGTGCCCAGGCCCACCAACTTTGCCCCTTAATTGTTATTTTTCATCCTTTATTTTGTGTCCATTCTGCAGTGAGGAAGGAAGACCAACACCCTTGTATTCAGACCTCTCACAAATTTATTCCAGCTATACCCAAAAGGAAACCCACAGCAGCAGCCCACAGGAATGCAAGATCTGTCAGTGAATCAGTACATAGGTACTCTTGGTGATATGTTCATGGTTAACATAGAGAAGCAGTTTGCAGATGTTATTGAAAAGCTCCTGTAACAGCAGAACAAGAATACACCACAGAATATACTACCCACGCCTGTAGGTTCTGAGATTGGATGTTAAGGGCCACATTCTGAACCAGCCTCAGATTGGCCTATAATTTGGCACTTCTGCTTTTAGGCTCACAATTGACTTTGCAGGCAAATATTAGCACTCCCTATTCTCGAATTTTGCATGTGTATGTAAATTGGGCAGCTGGGTCCTGGGCTACGTGATACGCATAAGCAGATGACTGTGCACATGTTCAGGGTGCTTGTCCACTTTTGTACAAATCTAAGAGTACGTAAATTAAAGAGGGTGCTGTAAATGTGGACCTGAAGGTTTTAAACGCCTTGGTATAAAGCAAAGTGGGGAAAGAATTAAGGGGAGAAAAAGAGGAAGAAATATTCCCCAGAATATTTGACATGGTTGATGGACTTGAGCACCAGAACAATACAGTTTTCCATATTGTAATGCTTGCTTAAAGATAATGACTCACGCTGGGACTGTCATGGAGGGATTGTGAAGGAAGCTCCCTTCCCATCATGCTTGTCTACTCCCCACATTCCACACCTATTTTTCTTTATTTAATTTTAATTTTGAGACCATCTAGGTCTCACCGTGGTTGATCTAGGTCAGCACAATTGGCTGTACAGGGAGAATGGCCAGATAAAAAGTGCACTTCTGTACTTATCCTTTCCCATAAGGCAATAACAAGGGACAAGCAATGAATTTAACAGGGCAAAAACAATTAGAAATATATAAACATAAATAGCTGGTTTTAATGCAACAATTAACTTGTGAAACTCATTGCTGTGGAACACTAACCATGCAGATATTTTTAGCAAGATGAAAAAGAATATCAGCTGTCATTACACTACTCAGGATAACAAAACACAAGGGCGACCAAGTATCATGATTCACTGCATGTAGTGCTCACCAGCAGGGCTTGGAAAGAAATTTCCTTCCATAATATTGTATGGTACAGTTGGCACATTACATGAGGGCTCTGAAGGCTTTCTTTGAGCATCTGTTGTGGTGCTGCCCATGCTCTGAGAGTGAACAGGGAACCTGATGGACCACACATATGTGTTGTGGGATGGCAATTCCTCTGTCCCTAACTGTACCTAGCTTAAGCAACAGAAAACAGGAAAATGGCAAATAGCATTTTTAGAAACGTTCACATATTTACGAATATTAATACTCTGCACTTCTGTAGCAAACACTGCAGCTGCAGCGTTGTTTTAGCCATGTTGGTCCCAGGATATTAGAGAGACAAGGTGAGTGGGGAAATATGTTTTGTTGGACCAACTTCTGTTGGTCCGAGAGACGAGCTTTCGAGCCAGACAGAGCTCTTCTTTAGGTTACTTGGGACCTGAGGACGAGCTCCACATAAGCTTGTCTCTCTCACCAACAGAAGTTGGTCCAATAAAAGATATTCTCTTACCCATCTTGTCTCTAACACCCTGTGCAGCCATGTAGGTGAAATCCCCCTTCTACAGAAAAGGCACAAAGCTGTTACAGCCAAGGTAGCAACACATCAGTGAATAAAACAGCAACAGAACCCAGCTCTCCTGACCCACACCCTGTGTTTTTTCTCTAGCTTGGTATTTTATGGTCCACAACACTAGCCTCTGGGCATGTCACAAAGATTAATGAATTCATCTTCATAACAACCCTGTAAAGTATTATAATTCCCATTTCACAGATGGGCACATGGAGGCACAGAGAGGTTAAAGAGCCTGATTTTTGGTAGTGCTGAGTACCCACAGCTGTCTTGGACTTCTATAGGAGCTGCTGATGCTCAGTACCTGTCAAAATCAGGCACTAAGTTGGTTTCCTAAAATCACACAGTCTGTGGCTGAGCTAGTGATTTGCACCAAGAACTCCTGAGCCCCCCTCCTGTGTTTTATTCACAAGACCATCTTTCCTTTCCTCTAACTCCTAGATTGTGACTCCTCTCTCTGGTGTATTCCTCCAGAATGGCAATCCCTTTCTTTTCATGCTTTTCATTGCATCTTTCCTTTCCTTTGTCATCTACCCTTTTTTAGTCTCTCTCAAGCCCAGCCCAGCACACAGCAGTGATTGAACAGCGCTCTATTTTCTCTGTGTATCAGGCCAGCATGTTTATTTTTTCCCTGTCTTCCACGGTAGCTAGCAAACACTCAACTACTGTACATAACGTTGGTGCCTGAGGCTCACGGGGGCTCAGCTGTATGTTTGCAACTGCTAATCCATCTGTTGAACATGCCAGTGGCCTCACATTGGATGATTTGGGAGGGAGAATCCATTAAAAAGAGAAAGTTACTCTACAATGAAGATCAGCATGTTTGGTTTTTTCTCTCCATGCTGCTAGTCTTTCATCTTATTCCCTTCTGTAATTAAAGGTGAGTGGCTGATGAGAGGAATCTTGCTGGTGTTATTTATACCCACTCCCAGCTCTCTTCTCAAGGCTGTGTTTAAACAGCAACAAAGAAACACACTGCTTTGTGACCCGGTGGTGAATAGGAATAAGGAGGTATCCCTTTAAGTAGTTTATGAGCTCTCCGGTCGTGCTCACCATGTTCTGTGTTTTAGAAGTTGCTAGAATCCTGCCACAGAGCAACAGTATGTGCAGAGCCAGGTTTTGTGTATTTGTGTAGAGTTAGCAAACAAGATTATTTGGCACGCAGCTCTGCCCATATGGTTCCTTCATATTGCTGATTGTTGTGTAAAGAGTGAAACAGACACAATAGCCCCATGGGCCCATAACGAACATGGTGCTTTAAGGCTAAATGGAGCCCAGATGCACTCATATTTCAGGGATTCACCATGGAATCTGAACCACTTCCAGTCACAAGACCCATCATCTTGATTTTATATATCATGATTTATCCACCCCGTGCATGAAAGCTCAGAAGCTCTATCTGCATCTCTGGCAGGGCACTGAGAGAGAGAGAAAACAAAAGGCCATCCCATCCAGATCGCCCCCTGCAGCAGCAAAACCAAAGGGAAGGAAACTCACGAACTGATCCTGCTCTCTGGAATCGTAGCATCCTATTCAGCTATAGCACTTAAGCATGTTTGTCCTATTTTTATTAGTTTTGCAGTAGCTCTGAGGAGCCCCCCATCCCAGGCCTAGTCAGGGCCTCAATACACCACCAACAGTACAAACGCAGAACAAAAAGACGGTCCCTGGCCCAAGTTACTTCCATTGTACAAAGAATGGCCTTGCACTGGCACTGAGATGGCCCAGATGCTGAACAGGGCTTTTCCATCTCTAACACCCAATCCCACAGCAACTTCTGCTATTGAAACATTCACTGTTGTTCTGGTTGGGACAATTTCTCTCATCCTCATACCGCAGCCCCAGTACAAAGATCTACACACAAGCTGCATTAGATTTAAACCATACTTTCATCCTTCTGCCCATGCCCCCCATTCCTCACTTCCCCACCATGGAAGGGGCTGTGCATGCATCCCATTCCCCTTCTGCCGTATGCCCGGGCTCCATGTATCCCTCATATTCCCTTTCCTCCATATTATTGTCCCACATTCCCATCCCCATGCCATTGGCTCTGTGTGCATCCTCCCCTTCCTTTTCTATCTGGGACAGGGATGGGCAAACTATGGGCCACATCTTGCCCATCAGACATTTTAATCTGGTCCTCGAGCTCCTGCTGAGGAGCTAGGTTGAGACTTGCCCCATCCCAGAGCTCCAGCCAGGGAGCAGGGTTGGGGACTTGCCCCTCTCTGTGCGTGCCATGGCTCCATGTAGCTCCCAGAAGCAGCATCATGTTCCCCACTCTGGCTCCTATGCGTAGGGGCAGCCAGGAGGTTCTGCACGTGGCCCCCCACCCCAGGCGCTGCCCCCACAGCTCCCATTGGCTGGGAACCCATGCGCCAACTCCCTGCCCCAGCCCTGATGTCCCTCCCGTGCTCTGAATCCCTCGGTCCCAGCCTGGAGCACTTTCCTGAACTCCAAACCTTCATCCCTAGTCCCACCCCAGAGCCTTCACCCCCAGCCAGAGCCCTCACCCCCCTGACCCAATCCCCTGCCCCAGCTCGGAGCCCCCTCCTGCACCCTGAACTCCTCATTTCTGCCCCCACCCCAGAACCCCCACCCCACCCCTCCCGCACCCCAACCCCCAATTTTGTGAGCATTCATGGCCTGTCATACAGTTTCCATACCCAGATGCGGTCCTCAGTTTCCATACCCAAAAAGTTTGCCCACCCCTGGTCTGGGAGATAGATTATTCAGGGTGTTAATGTTTTAAAACTGTATTGGGACAATGGGCAGAGTTGAAGGGGAGGTATCATTATCCCAAAGATATTAATGGCTGTCATCCACTGGTTCTTTTATGTATAGACAGTTGCAGAGAAGGTTGAAGCTGCTAGGCCTGCTAATCAGATGCCAGAGGCTCTACATGTTCCCCATTTTTCCCCCTTCCAGGGTTGTGAGTTCAATCCTTGAGGGGGCCACTTAGGGATCTGGGGCAAAATCAGTACTTGGTCCCGCTAGTGAAGTCAGGGGGCTGGACTTGATGACCCTTGGGGATCCCTTTCAGTTCTAGGAGATAGGCATATCTCCATTATATTTTTTTTTAATTTTTTTATTTTCTGATTTTCACTAAAAATCAATAGGTTTCAGCCCACTGATGCCTAGAATGTTCCCTAGACTTTGGGAATTGACCAGAGACGGTGTTCAAAAGTTATTGGGTAACAGATAGTCAGGCAGACAACCAGAGAAATGCACTGAGTTCATTGTAAGATCTCATTTCACTAGACCAGTGGTTCCCAAAGTGGGGTTCATGAACCCCTGGGTGTTCGCAGAACGTTACAGGAAGTTCACAGAAAAATTTCACTAATGGCGGCCAAAGGACCCGAGGCATTGGAGGCAGCAGGTGGGACTTGGTTGCAGGGCAGATAGCCCAAGCCCCAGGGAGAGCGGGGCCAGGCAGTTGGAGCTGGCAACCCAAGGCCTGCCTCCATCAGCGGGGGAGCCAGCAGTGGTTCTGGACTTCCAAGAGCTATGCAGAGCAGAGCAAGCGCATCCATCACACAGAGGAAATTTAAACTTAAATCCCTGAAAATATTCATTTTTCGGAGGGGCTTCATGACATTTCACAATTTAGTGAAAGGGGTTCATGGGCTGTTAAAGTTTGGGAACCACTGCACTAGACCAATAGATGAAAAGTTCTGTAGAAGGGCACAGTACTAGAAATGTTCACATGTGGCTTCTGGCAGAAGCGCCTGCCCTGCAGTCCTTGGCCCTGGTTCCTCTGCTGCATTATCTGTTTGATGCTGCAGGATATTGAGAACTCTGGTCCTGACCCACCAAAGCACTTAAGCATGTGCTTAACTTTAAGCATGTGAGTAATCCCACTGAAGCCAACAGGAATTTTTCCATACAAAAACATTTTGAATGAAACATTTTTGTGATTTTAGAAATTTTTCACAAAATACATGCCTCTTTTCTTGATCAGCTCTAGAAAGAGTATGTGTATTTGGGGTGGGAGAACATTTAGGGGGAAGCAGAGAGGGGGATGCACAGAACCTGCTAAATATCACAGAAAACCATGGAACTTCTCAGTCCTCATCATAAATTGTGGCTACACACATGCTCTACCCTCCTTCCTTCACAGCACAGACACACTCAAAAGCTTGTGACAGTGTCTGGAACTGAACACATGATTACAGCCTAACACTGTTACATGCTTTTCTCACACTCACACACACACACACACACACACACACACTCCCTGTCCACACTAGACTGAAGACTTGTGGTAGCACCAGCTGCATTACAAAACAGCACATGACTATTTTCCAACACAGCTGTCGGTAGCACGGTTCAAACAATCTCTCTCCTCCACCTCTGGTCTCTTCCTACCAGGCTCGATTTTGTCCTTGATTTATGACCTACAGTAACTTATACTCTGTGTATGTGTTTAGATAGATGGATATAACACAGGTGCCCAATATAAGACCCATTACAAGTACAAACCCAGTAGTGGATATTTTAAAGATGAACAGTGATATGCATCAACTTACTTGGGAGTCTATTTTGAACCTGTTGCCAGTCTCCCTACTTTTCACTCATCCAAGCAGATAAGAGGTGGTTTCTTGCGTTCTGATGCATCTGTCCATCGTTTCGGAGATTTTTTTTTAAATTGTGGCCTGCAATGCTATTCCCTTTTGCTCCTCCTCACAATGAAAAGACACCTAAAGGAATGTTAAGGGGGCCTACTCTGAAGATGACCTATCATGGGCTTTAAGACAACAGAGTGGAATTCCAGGCCATGGGTTACTGTGTGTCAGCCATTATGGGTAACTTACGAAGACTACAACAGAAAAAAAGTGAACACTCACTGAGAGAGGCCTCTGCAAAGCATTTTCGTGAAGCAAAAGCAGAGAAATCAGGGGATTGCTCCAGACTTCTGCAGCATCAGGAAGGGCCAAGGAGACTACAGTCTCAGAAAATAAGACAATAATAAAGTAATCAGTACTATCTTTTTTTTAAATGAACTCATAGAAGCGGGTTTTCTCCCCACTGCCCCTCCCTTTCCTGCTTTCCCATAGCTCATCTTTCACTTTGTCATGCAATTCCCTGTTGGCCAGATGCAGTCTGCTTCGTTCCCTTTTTCCATTACACACTTGACTGAGCTGAGGACGAAAGGACCCCTGGATTCCAGCAAGAAGGTAATTAATTGACTTTCTGCTCTCGTTGCTATGCGGCAAAGGTGGAAGCCACAGTGGCTACAGTTCATTTTCAATCCAGGAAGATCAGCTGTGAATGGCATCATTATAGAGATGATCATCTGCCTACTCTAATGACAGTGACTCAGGCACTGGGCAGTGTCCGGGAGCGGAGAAAGCTGTATAAAGAGACCTGGGATCTTGGGTAAAACACAAATCTTTAACCTGTCAGCCAGGTATTAGCATGTGTAACATTTTCCTGGCCATTCTCTCCATTTCCTGTTTGATTCTCTTCAAAGAACAGTCTGAGCAAAGATCCCAGCTGCAAAGCCACCAACCACACACTGACCTGCCTTTACCTCCAAAGGTGAACACGCCAAAACAAGAACCAGCTTCATGTAAAATAAATGGCTGCTCCTGCATCAAACACAGCTCACAGAATTGCATTCATCTGTTCTACTCATTAGAATTCAGCATATTCCAATTCTCTGGTAAACATTCATCATCTCAGAATTATTTAAGCACATTACGTTTGTATGGGATGGTTTTGTATTAGACTGGTCTGGTCTGTGTAATTTAAAGTTGGGATTTTCAAAGGTGCCCGAGGAAATTAGGTGCTCAACTTAATACCATTCCCTTTCAAGTACAGCATGCTCCTGGTAAATTTGCTAATGTGACTAACTAATAAATTCCAGTAAACCGTGCTTGGAGAGAATTTCTCAGCTCAGAATAAAAATAACAGTAATTCTATTGTAGCAGCAGTGATGGGACTACCCACATGAAATGAAGTTACACACATGTCTAAGTGTTTGCAGGATCACATTTTGTGTCAATTGCAGAGTCAGGAACTGAAGCCAGTAGACATCTCCACGCTAGCTCTGATTGAGCTAGCTCACTAAAAATAAAAGTGTGGCAGTGGGAACATGAGAAATGGGATGGGTTAGGGGCCCTGAGTATGTACATGGGATCTCAGATAGGATCATACACAGCACAGCTAGCCCCTCCCACAGTGTGTGCTGCTATGACTGCACTTCTATTTTTAGCATGCTAGCTTGATCAAAGCTAGAGTGGGTATGTCTGCTTGAGCTGCAGATTACCCCCTCCAGCTCCAGTGCAGACATACCTAAGAGTAAGTCTACACTGCACCCCACTGGTGGTGGTGTGTAGGGTGTGTGTAGCTACACACCTCAGTGAAAAGCAAGCTACATCCACACAACGGTGTGTAGCTCTGAAAAGGGGGGAGGCAGCAAGGAAAGGCTCTGGCAGCATAGCATTGTAGATGCTAGGCACTGGTTGGGCACATAGAGAACTATGCAGGGTACAGACCCTCCAGGTTCTTTACTCATCTAAGCAGTGCATCACTGTCTACACTGCTATTTATACCGGAGTGACGGCACAGTGTATGTACTCTGTTCGCCCCCATGAGAAATGTGCAGTGCAGACAGACCTTAAGAGACAGGAGCTACTCTCAGGTTTCTCTTCATAGCTTTGGAACCTACCCATCCCCTCAGTCTGAAAGAGCTCAAACCTATCAATCTTCAGGGCCTATCCTTTTACCCAGGCTTTTGGGGCTAGAGGGTCACAATAAGGAGTAGTAGCTGTCAGAAGGGGTATTTGTTGGGTTTTAATTTAACCCTTAGCTAATGATTTTTCTGGTCTCAGGTTGAGGCCTAGCTGCCAGCTTCATCTTTTCATGGGATTTTGGTTTTTTACTAATGACAAAAACACCCAGGGTCAGATTAGTAAAGTGTTTAGGTGCCTAATGATACAGCTAGGCACCTATTAGGATTTTCAAAAGCATGTAGGCTCCTAACTCCTATTGGTTGCTTTGAAAAATCCCACTAGATGCTTATCTGTACTTTTAAGTCCCTACATACTTTTAAAAATCTGGTCTCTGGGACCCATGATAGGGGCTTTTTTTGTGTATTAGAAACCAATCTAGACAAATACTAGTCCTTAACAAAGGCAACCTCTCAGCTCCCCAGCTCAAGGAAAGGTACATATTCTGACAGAGGATGATGAAACATATGAAAGTAAGAGATAATAGTGCAACAGTCCCATAGTAAATGTAATCTGGTACTTAAATAAAACTATTATATTACTTGGACCATGTTCCTAATACAAAGACCAGGCAGATGGTAGTATAGACCCTAAGGGGAAACATGCTTGATTTACAAAACATGCACATCCAATAGCCTTCATTGTCAGAGTAATAACATTTGATAGTATTCACCACTAACATTTCTCCACACACAGCCTGCTGCAGTTCAGTACACCATTTTGGGAGGGTATCAAAAGAGGAAAAGGTTCTCAGATTCTTCCCACAGTCACACTCCAGCAGCCACCCTTCTTCAGATACACCCAAAATCTTTCACAACCATCACCACGGTGCTTCAGAGGAGATGCAGTGGGAATCAGTGCAGCAGTTTATGAGGCATTTAGGCGATGTCTACACTGTGTACCTTACAGGAGCACAGCTGTGCTGCTCCAGCCACCATGCCGCTGTAAGATACGCAGCGAAGCCGCTCCTTGCTGGCAGGAGAGAGCTCTCCTGGCAGCAAAATAAAGCCACCCTGTCATAAACAGATAGCTAAGGGTTAACAAAGGGAACCAAACACCTGACAAGAGGACCAATCAGGAAACCGGATTTTTCAAAGCTTAAAGGAGGGAATTAATGGGTTTTTCTTGGTCTTGGGTCTTTGTCTGTCTGTGCTCTCTCAGCTATGAGAGGGTCTATTTCCAGTCCTTCTGATTTTCTGTTTCCCAGTTGTAAGTACAAGGTAGCAAAAGTATAGTCTTTTAAATTGTTTTGCTGTATTTGCATCTGTGTATCTGGCTG